>NC_048894.1:81627298-81805322 GCF_011077185.1 Oxyura jamaicensis
CCGCTCCCGGCCCCGGCCCCAGCCGCGGCCTCGGCCCCGGCTCCTCCCGGCGGTGCGGGCGCGCGTGCGCGGCGGCCCCGCGCCTCCCCGGCGGCCGCGCAGGAGTTGGGACGTTCAAAATGGCCGCCGCGGCCGAGCCCGAGCTGCTGCGGGCGCCCGAGTAAGGGGGCGGCGGGGAGGCGGCGCGGCGGGGGCACGGCGGGCGGGGAGCGGGCGGCGAGAGGAGGGCGAGGAGGAGGAGGACGGGGGGAGAGGAGCGGAGGGGTTGGAGGGGGAGGGAGAGGGAGAGGAGGAGGGAGACGGCGGCCGCGCGGCGGGAGAGGGGTTGCTAGGAGGCGGCCGGCGGGGCACGGCGGCCGCGAGGAGGAGGAGGAGGAGGAGGAAGAAGTGGGGACGGGGCGAGCGGGGCCGGCACCGCGTGGCCTCCACGCCGCCCGGCCTCGGCCTCGGGGGGGGGGAGGGGGAAGGCAGGGGGGAGCCGCTTCCTCCGCGGGTTTCGAGGCCGCCCGGGGCGCCGAGCTCGGCAGCCCCGGAGGTGCCTTCCCTCCTGCCTTCCCTCCTGCCTTCCCTCCTCCTCTCCGCTCCCCGCCTCGCCGGCCCGGCCTGCCCCCGGTGCCGGGCTCCCCGGCGGTACGAAAAGTGCCTGCGCCGGTGGAAGCGGGGAAGCGATTTGTCGCCGCCAGCTCCTCCTCCTCGTCCTCGTCCTCCTCCCGCCGGCCCTCCGGCGGCCGGCTCCTCGGGGTGCCCGGCTTCCTGCGCGTGTGGCCCCACGAGGTGGTTTCCGTGCGTGGTTTGGGTTGGTTTCCGCCTTAAAAGGCGGCCCTTTGAGGATTTTTTTTCCCCTCCAGTTAATCCTGGGAGCGAGCGTCCGTGTGAAGCACATGGGCGCGAAATAAGGGCGTTCGGTGTTTTCGTAGAGAAACAAACCAAGGAAATGAGGTGGTGACTGGAGATAGGGAGCCCGGAGGTAGGAAAAATGGGCGCCACCTCCTCGCAAATCTTCATAAACTTCCTGCGGTTCTCCTCGTTGAATTTCCCTACCAGGGAGCGCGGGGCTGTAACAGGAATGTGTCCCGACCCCTCTCGTTTTGAAGCCTCTGGCCCCGAAATGTGCAGATACCTCTCTGCCTCGTCGCTTCGTGAAATCTTCTTAAAAGGTTTCTCGGCCATGTAATTGCAGCTCTGAGGTGCTTAAATGAAGTGAAAGTTTGTGCGTGTTCTCATGGCACTGTTTGAGGTAAATGGATTCCTCCGCATGAACTAACTGAAATATTTCATGCTGATGGAATTTAATAATAATTGTGTATTTGAGGGACAAATGCAAAGAAAACTGGCGGTCATATTAGCAGTCTGGTGGCCTGAGATGCTGCTCTGGGGGTGTACTCCATCTGGAGCCTCTGCTACCGGCTTGCTTTTGCAGAAAGTGAGGTGAAGTTCTTACATAACGTGGTGATACGTTTCATTAAAAAAACTTCCTTCCGGCTTTTGGTGTCACCTTATCTGGAGCAGCCTGAATAGATCAGTTTTCTGTTGCTGTTCCATAGTATTTTTACAATGTATTGGAAGGGCATCAGTGTGTTAACAGGGAGCTCTCACAGCTTCCTCTAGCCAGCTGAAAGAAGTCTTAAAAGATGCACAGTCACCTTCATACTCCCCTTGTCACATTTCTCTGCCCTTTTGCTAACTCATTGCACTGATGCTATTTGCTGCAGATTGCAAATCCAAACTGAGAAAGTTTTAAACCTAACCCTTTTTTCTTTTTTGGTGTTTTCTGTGCCTAATGTGACATTGAATGAACTCATCACACGGTTTGTCCTCTTTCTTCCAGATTTTCTGTTATCGCAATGGTGTCAAGTGGCAGGAGGGGGCAGTTAAGAGGAATACCCTTCTTTGCAGTTAGTAGTGGTAGAGGTCTAAAAGAGAGAACATAATAGTGTTCAGGCTTAAGTTTCTATTGGAAACTTCAGTATTTTTTAACTCACAGTTTGTCCCCTTGGAAAGTGAAGGAGAACATTTCAGAACAATGAAGTGTTAATGGTCTTAGCAAATTATCTCAGTGAATATCACCAAAATTTGTTTTGGTTTGTTTTCCGGTACTTAAATTTGCGCCAACTCAGGTAGGAGAGAATCCTGAACTGTGCTATTTGAACATCCTATCCTGAATTAGGAAAACACTAATCAAATTTATAGTGAGGTGCCATCCTTTAGATGTCTTAGAATATTTCTGATACATTTATGCTGTTTGATTGCTGGGCATATGACCACACTATGAACCTAGTGGAGTTCAGAGGATATCCCTACCTTTCTGTGCACATCCCACCACTGTTCCAGACCATCATGTTCAGAGAACTTATTTTCCATGAGCAAGGCTTGAGAAAGATCTGTATTTAAATGACTGAAGTGTTGGTAAATTCCAAAAGTAGTGCAGGTGGGGCAAGTTTGTGGAAAGGTTAATTTAGCTGGCACCTGTGCTGTGATTTGGCAACAGATTTCAAAAGGCAAATATCCATCTTAGCATAGCTGATAACTTAATTGATGTTCCGAAGGTATTTGCTAAACACTGTACAAGTCTATTGATAATCCAGTTTTGGCTTCTAAGGGAGATAACACAAGTGAATGCCTAACGTGTCAGGGCTGAATAATGTAACTTTTGAAGGTGTTGTACTAATTAAATTGCATATTGCTTTGACTAGCTAATTTAATTGAGTTTTTTTTTAGACACTACCATTCTTATTTTAATAACCTGCTGTATACTTATTTTCTTTTTGCCCAATGCCATCCTGCAGGTCTAAAGATAACTGCTTTTTTTCTCAGGAAGCTGATAGTCTTCTATATATGATTGGAAGGCTTTTCTGAAATTAAACTTCCTTAATTTGTCCTGTCCTTGATAGTGTTCCCTGCTTTGCAAATATAAATAGATTATAAAAACAGTTATTTATTTTCCAACAGGTGTATACATGTACAGAAAAGAATAACAAGAGAATCAGTCTGCTCTGCATGAAGTTTTGCACGATGATTTACTTAGGTGGTCAGAATCACCCCTCGGCATAAGTTTTGATCTTGGAAGCAAAACTGTGGCCTGCCATTTGAAAGTAGTTTTAAAAGGCATAGCTTGAGATAGGCACGTGAGTAGAGAGGCAAATAAGAAAGATGATGGATTGACAGGCTGCATAAATATGCAGCACTGTTGTACACTGTTAGCAGATATTGTCACTGTTGAATGTAAAACGGTAAACACTGATTTCACTTGCGTCTTTTGTTAGTGTGTTTGCCGTATCTTCCTTCTGTGGTATTTTGTTCTTGCAGTCAGCTGTCTGTTCTTGATGAATCTGCTATTATAACTTTGTTACAATGGCTGTACATTTTCAATTCTCTCCAAAGCAGGTAAATACTATAATAAAAGAGGCTAGCAAAGTAACATGAGTTGAAAGACTGCAGGGACTTGCTTGTACTGATCTGTATTTATTTTTGCAGGGCTGAGGATGCTAATGTGTCTGAGAAAAGTACAAATGAAGAAAATGGGGAAGTATCAGAGGCAGACCAACCTCAGAACAAGCACAACCGACACAAAAAAAAGAAACACAAACATCGAAGTAAACACAAGAAGCATAAACATTCTTCAGAAGAAGATAAGGACAAAAAACATAAACACAGACACAAACATAAGAAACATAAACGGAAAGAGGTAGCCGATACCTCTGACAAAGAAGATGGACCAGCTAAAAGAACTAAAATTGATTTTCTAGCTCCTCTGGAAGATTTGGAAAAACAAAGAGCATTATTGAAAGCTGAACTTGAAAATGAATTAATGGAAGGAAAAGTCCAGTCTGGTATGGGATTAATATTACAAGGTTACGAGTCAGGATCTGAAGAAGAGGGGGAAATTAATGAAAAAGTGCGGAATGGGACTAGGCCCACAACTAAGTCAAGCACCAAGGGGAAATTAGAACCTGTGGAAAATAAAGCTAGTTCCAAGAAAGGAAATAAGAGTGAATCAAAAGAAAGGACTAGGCACAGGTCTGACAAAAAGAAAAGCAAGGTAGGAGTTGATGGAATCAAAGAGAAGACAACTAGAAGCAAGTCAAAAGAAAGGAGAAAATCCAAAAGCCCTTACAAAAGAAGCAAGTCTCAAGATCAGACAAGGAAATCAAGATCTCCGATGCTTAAAAGGCGATCTCAGGAGAAAAATAGGAAGTCTAAATCTCCCCCAGAAGACAGAAATAAGGCTGATGATAAAAGTAAATCAAGAGATCGCAGAAAGTCTCCGGTTGTAAACGAAAGCAAAAGTCGAGATCGTGGCAGAAAATCCAAATCTCCAGCAGAACTCAGAAGCAAATCCAAAGATAGACGATCACGGTCCAAAGATAGGAAATCTAGGCGATCAGAGACTGACAAAGAAAAAAAGCCAATTAAATCTCCTTCTAAAGATGCTTCTTCAGGGAAAGAAAACAGGTCCCCTAGAAGACCTGGCCGAAGCCCAAAAGGAAGAAGCTTATCTCCCAAACCACGTGAAAAGTCGAGAAGAAGCAGATCCCCTCTCTTTAATGATCGTAGATCTAAACAGAGTAAATCCCCCTCTCGAACCCGGTCTCCAGGTAGAAGACTGAGGAGTAGATCAGTAGAAAGGAAAAGAAGGGAATCAGAAAGGAGGCGTCTGTCTTCTCCCAGGTAACTTGAAGATGTCATGAACCGTTGCAAAAACGCCTTGTGGGGTGAACTGTCTTCTAGTTTGGTGTTTCCCTTTTACTTTAAAAATAGCTATTAAAAGGGGAATCCGATTGTATGTTACATTACAAGTTTCCTTTGTATGTATTCAGGTTTCAAAAATATTCCCCCCAGCTGCCAGACATGCAGACTTAGTGTTGGTTGTTAAAATACTGAGTTACTTGCTGCTCACACCAGTACTGTGAACAAGTTTTATAGCTCAGGTTTGGCCTTATGTCATTCTGTTCGATCCAGATTTGAACTTCTGTTTTGGTTCTTAGTTAATAGGTCTGTTTTACGAATTCTTCAGAAGAGAGCTTTCTCTCTTCCCTCTCCTCTTAAATGTCAGTGTTGGCTGACAGTGGGTAATTAACACCACCACCACCACCCCCAAAATAGTCATACTGTCAGCACGATGTAAACAAATCTTTAGTATCAAGATGTCCTTCTTAGTTGTTTTTTCTTAAATATTTGTCACTTGTTTGCTATAGGTATGGTAGCATTACTTCATATTGATCTGCTTTAATGGTGAGACTGAGCTCGTGTATCGTTGTCATACTCTGTATACACCTAACTGAGGGAGGATAGGCTGAAATCTTTCTAGTGTACTTTTAGCATGTTTTAAAAGGTGGCTTAACCTCTGAAAAGAAGGTACCTTGAGATTTGATACAAACCATCGGGTAATCATTTCTAGCATCCCCTTCTCTGAAGCTGACGAGGCCTGGATGGTAAATTTCCAGAGAACAACAAAAATGTATACTCTTCTGAAAGATAACTCATTAAATGCAAAAACAATTCAGCGGGCAAAAGTGTTCAGCATCACTTTTGGATGCTGAATAAGTTTTAAATAACTTTAAACTTTTTAACATGGATTTTAGCTTCACACGTTCTGAGAATTAAGAAGTATGAATTCGCACCTTGGAACCACTCAGATATAACTCAGTAAATAAGCATCATGTAAGTGCGAAAGTTGTTCTGCCTCACTGAAGGCTCTACTCTAGTTTCATGTATGGGTATCTTCCACAGGCACAGTTAGCAGCTTGCTTTGACTGTGCTATTGATAAGCAGCAGTGCAGGTGCTTTGGAGAATGACCCCAGTGGTGTTAACCAGATTAAACAAGTATTGTAAGTGCTCGCGGTTTATCTGAGTGCTTCTTGGTGAATGGGCACGCAGTTAAGCTTCTTTGACGTGGTATTTGTCTGTCTTAGCATTCTACGTCTTTCAGTTTTCATTTCTAATGACAGCCGGCATTGTAGCCAGTTTGAATTAGTTGTCTAAACACTACTTCAAGTGATGCATATGTCTAGAATTGTGCTGTCAAGTTCATAGAAAAGTAACTTTGGCAACGCTGATGTGAGTAGGGGACTACTGAGAAATACTTTCTGCTGGAAGTCTCTGCAAATCATCAGGAGACACATCTGTGGGACATCTTGAGCCAACGCTCCTTTGTTGGAGTGTTAACTACCTGTAACTACCCAGGCTGCCAGAGAAATTCAGGAGCTTTGACAAATAGTTTTTTAACCACAGATTCCCAGTAACTCTATTTTTCTTGTTTGCTTCCAGTGTTCTAGTCACATAAGATGCTTAGTTCTTTGACTGAAATTGTTTTTCTTATGGATACTTTGGCAGTACAACTGCTTTGTTAATTAGGAAGCCTAGAACTGTCAGTTTATCCTCTGATTATTTTTTTTTTGGTAATACTGTTCACAAGAACATAGCCTAAATTAATCAGACTGCTCCATCATTGGAGTCTTGCAGAAACTGGCAGAACTTCTGTATGCGCTTAATTTTTTGTCTTACCATTCACTCTTACTCATCAGTTCTATACATGTGTCCATTATGCATAGCTAGGGTATTTGAACCTGATAAAACAGTTGCAAAAAATAAAAACCCATTACTGAATGGGTGGAATTAATCCTTCAGACCTGAGAGCTTTGTCCATTGATGGCATACAGCAACAGACATAATTTGTCCTGATTCAATTTAAAAGAAAATTAAAAGAAATAGAATAGCAACAGTTTATTTGAATATTTGAACGATGATACAGAAATAATTCCAAGAGTTTATGTTGCAGCCTTGTCAGAATAGTTGTCAAATACTTTTTTAGCATTCATTCTTTACAATTTTGGGTTGAAGCCTTGCTGTCAAGGAATACAATTAAGCTTTTTAATATCATTGGCTCATCAAGGATTGTTTTTCTTTCTTAAATAATAGTGCATCTATGTAGACAAGAATGAACAAGTTTTGAACAGTGCATGGTGTCAAACTTCTTTAAATTTGAGAAGGGTTAAGTGAGAATTGTAGTTTTCAGCTGCTGTACTAGAATGTGTGAAATGCTGAAATTGTCCAATTCTAGTGCCCAGTTTGAGGAAGACATAAAAGTCATTGCTGTGGAGTAGCTTTGTGCTAAATTTAAACTGTACTGTAAAGTTTCAGAGAATTCCAATAATTAGTTTTTGGGTTTTCTTTACTGCTTAAATATGGCTTCTGATAAACATGAAAACAGGCCACTATTTAAGTAAGACCCAAATACCAGCTCTGTTTTAAAACCTTTCTCAGCTTTATCATAGTAATTGAGCTTTGTTTCTAGAATTGTCCTAAACTAGACCTACATATGGGCACGTATTTCCCAGGGTGGGAAGAAACATAGAAGGAGGGCAGCCAGCTCTGCAGCATGTTTTTATCCATTTCCTGCCCTCAGAAGCCCATCTGGTGCACCCTCACCTGCAGTGAGATACTTAAAGTGAGCTTTTAGAAGGAATTGCGGGTTTGGTTTTTTCAGTTAGCTCTCAATTTTCCTACCGTTCTCTCTTTATTTTTAGAACACGGACCAGAGATGATATTTTGTCCAGACGTGAAAGATCGAAAGATATCAGTCCACCCAGTAGATGGTCTCCATCCAGAAGAAGGTCTCGGTCACCCATTAGAAGGAGGTCTCGGTCACCTCTTAGACGTAGCCGATCACCAAGAAGGCGGAGTAGGTCTCCTCGGAGGAGGTAAAGATACCATAGTTCTGTTTTGTTTCTTAAAATATGAATTAAACAACACTAACCATCTCCTATGTAAAAAAAAAAAAAAAAAAAAGATTTATGCGTTTTCAGTCCACGTTTATGTGCTAGCATAGTTGAATTAATTTTGTGCTCCAGAAATTGATTTGTTACTTGGAGTTGCTGTGTATCTTTGTTTCTTGAATCAATTTTCCTCCTTTTCTTTTAACAATCAAGAAAACAAAACCAAAAAAATAACCCTCTTACTGTTATTAGGGATAGAGGCCGAAGAAGTAGATCTCGCCTTCGAAGGAGGTCCAGGTCACGTGGTGGCCATAGACGTAGGAGTAGAAGCAAAGTTAAAGAAGACAAATTTAAAGGTAGTCTTTCTGAGGGTATGAAAGCTGAACAGGAATCTTCATCGGATGAAAAGTAAGTTTTAAGATCTAAATGAAATTTCTTATCTGAAAATAAAGATCTGCTTACATGGAGAATGAACTGATATTTGTATTTCGTGCTGTAGTTTTTGGCTTGTCACCTAAAACCTTAATCACATGTTTTAGTACTTATAATCTTGTCAAATGACTTTTGGGATGTCCTAGAGTATCAAGATCTGTTGTGTAGCGGGCAGGCCAGAGGCGATGATGTATGGTTTGGTTGCTAAATTCAACTTGATTAATATCTTGTGAAAATCATTTGGTCTGTATCTCAGCTTATTGCTTGAAAAACTGTAACAGCTGAAAGGATTGCCAGTAGCAAATTGTTTTTATACTCACTAAATATCTAATTAATCCAACTGAATAAGAATATGCATTCATAACAATCAGATCTTCAGTTAGAAGTAAAATACTGAGTCCTAGTGAGTTAACAAAAACCACCTTTTTTTCAGTAAGGAGATGTGTTAAATCCCTGTGTGCGTATTTACACCTTTGCTTTCTGAGTTAGCTGAATAGCCTTTGTTTAATATTTTATCGTGTGTTTTCTACACTAAAAACTGCATTTGATTAAAATTCAGTATGTAATCTTCTGTTTATAATGCTATATAACAAGTAATTATATCTTTATAGTCTTGAAGATTTTGATTTGGAAGAAGAAGATGAAGAAGCAGAGATAAGACAAAGAAGGCTACAGCGGCAAGCAATTGTTCAGGTATGTGGTTATATTATCACGTGGGTTCCCCCTTCATGAAAGTAGATAACGTATTTAGTTATATATGTGAATTTATTCCCATGAAGGTCTTGCTCCTTTTAAGAAGGTAGCAGTAGTGACAGGTATTATGTGATTGAGTCCCCGAAAGCGAGCTGAGGCCAGGCCAGGGGGTTGTAATTCTAAACCACAAGTTGGGTGCCTTTTTTTAAGGATGGTATTTAGTGCATGGTTAGAATGCAGTAGGCAAAATGCTTTAGCATATTTATTTATTTTTTTTTTTTTTTAAAAAAAAAAGTGATCATAATTAGTGCTGTTTAAAATAAGGCCTATGTTATAATAGTCGTATTTTGAGTTTTATGCAATGCTCATTGTAAAAATTCTTTAGAACAATGATTATTTTTTTCCTAAGGACTCTCTTTCACTCTATGTGCCAGAGTAGGTTCAGAATAAATCTGGAAGTGTTGATATTTTGTCAGGCCCAAGGAAATAGTTGATTTTCACTAAAATCAACTTTTACAGTAATAATAAAAGCCTGAAAAGACAACTTTTTTAGCCTGATTTTTTGGCTTCAGCAGTAGTGCATTGTAGCAGAATGAGTTTTCACAAGCTGTATCCAGTTCTACAAAGCTGTTGCTGTTAGAGGTAGGTGATCATGAAACTTACTTTTAGTACAAACCATTCAGAGTGAGTGTAAAAAATAATTGTGATAAACTGCGATGCTGAGATTAATAATTCTGTTTGTTTAGAAATACAAGGGCCAGACAGAAGACAGTAATATATCTGTGCCATCTGAACCAAGCAGTCCTCAAAGTAGTACGCGTAGTCGCTCAAATTCGCCAGATGACATCCTAGAAAGGGTAGCTGCTGATGTTAAAGAGTATGAACGGGAAAACGTGGACACATTTGAGGCATCAGTAAAAGCCAAGCACAACCTCATGACGGTTGAACAGAACAATGGTAAGAATCTGAAATATCACTGTATAATACTGTGTGTGAAAGCTCAGCTCTTAAGCGGAATGCTCCAAAAGAGACATCGCTTGGTTTCTTTGTATGCCTTCATAAACCATCTGCAATGTACCCTGTAGTACTTGAAAAACTGACTTTTTTTTTTTTGGTCCTTTGAAATTGGATTACTGTAAATCTTCCAAGCAGTCAAAAGTGTGTCTCTAGTTGCCGAGCAAATATTCTTGGGCTAGTTTTAGTACTCAGGTAATTGCAGCATCATGCTGTTTAACCTGCAAAAGCCTTTAGGAGATAGTTGGACAGTTAGCTTCTATTTCATATCATGTGCTAGATACATTTTGGGGAACTAAATAGGCTGTGTTCTAGTGGATGGTGCTTTGCAATAGTAAAGCTGCATTTCTCTGGGACTGGTATAAGGACAAACTGCTCTCTAGTTTGTCCTGGTGTTCCCTTGAGCAGTATGTTTTCAGATTACTCTTGTGCAGTGGAAGTAGAAGGAACCATACTAAGCACCTTCCCTTTGTTAAGCATAGAACAAGTTGAAACTGAGTCTTTTCTATGTGTACAGTCAATAATATCTTGTTCCTTTTTTGTGAGAGGTATATAATGTTTTCTAATTTTGTCCACTAAAGTATACAGAAATACAGCTGTTAACTACAGAGACTTTTTAAGATACGAGAGAGATGTATTTTTTTTTAAACTGATCAAATACACCCATGATGTCCATGATTTTTTTTATATTGGTAGGATTCTGGATCAGGGGTGGCTATAACAACAGAAGGAAACAGTGGATCATCTGTTTTTTGTCAGAGCTATTTTTGATTTATATCTTGTCCTCCTATAGAGGCATGATAGTAAGTCGCTAAGGAACGAGTTAGTAACTCATTGTAGTCCAGTGAAAATGTAAGCAACTGAAACTAAAAAGAAAACTTAAGGCAGTTGCTGGAAGGGTCTACACCTGGAAACAATGGTGTCAGCATGATGGATGAGAGTTTGTGATGCTTTCAGATATCAGTCCAGATATTTTATATGAAAGCCTGTAAGCATTATGAGAACTGGAGAATACTGAGGTAAACAGTTTTATTTTTCTCCATTGCTGAGTACCCTAAACAGAGTGTGTGTAATTCACTAGGGTCATGAAGGAATGCTATCATAATTTGTGTTACAAAATAGTTTTAAGGTTATGTGCATTCACTAATGTGTGCTTAATTTGTATTTCTTTGTTTTTATCTTGTCAACCAAGTAAAATGTCTTTGGGACTTTAAAGATGATTAAAAGGTGAGAAAGGGATAATCTTGCCCACATTAAGATTCTCTTATGTTTCTCTTTTAAACATAATTAACTTTGTCTTTAACTGTAAGCTACACAAGATCCTTTTTGACGTGGTTGAAGAAAGCACTAACCAAATAAAGGGTTTCTGGGTTTTTCAACTCTGTTTTTTAGTCAAATCCTTTGTGATTAGCAGAAACCTCTGAACTTTTATATTAAAAACATGTATTTTAATACATTTACACACAGCCCTTATCTGTAGGAATCATGTACAGTATTTATTCTTTCTTTCTGTTACGTGAGTTGCTTGAAAGCTGTCATACTTGATTTTTCAAGGAGGTGTGAATATTTTTGAGTGCTTTGAAGGACTTAACCAATCTGAGTTTTGTATTTCTATGATATAAAATGGTATTTGTTAAAATTGTTAGTAAAGCCACCTGTTTGCCACCATATTGATTTTGAGATTATAGTGTAACAATATCAAGTTAAAAATTGTATTGGTAACAGTTATAATTTTGTCATCTTTTTCATGTTGAGTAATCTAAATTTCTTTTTAAGGTTCATCTCAGAAGAAACTGCTAGCTCCTGATATGTTCACAGAATCAGATGATATGTTTGCTGCATACTTTGATGTAGGTAATTTTTGGAGACTAAATGTATATTTTTTTTCTGCTAGATTTTTGTTGAAGAGTTGCTGTTGCTTGAGGTTTGTGGGAATGCTGATTTGTACAAGCTTGTGTAACTGAGTGGATAATGTGTTCTTTTGATCAGCTGAGGCAGACAAAGTGGTTGTTCGTTAATATTTCAGTGGAAAAAAAACCTGCTGAAATTAAGAGGATTTTTGCCAGAGTAAACAGTTAGGGATATCATCTGCTGTTTAAATGCGACCTATGATTGCACGCAGTAACAAACTTATACGTTACTCTTTTATGTTTATGTTAGCATGCTGCACTGTTCTTTCTTCAGGGAAGTGTACTTTCTGCAGAGATTTGCGTATGGTTAATTAAAAAGTGTCTGTGTGGTGTGTTTTGATTTGCTAATGATGCTGTGTTGGAGTAATGTGGTGGCTTGTTCTTGGATGAAGAGTTGCATTTCCTGTTTTTACTTTTTGCACTATTCCAGCAGCTTTTCTGTAAATGTGGTGAAGTGGCATGCAAATCTTGCCAGTCCAGTGAATAGTTTTGATACTAGTTGTTGCTGATATGCAACAACTTGAAATAAGTACAGGTAACAACTTATTTTCTTAACTCAAATTCTCCAGTTAAACTTGTCTTATGGCAGACATAATCTAATAGTTTTGACAGTATTGGTATTGGTGATAAAAGGCTGCCTTGGTGTCATTATAATACACAAAAATTCGAAACACTTTTAACCTGGAAAAAGATAAATACTTAACAATGGAGGTTTTTTCTTTTAAAAACCTCAAAATTGCAAGTAGGGATTTAAATAGCTTGGAAGTAATCAGTTCCCCCCTCTAAAAAACTGTTGTGCAAATGAAGATGTTCTTTACTACCCATAGATATGGATTTGTGATAATATATTGCCAAATCTGTTAAAAGATGTAAAGAGCAATTGTAATAATTGTATGATTGTATGTATGGATTATGTATGATAGTATGGATTTCGTGAAGTGGCACTGAATGAACAGAAATTCAAGGCTTAAACTATGACAATTACCCCTCAAATTACTAAACTTTACTACAAACATATTGTATGCAGTCTTACTCAGATGATCCAAAATGTGTTTTCTAATTTGACTTGTGTAGAATCCTTGTAGGTAATAGTTGAAACTTGGCCCGTTTCTCATCTTTAATAATAGTTCTGTTGGTTGTCCCCACCCCCTTCCCTTGCAACAGTCTTCAAATACTTGTATTTAAATAGCCTTTTGTGTTCAGTAGTTTCTCTCTCCTACAAGGTGTGTTTGTGGTGTGGGGAAGAGCATTGTTTCAGTAGGAAAAAAGTGCCTAATCACATGGCCCTGGTTTGTATTAGTAAAACATTAAGGAAAAATATATGGCTGGAGCATGCAATCACAGCTGTTAATTTTGTTCTTTCTGTTTCAGAGTGCTCGTCTAAGGGCAGCTGGGTTTGGAAAAGACTTCAAAGAAAACCCAAATCTCAGGGATAACTGGACTGATGCAGAAGGCTATTATCGTAAGTTTCATTTGTTGATTTCCACCTATAGCTAAAAGAAGGACGCAAAATGGAAAAGATCCTCACATAAAAGTACTGAAACATTCTAATGTAAATGTTCTGCTCTGCCTTCACTGAGTGTGGCATGCCCACAGTAGTTTTCTGGTCTTGCAAACTTGTGTAGAATAAAGTTACTCGTACATTAAAAAAAAAAATCAGTCAGAGTGAAACTAAAACCTGTCATAGACATGAGATCACCCTCACAAAGGAAAGGGGTGCTTGCCAGGATCTGAAATGAAGAGAACTAGCATCCAAGAGACTACAGATAACAGTTCTGGTAGTTGTCATCTGAAGCTCAAAATTGAGATAATTAAGTGAGCATATTTCACTTCACTAGTCAGTATTAAAGTGCAAAGTGTGAAGGCCAAAATATTCATGTAATGGATTAAATAAGTGTGCAGGTTTTAACCTCGGGAATTAAAATATTCCAGACTTTGAAGCAGTTTCTCTGTACTTTCCACAAAGCTAGGTGATTTAAATTTCCTAACATACACTGTTTTATAATTGTACCATTTTTTCCTCTTTCTGAAGTATACAGAGTAATTTATTTTTCATAAAATGTTTTACGATGCATGGCGCTCATAACTCTTACTTTAAATTACTTGATTTTATCCTTCAGGTGTTAATATAGGTGAAGTTCTAGATAAACGTTACAATGTCTATGGTTACACTGGTCAGGGAGTCTTCAGTAATGTAGTACGAGCCAGGGATATGGCAAGAGCAAACCAAGAAGTAGCGGTTAAAATCATCAGGAACAATGAACTTATGTAAGTACTGTTTTTGTTTAATAATACAGTAATAAAGCATGAGACTGCTGGAAGTTTTTCCTGATGTGATTTGAATCTTCCTTTGTTTCAAGTGAAGTAACAGATTACAGCTGTGATTCCAGCCTATTCTGCTAATATGAGCCATGTAATTGGAAGCGCTGGAGGACTGTATATCTGCACTTTACAGCTGTCACAGGAGCAGGGTACTTGCATTTTCATCAGGCACTTTCTCGTTTGTAAAGCTGCAGGGTATGGTGGCAAGAAACAATCTTATAGTTGTTTACGCGGTCTGCCCAGCCCTAAGATTTCTGAGATGGGAGTCATGGACTGTAAAACGTTGCTTTGATGGACCATTTGGCAAACTGTGGGTTGGATACTAATCAGTCATTTCTAACTTACAAAAAGACCTCTAAATTAATTATCTTTGCATATTCTTTGTATGTGCATGCATATAAGATAAGACAGTGATGGGACACTGCCTCTAGGACAAAAATTACTGGAGATCTTTTAGAATGAGTGAACATTAACTAAGGTGATGTTGTATTAAACTGCATTATGTTATATGACGATGTCTCTAAGAGTCATTTCAGCATCTGCTACAGTATTGTTGCGGTCATGTGTTATGTCTTCTTCCATTATGGGCAACTTAAATGAAAATCTTGTCCACTTTTTATGCATTTTATGTTGGAAGCTTTAAAAGTTGTCCTGCTGCCTGTGTAACTGGGCTATTTTGAGCTATATGAATACTATCTAGAAATATTTAAGAAAAAAGGTAATAAGCTATTTGGTATGTTACCGTAATTCGGTTTGTGTATGTACTTGACTGTAGTCAGTTTAGTTTAAAACTTTTTAAATAGTGTATGTGGTTAAGTAGTTTTTGTTTGAAATAGTGTCATATTACGGGATGCAACCAGGAGGGTGGAAGAAAGGATAAGCAGGTTAAAGTCACGGGTGATCAAAGAATTAAATGGGTAGACAATGACAGTAAACCACTGTGCTGTTGTTTCTAAGCGGCGCTACATTATTTAATCACAAGACACTTCTCGTAGACTGACAATTAAAACAATGCAAGTAAATCTCTAGATTAAGCAAGGTACTAGAATCTCATTTTGTTTTCTACTTCTGCTTCTTTGTTTCCAGGCAAAAAACTGGCCTAAAAGAACTGGAATTTTTGAAGAAGCTCAATGATGCAGATCCTGATGACAAGTTTCATTGTCTAAGATTGTTCAGGCATTTCTACCACAAACAACATCTCTGTCTGGTATTTGAGCCACTGAGGTAAGGTGACAAATGGATGGGGTTCTCTGTAAAAAGTGAGGTAGTACTACGTGATCTTTAACTTGGCTATTGTTTTAATTTTGACACCTTGTTCTATTGTCAACATTCAAGAACACTAAGAACTTAAGCCGGAGGCACACATCCACGGTCTGCTGAACTAGTACAGGTTTACATAGTGTCACTGTGAACTTTATGCCTGGTCAATATTTGAAACGAATGCATTATTAAAGATGGTTCATCTCACCAGTGCTCCTCTTAACTGTTTTTTAGTCAATTTTTTCTTAGCTTTCATAATTCTTTACAAATTTGGGTTGAATATGCATTACTGGAGAGGTTGAGTATATGTATGTTCTATGAAGAATGCATATACAACAACCCAACAAAGAAAATAAGTGGTTTGCGTGCTCACTTTTTCTTCAAATAATTAGGCTGCTTAGACAGGTTGATTGTAGACACTTTTTTTTCTTAGAGATGCAGTAGTTACCTTAGTTCCTGTTCCTACGTAGATGTTGTTTGTATCCACTTTATTTGTATCCACTGTTTTCGCTGTATGTCATGCTTTAATTCTTGCCACACATATTTGAGGTGAAGATAAGTCATTTGCTGAAGCAATAATAAGTTTTATGAAATGTCTACTTGTTTTCATTAATAAGCCATGTAACAAATTACTTTCTTGTGCTGTGCTATTTCCTTGTAGCACACTTGTAAAGTGTTTCTATCCAGTGATGGTTTTGTCCAGGAATCATGTAGTCTTTTTAGTTGCTGTTCATCCTCAAAACACTGCCTCATCAACTTCTGTCTTTGACATATTTTCTTTTTCATTAATTTCTCAAGAAACTTGGTACAGGGGCAGTACATACCGTTAAGAAAATGATGTTCATGTGCAAAGAAATCCTCTCAAATTAATCTGGATTAAAAATACATACTGAAGTGATGTCAGTCCAGTCTACTAAGTAATTATGCAGTAGAAATTAAACAGTATAGGATAGATCTGATTGATCAGCATCTATTTATTGCTGTATGAAATAGTGAGGTATCTATCTGAAGTTGAATGCAACTTTTCCCCAGAAATGTCTAAACTTAACTATTTTTTTCATGTTCATCTTAGATTTTGAAGGCAAGTATGTTTTCCCTTGCTAAGTTCTTTACTGTTCTTTCTCTTTCTTACAATAGTATGAATTTACGAGAGGTGTTGAAAAAGTATGGGAAAGATGTTGGTCTCCATATTAAAGCTGTGCGTTCCTACAGCCAACAGTTGTTCCTGGCTTTAAAACTTCTTAAAAGATGCAATATTCTACATGCAGATATTAAACCAGATAATATTTTGGTAAGTAATAAGTAATCAAAACCTATTTTGCACAGGCAGTCTACAGTGTAAAATCAAGATGTGAAATGAATACCATTCTGTTCATTTGGGTTAAGTAAAAATTTACTTCACCAGAAAAGGTTAAGAAAACCTTTTGAAATAAAATGTCATGTTTTGAAATGAAATGCTATCATGGTATAAATAAGTTAGTCAGAAGTATAATGCAGCATCTCAATAACATCTTTCATACAGTCTTTCTCAAACTAACCTGCATCCACTTCTATCTTTTTAGAAAGTAGATCTTCCAAAGACAGTATCCTTTCTTAGGAAAAATCTTGTGACTTCATTCATCAGTAGTTAAGTGTTCTTGCTTTCTGCAAAATGGAAATAATTTGGTTAAGCTTGGAAGTAGGTTCTTCTGTTCACGTGAATGAGATGATTGGGAAAAGTGATTTGTCCTCTTCTTTTTTTCCTATTAAACATTGTGGTTAGCAGTGTAATAGCTACATCAGAAGAATCAAGTGTGACTTTAGTTTTCTTGTTGTTCACCCATGTGACAAACACAGAATTTTATTTAAAGTGGTCGGTTCTTGCCATCTCTGCAGTAAAATTTACTGGTTGAGCATGAGATATGTGAACAGCTCTCTGTTTTGTGAATGGTACTCTGGATACCGGAGGTGGAAGTCTAAACTGTTAAAATGGGATTATCCAGAATGAAATCCATATTTTTCCATACTTTATAGAGAATGGGATGACTGCATGTCATTGATGGCCTCCTGATACCTTACTGAGTGTCTTTAGTCATGTCCAGAAAGCTTTTTTTTATCACCAGCTGTGAAATGATGTTTAACAGATTTAAATATTAATATAGTGGCTGACTTGACCAAGTAGATACTTGAATGTGATGATTAGGCAGGAAGGAATATGACTGGATTTGTTTTAATAATTTGAAGTCTGTCCATTATTACTGAAGACGGTAGTGCTTATCTGAATAATATGCTGGCCTTGACAATTTTACATATAAAAATTGTTTCCTACTACTACATGTTCAATTTATACGGGGTTCTCTCTGTCTCCAGAAAATTTCTGCATTCTGTTCTGAAGTGTACTATTTTTCATTTCATTGCAATTATATTTATATTAGGAAGTTCTAATACTCCTTTGTCATAGCTTAATTAGGAATCTGAGAGGGAAAAAGGGATTTCCATTGTGTACACTGCTATCTCAAAACTAAACCTTTGATACCCAGAAGACTTGCTTTCATGTAGATAATAAAACCATTGGTTCACCTTAAATAAGGTGACCCAAATAAATAGTCTATTTCTTATTATTTAAACTCCAATATGGAGTTACCTGGAAAAAATTTTTATATATATATATATTTATAATATATGTATCAAGTGATTTGCTCACTAATAACTACAAATTTTAGAAAGATGTTTCTCATGTAACCAGTTTAATGTGCATGTTACATTCACTAGGGATAGGGTGGTGCAGTTAAGCACATTTGGTTTTTTTAATGGCTCTTGGTTGCCCTTCACGTGGCATATGTGGTCTCAAGTCGCACCGCAGAAGTGGCTCACTTACCTCCTTAGTGATTGACGTGCCTTTGCATCCTGGACTGATCTTGAGTAGGATATTGTCTACCTGTTCAGAAGATGCTAACTTTAATTCTCTAGGGACATAAATAGCATTTAGAGGATGCTTGAGGGATTACCTTTTCAAATAACTTTTGTACCAGTTCAGATGAAGCAAAGCGAAGCTGGTGCCATAATACCATGGAAGAGTTGTCAGGGCACTGTGGCAAATGGTGTACCATATTTAATAACTATTTAGAAAGTACTGTGATAACTGTATGCGGGATTTTATTGTTCTTTGCATTATTTCTCAAACAGATTCTAATGTAAATGATGTTCACTCAGTAATCCTTCGCATGCTGTTCAGTGAGTGTCATGCCATGATTGTCCAAAGCTATGAGAGTTTATTTCTGACTTTCTCAGCAGATGTCACTATGAGTGTGTTCTGTGCAGAAGTCTTAAAGCAAGCAGACAAAAAAAAAAAGCTTGGGCATATTTTCTGTTTAGTTTCTGATCATTTTACAGATGGAAGCTGCTAAGTAATGTGTAAATACACACTATCCATGCAGAAATAAGTAACATTGAAAAAAGTGACATGGTAGGAGCAAAAAGTATGTGAAACTGACCTTTTCCACGCTTCTTAGGAACTGAAGACATTAACTGTCACTTTCAGTTTAAGAACGTTTGGTTTCCTTAGAATACAGAGAAGATTGAAATATGGGAAGAAATTGCAACTTAAAGGCTGAATATTTTTCTTGTCTCTGACTTAAAAGTATTGTTACTTTCACAGTGCTGTTGCCAATTTTGTCTACAACTATTGCTGATGTGTATTTATGTTTAACTTTTTAGGTCAATGAGTCGAAAACAATATTAAAGCTTTGTGATTTTGGATCAGCTTCACATGTTGCAGATAATGATATCACACCATATCTAGTTAGTAGATTTTACCGAGCTCCCGAAATCAGTAAGTAGTATTTTGGATTGGCTATGCTTATTTTAAGCATTAGTAGTATGTATCAGTAGTAGTAAATGAGAATTTGACTTGAGTTTACTTTCTGCTTGGTCTAAGCAAAGCATCACTCTGGAAATAGGATGGCAGTCAAAAAATTCAGACTTGAAAGCATGTGTGACTCTTCATATGTGTTGGTGGTCAGCTCAGTGAGGACAGGGAGAAATCATTTCTGATTTGTTATAGTTTTGTTTTAATTCAGAGGTATTTTTCTGTCTTACTGGTTTCTGACTGACTAAAGGTGTAGTGATTAGTTTGGGTGTAAGGTAAAGGCCTGTCTTTTTAAAATTTGGATGCTTAGTGAAAAGGCTTGCATCCTTCATTTACTATATTCTTATTCCTAAGAGGAGGAGCACCAATATAGTTTCCAAATCAGATTTTATCTGTCTGCTATTATGTCCTTAAAGCTGCTTTTAAGGAATTAACTTGTATTGCTCTGTTTCAGTTATAGGAAAAATCTATGACTATGGTATAGATATGTGGTCTGTAGGCTGCACATTGTATGAACTATATACAGGAAAAATACTCTTTCCTGGCAAAACCAATAACCATATGTTGAAACTAGCCATGGATCTCAAAGGAAAGATGCCAAACAAGGTATGAAAAATAAGTATGACTTTTAATATCTGAAACTGATGTTATGAACAGCAGAACGTAATTTCTATTTCCTGCCTGAATTCTGCTTCTTATCATATACATCTTCTCTTAACAGCAAGTAAATATCAGACATCCTCTGACTATATAATTTATATTGATTTAAAATCTTAAGAAGTGAAAGTATACAGCTTCTTTTTCCTAGACTAAGTATAAAGTGAAAACAGAAAACTTCTAAGCACTGACCTGAAAAAGATACGTAAGTCAATGGAAGATGCTCTCTCCTTTTGCAACTGGCTTGAACTGTGTTTTTTTTTTAATTCAGTCTAGTTATTTCTCACTATCATTTTGCTATATATTTCAGAAATACTAAATTATTCATGTTGCAATCAGTTGGTAGGTGTTGATGCTGATTGTGGAATTGATACAGCGTAGTTATCTTACCTAAAGCTCTTGCTTTTCCCTAATTTTACAGATGATTCGAAAAGGTGTGTTCAAAGATCAGCACTTTGACCAAAATCTCAACTTTATGTATATAGAAGTAGATAAAGTGACGGAAAGGGTAAGTAACGTGTCCATTATTTCAAACGTACCTTGATACCTAAAAGTAATATTTTGTAAACTATCAAAATGTCCTCTTGCAGCAGTGTGTACAAGTTACATAATTGTAAACTGGTAGAAGTTTCCTGTGATTCAATAACATGTTTTAAGATAAATATTTGGAGGTCAAGAAGGAGCAGAATACCCTCATTGGGTCAATACTGGGTCCAGTCCTGTTCAGCTTCTTCGTTAATGGTCTGGATAATGAGGTAGAGTGTACCCTCAGCAAATTCACAGATGGCACAAAACCACAGGGAGTGGCTGATACCCCAGAGGGCCACGCAGCCATCCAGAGGGACATCAGCAGGCTGGAGAGATGGGCTGGCAAGAACCTCATGAGGCTCAGCGAAATCCTGCACCTGGGGAGGAACAACCCCAGGCACCAGTACATGCTGGAGGCCATCCAGTTGGAAAGCAGGTCTGTAGAAAAGGACTAGGAGTACTGCTGGATGCAAAGCTGAACTTGTCAGCAATGTGCCCTTGCCAGTAAGAAAGCTAACATATTCTTGGCTGCATTAGGCAGAGTATCACCAGCATGTCAAGAGAGGTGAGTGATCCTTTAGCTCTTCTCAGCATTGGTGAGGCTGTGCCTGAAGTACTGTGTCCAGTCCTGGGACCTCCAGTACAAGAGAGACCTGGACATGCTGGAAAATGTCTAGCATAGGGACACAAAGATGTTCAAAGGACTGGAGCAACTTTCCTGTGAGGAAAGGTCGCGAGAACTGGAATTATTGAGCCTGGAGAAGAGGAGGCTCAGGGGTGTGGCATGGAATCTTATCAATGCATATAAATACCTAAAGAGAGGGTACAATGAAGATGGAGCCAGGTTCTGTTCAGTGGTCTCCAGTGCCAGGGCAAGAGGCTATGGGCACAAACTGGAACACCAGAGGTTCTCTCTGAACATCAGGAAGCACTTCTCTACTGTGCAGGTGTCGGAGCACTGGCACAGGTTGCCCCAAGAGGTTGTGGAGTTCTTTTCTTGGAGATCCTCAAAAGCTGTCTGGATGTGGTCCTGGGCAACCTGCTATAGATGGCCCTGCTTGAGCAGGAAGGTTGGACCAGGTGACCTCCAGGTGTCCCTTCCAACCTCAATTATTGTGTGTTTCTGTGAAACCAGAGTTTAATCTTTGTAGGTAAAAAGGCTGTCTCCACATAACCTAAGCTTTAATTGCTAAATAAAAGAAATTCTGCCTTCATTTCAGGGAAGGGTGTCAAACTTCAGTGTAACATGACTGTTGCACAGAAAGTAGCAGTGGCCTCCTGCAATTCTAACACACTGTTTATTAAGAACTGCAGAATTAGAGGTCAGACACTTCATTCCCAAGTGGAATCTTCACGTTCTCTGTCAACAGGGATATTAGGTTCTTGTATGTACCCGCTGCTGGCAAAAGATGCAGTCTGGCCTACCCCAGTGACTTTATTTCCACTTTTCCTTTGCCAGCCATGAATGCTTATGATGCCATGTGATGATGATGAAGGGTGTTGCTGATGAGAGATAAGATAAGCAGCAACTGTTTTTGCAGGGTTAAGTTGTGTAAAAGGTATGGGGGGGGTTTGCGTATTACATCTTTTCTACAAGGTTGCCACTTTTGTGTTTGTAGGAGAAAGTTACTGTAATGAGCACCATTAATCCAACCAAGGACCTGTTAGCAGACTTGATTGGGTGCCAGCGACTCCCTGAAGACCAGCGCAAAAAAGTACACCAGCTAAAGGACTTGTTGGACCAGATTCTAATGTTAGATCCAGCTAAACGGATTAGCATCAACCAGGCTCTGCAGCACGCCTTCATCCAGGAGAAAATTTAAACCAGATGAAGAAGTTCAAAGGGTTTGAGTAATTAAGATACAAAGACTGAAGAAATTTCACAACAGTTATTAATGTATATAAACATAAATATTTCCCCTGCAAAGTTGAGGAAGAAAAGATACATTTGAATTAACATCAAGGCTGATATTTCTTTTAGAAATGTTAGAGTAATTTTGTTTTTGTGTCTTATGTGAAAATTTTCACTGTAGAACTGTTTTAATTGCCAAGACTGCACAGAAGTACAATGCTAATGTATATGGTTGCAGTTCGTATATATTATAAAAAAGAAAAAAGCATCTGTTTAAAAAAAAGCAGTAATACTGGGTGGTTGATTTGTTTTTAGCAGACTTGGCTTCATTTTTGTCTTTAAAAAATGGCCAGCATAAATGCTGTTTATATTCACATTTTCCTAGGTGTGTGTGTGCAGGCCACAGCAGCATGCCCTTGGTGTAGTCAGTGCCGAAGGGGGTCTGTTCCTTCTTGAGCCTGCCCGCAGGGATGGTCTCCTCTTTTAAAGCAGGTTGTGTACAACTTTCAGTACACTGAAGGTAAGCTAACCCATCAACATCACTGGTGTTTAAGCTGTTATTTTACTGGAACAACTGACAAATGAGAGACAATAGCATTGTGGCAGAATTCCCTGCATGTTTGATAAATGATCTTGTTTTATTTTCTGGCATTGCAACCGTGGCATAGTTACAACTTCCGTTCTGTTCATCACATTTAAAATTTTGAGAGTGCGCACTTGATGGATAGAGCGCCTTCAGTGTACTGTTTCTTATTACTTTAATTTTTTTAATCAACTTGCTATAGACTTTGTATACATTTTGTTAAATACAGTTCACTATGACATAGAGCCAATACTTACGGAAGAGTTTTCATTTAGTAATTACATACGTTGGGATCTCATTCAAAAGACCTTATATCTAAAGGATAGATAGACAACATAATGAAACTTTTTAACTATTTGTATGTCATTTTGAAAGTGTACTGCTTTATGCTAAAAGTGTTTCATTTGTTCATTGTTTTCATTATTTGTGATCATGTTGTCTTTCAATACAGGCATAAACCTTCCACTCTTGAACAAAGCAGCTGCTTTTTAAAAGCGGTAATTGCTTCTTTACCTTTTATTTCTTTTGTAAATGAAGCTTTTCTTTAAGAAATGTGACTTTAAAGTGTTGTCTCTTGCATAAAACAGTTGACACTTACTTATTGTAAAGTGAAGATTGTTCTGCTGCATGTAAAGTGGACCATGCAGATTTCTGTATGTTTTCAGTATGCATCATTAGATAATAAAGTCTTTTGTGAACAAGGCATTTGTAGCCATTTTTAAAAGAATCTGTCTTCAGTGATGGTAAATCAGGTAATTTGTAAGAACCACCCCTGCATTTTCAATTAAACCTTTAATTAAAGGGACTAGTAAAAATTATGATCTTTGGAAGAGCTATAGGCTATATTAATTAGATATATAATTATCACTGCTTAAACAAAAAGAAAGCAAAAACCCCTACAGATACTGTCTGTCTGCTTTCATTGTAATGAAATTATTCCTGTAGGACGTGGGATTAAATTCAGGTTTTAACTAATGTTTGTGCTGTTTTTCTCACTTTTCCTTTTGATGGTGCTGAAAGAGAAAAAGGAAAGCGAGTCACAGGCCACTCAACGCCTACTCCATGGGGTCTGATTTGCTGAGACACCAACTTCACCTTCCTAACAAGGTTATTTCTGACAGCATGTGTAGATAAACATTTAGCAACAAGTTAAAAACAGCTTGAAACATTTGAGTTGGTTATACAACAGGAGGAAAACAGAATCAAACTTCTCAGGTCCTTACTGCTGTTTTAATGTTCTGCTCTACAAAATTAAGAGGTTCCTCTTTACGTTTTTATTAATATATTCTGAAAAGGTGTGATAAACCCACTGGTTTCACATATTTTATTATAATTCTTTGCATTAAGAAAGTTTTTTTTTTTTTTTAATCCATCTAGGTATATAGTGACAAAAATTATGCACTCAGTGCACGCAGGAATGGAAAATGAGGCAAAGCAGTCATTCTGCTGGTGGGGAATACCCCACCAAGGAGATGTAATGAACTAACTACAAAAGCAGGCAGGAGATGGGTGGTTTTGTTTGCCTATTTGGAACCTTCAACCTGTCTCAATTTTTTATTGTAAAATTCTTTATAAAAAATAATCAGACTTTATTTCCACATATTAAGGTATCTCGTACGTACCAGAAATAAATTCAGCTTTCACACTTAATGAAGTACTAGTTAAATGCAGAAAGTAACTTGCGCTTCCACAACATAGGCAGCACTTCTCAGGGCAGTTTTACACAGGTAGTAAAAGCTTATTCTTTCTGTTGCTTTGTAATTTATTCTTAAAATAGGATTATAAAACAAATGAGTTGGTGATGCAAAAAGCAGTAGAAAAGATGCACCTTAATGCCTACAGAACTGTTTTAAGCTACTCTAGAGAAGCATAAAGTTGCTCGTTCACTTGTTCTTTGTGTTGTAGGTGCAGCTCAAAAGAAGATGATGACTACCAGAAGACATGAACAAAGGTTTCTGTCCTATAAAAGATATGAAAAATACTCTTCATATAGTTCTGTCCTAATCTTTTGGTTTCCAGCATTCCCATTAGAATTGATTAACACTGCTGCAGTATTGATAATTCCTGAAGCGTACTTACTGTGCTTATTTTGTTTCTGGTTGAAGAGATTTGTAATTGTGATTAAATGGTGGGAAATAAGTATGACTGTTTAATGCAAATTTCTTAATGATAGAAAAATCGCTATAAAACCTGTCATTTAGGAAAGTCTGCCATTTGCTTTTAGCTAGTGAATAGTTGAGCAGATGATGTGCCTTTTTCTCTAGCTTCAGCAGGTTCATTAATTCTGTCAAGCTGTATTGCTGATACAGAGATTAGCTGACAGGAATTATTCAAAACAAGTGGATTTCAGTCCTTCATCCAATATCAGTTTCAGGCATTTATGTTGACAACAGCAGAAAACCTTAATTCTAACTTCTAAAGCCTTCAGAATCAAAAACTTCATGACAAGGTTAAGGAACCTCTTCAGTTTTAGGCAACACCTGTCCTTGTAGCTTCTGATCTTTGAGGACAGCAGAGAAGCTGCTGATGGCCACAGCAGTCAACTGAATTCCAGTGGCTACAGCTTCATACAAACAGAACAGTTAGGCAACAAGGCTTTCTTGTTGAACTATTTTTCAGCGGATCTAATAAGGGAGGATAACTTATCTTTTCCTCCTGTATGTGAAGATAGAACTTGTATCTTTACCTGAGGTCCTACCTACTGAAAGTCTGGTTAAATCTACTGTGCTAATGTCTGTTCACTTTTCCCTCATTAAAATACGTGAAGTCCCTTGTTGCCATATGATTAGTTTACCACGCATCTAGAGAAAAACAAAATACTAGTTTTTTGTACTTAAAGTGATCTAACTCAGATTCCTCAGGAGATGAAATGCCCTGTCTTTTCTTTTGTGCTGCAACAAATTCAATATGCAGTTAGATTGTCTTTTTATTACCATGGTATATACTACTCTAAATAAGAAGTTAAAATCTGTTTAAGAGCCTTTGATAGATAGAATATAATATTCTGTAAAATATTTTAATAATACTTTATCTCCATACATAGGGTGAGTGGCATTAAACCTCTGAAGAACCTTTATATGTATAATGACCCGTATAAAGAAGGCAGACCAGTTTGTGAGACCACTGGAGATAGAGCAATCTTCTACAGTATGTGTCAGATTGTAACGCTGCGTGGAGAATGCTGAGAAGTGGCAATTGCTTGAAGTTAATAAAATATGCTTAGAACTTACTTGGATCGGATCTTTTCTGTTGTGTTCACTTGCAAAACTTCTAAATACATGAACAATTTTGAAATGTATTAAAAACATTTTTTTTGGAATGGGTTTGTCTGCTTTAGGCATGAGAGATAGTAAAAGCTTGGGGGATGGCGTGACGGCTTTTTTTTGTGGAGGGAATGAACGTAGTGTTGATAGAGATGACTGCTCAGCTGCTTGGTTGATGATATAGCTGGCATCTATAAACAGAGGCTGTCATGTCATCTTCACATCACTAGTTACAGATGATGGGAAATTTCTTCAAACTTTTTCAGTGCAAACCTGAAAAAGCTTAAATGAAGGATACAAAATATCTTTTCAGGTAGCTTAGTGTTAGCTCACCTATCAGTAGATCTTGATTAAAAAAGTGAGGCTAGACAAATTGGAGAAGCAGTGATTGAGATGAGATGGATTTGTGTATTTTCACATCTAAAACTTCACTTGTAAAACTATGGATCACATTAATGTAAGTATATCTTTGTTATTATGAGATTATGGAGAGATGGTTGGTAATGTCCCTTTGAAAGAAAGTTTCTTAGTCTTTCATGTTTTAGTTTTGCTCATCCAAATATTTAACTAAAATCTAGTTTAAATTTGTAGCAAATAAAATTATTTCAATAAAGAACTTGGCCCTTCCTTTGTGATACACTTTATCATTTCAATTGTTTCCTCGTAAACACTGATTTTTGAGTACAGCCCCTATCTTTCTACAAAGTATAAGATAATTATAAGTGAAAACATGAAAAATATTCTATAATGCTACAGAATGTTCAATTTAAATTTTTAAGATAAGATGTAAAGCTCCTTATGGGCAGGTAGAAATAAATGCCTGGAAGACATCTAAATTTTGTTAGCACATCAGGCTAGTCAGCTTCTCAATACTAGTCATTCATACCACTAAATTTTGCTGCTGCTGTGCAAAAAGTCAGTAGTAAATCTAATTCTAGCTTTTTCTTCCTGTATTTTTAAGTTAGAGCCCTCGTCAACTGTGACCACAGGCAAAGCTGTTCTCCGACTCAATCCTATTTCTTAAAACAATTGTTTCTCAGCCCTTCTGGCTTCTTACAGAGGATACATGAAGATACTAATTTGTTCAAATCAGTTTGCCAATGATTTTGTTGGCATAGCAGGCTACCCTTTAAATTCCATGTTTTGCCGATAATCTGTGCCAGGAATGTAGGAGAATTCCAGGCAGATACTGATACAGTCACAGTCTACTTTATAACAAACTGTTGTTCATTCTTAAAAGTGTTGCTTTTAAAGTGGCAGTACGAGAAATGCGGCTTTTTTGTATGTTCTATAGGTATCTGTTACTTGATCATCAATTTGCTAGTACAAGATAACAGATACATCATTATGTTCAAGTACAGGCACATACTGTACGGGGGGGGGGGGGTGGAGAAATGACTGAGACATTGTTCCACAGCCTAGAGCATTCTTTTAAAATGTGTAGTTCAGACTTAATCTGAACCACTAAATCTCAGGATTTCAATATCAGTGAAAGGATCCAATTTCAGTTCTTGGTGATGCATAAAATGTAATCTAAACTCCAGCTGTATCTTGTATCAAGGCCTTTCTAAGAAAATCTGTGGCATTGTACAATTACCACAAAAAATATGCCCAGTGTCAATATATCAAGAAGTGCAAAGGGAGATATGTTACTTCCATGCAGTTGGTTATGATTTGCCCCAAAGACCACAACATAAAGACCAGTGTTTTCAGATTTGTTTCATAATGTAGGTGAAAAGGACCACCGGACACCATCTTGTTCCTGTGTACTACACACAATCTCTTCAAAACAGTGTTGAAGAGCTTCCCTAAGAGGAAGGGAGACGGCATCCCCCCAGGAACATAAAGCCAGAATTTCACTACAATTGTGTTCAACTTACAAAAAGGCAAAACCTACACAAATCATGGAAGATTGTTAAATTAGTAGGGGCTACCTGTGAGGACTACTAAGGTACGCCCTATCGCAGAACAGGGCTGACGATAGTTACTGCCGACAGTAAGAAACAAAGTCAGTATGGCTTTGAAAAGAAGCATGGAGTTGGTGAGGGGGAGTACTGAGCGCAAGACTATTGACTCTTCTGCCACCAGCTGCTTGTGCAAGGTGTCCAGCTCTTTTTGATTTTTTTCTCTCAAAGGGCACTTACTGAGAGAGTTGAGACAAATGCGAGAGCCTGGAGCCTCTGTAACTGCAGTATGTGCCTTTTCTCTGCATCCACGAGGGGCAACCCCACCTGCCTCAGAAAGGAAAGCGTTCCAGTTTCCAGTAACATGTCAAAAGCTACTTACCTATCACCTATATTGGTAAAGGAAATGACTCTTTTAACAGATCATTAGTTAAACTATCTTTTGGCATGTTCTACAAGTCTTTGAAAACCTATTTAGACCGGGAGCTGCAATAGGCCGTTCTTTTTGGATTTCTCATAGAATCTGAAGCGTACTCAGGCAGAGACAATTTCTTAGGTGTAACATTCACGTGTATTTCTGCATTGATGGAAAGAACGGCAACTACTTTTAAGTCATCAGCTGTCTCAGGAGAAGACATGTTTTTGTCATTTTGCATATCCCTTTTGAAGTTGCCAGAACAGCTCAATGAGAGCTTTGTTCAGCAATAGAGCAAGAAGAAGGTCTCCTCAGGAGCATATGGTTTGATTTTAAAACAGTGGTGTCTTAGAGCTCTCCGGAGTGATGCTCTCAATTCCCTCACAGCTGAACTGCTAGCTGTGGGTGTTCCACTACGCACCTGCTTGTCCAACAGCGCTGGCAAACACATTTTGAACAGCTCAGACATGTACAGCATTTTCTTAATTAAAACCTGTCTGAAGAAGGAGACTGAGATAGCCCTGGCTGACTGACACGTGCATTTTGAATAAATAGGTTGAGTGCTGAGACTATCATCAGGGCAGAAGCCGTAAGGTCTTGGTCTTCTCCTGGAATGCAGCCAGATGCTGCCTTCCTTCAATTTCCAGTAGATAAGAATTTCACATCGGAGCCTTCTAGGGACAGATCAGCGCCTCACTTGTGGTTATCTTACTTTGTAAACACTACCTTCTGAAAAGATTAATGAATGGCAGGGAAAGAGGGGAGAGGAATATTTCCTTTTCACATCTGGATATTAGTTTTTCAGTTCTATAGTTTATGGATTTTTAGTTCAAATCTGTATATATATTTTATATATAAAATATAAACTGAATATTAAATATTTGGAACGATCATCATTTATCTTTTCATTCTCAGATGCATTATATTTTTCTGTTAAAAGACTCTCCTCTGCATTATCATTTTATAACTCAATGCTACATTTGTGAGCAGAGAGGGCTCTAAGCTGGAAATAAGGGTTTCAGCTCTAGTATTAGAAAAACACTTTGACCAGCAAATTGCTATCGGTGTCCGCTGAAGATTGGTGTAAGATGCTGTTTAATGTTCAGTCACATTACTTTCCACTGCATAATCAGCAACAAAAGTATTGTAAAATAATAATAATAAATAGTAATGTGAATGTTATTTAAAATGTTATTGCATATTCTTAATTTGCTATATGAAAATGGGTGTCCCAAAAGGAACATTCATGCTTTTAGTTTACATGAGCTATGTTGGGCTCCAAAGACTGAAACCAGTGCTGTCTACCAGACTTCCAAGTTTCTTCTAGACTCCCACCAGAAGATGTGCACCTTGCTTACTTTTTTATCCTCCAACAGCTACAAAAGGCTGAGGAAGGGTCTTTTTTTGTACTGTTTCTACTAGAATAACAACATAGTCTGTGTTTCTGCTTTTCTAATACACCGATTACAGAACAAAGCAAACACTAGGCCATCATAGCATGGGTAACAAACTACTGCCAATGTATCACCTTCTAGGTTTCTCTGCTTCTTTGCAGTTGATGCTTTATGAAAGGAATTTTACTGTGGCAAAGCACAGTCTTGTTCCGAGTATATGTTGCAATGTTATGAATAAAAAATGATCCAGAATTCTATGACACAGCAAGATATTGGAGAAAATTAACAAAAAGCACACCAGTCTGGTTTGCTTTATAGAGTATTCTGGCTCCAATCTCCTTTGTCCCAATAACCAGAGGAAGCCTGCTGTCCCATGATGATTAGAACACTGTCCAGAAGACAAAATTATCTATAAATAATATCAAGATGTTTATCTACAACAAGAAAGAAATAAGGAAACGAAGCTGGAAAGGCACAAGGGAAATTGTGGTTTGTTTTAAGCTGAGTTTGCACAAAATACAAGTTAAAGGAGTTTAAAAAATTAAGTTGTTTCTTGGTTTCACATCCATGATAGAAGTAAATTATCTTTACTAAGCCTTTACTAAGTACTGTTAAGCTACTAGACTTCCATAATGTTCTATGGAGTTGAGAAATAAAGACTGGCAGAAGCCACCATTATGGTTCTTCTAGTTCCCAGTCTACTCCTGGTGGAGACAATCAAGCAGATTTTAATTGCTTTCCTGATTTTCTACAGAAGCAGATGGCACAACTGCAACAGGAACGTTCTGCAATGGGAAATGCAGTCTCACAGAGATTCTCCTGCAATCTTTGAAACATAGTTTACAAAAAGCTCGCAAAAGCATTTGGAAAGCACAAAAACGTATGAGTGTGCTCTCTGCTACAGCACAAAGTAGCAAACCTCAGGACAATTTCTCACTCGACCCTATTAGACTCACTGTGCTGTTTTCCAACAAGCACAAAGGAACAAAAAATTCTCACAGCATTAAATATGGAGAAAGTGAATGGCTTGGGAAAAGGAAGTGCTTAACATAAGTGTTCCTGTGTGTATTTTGGGTTCATCTTGGTAGAATTTGTTCTGCCTTGATGGGTGTATTAGTGCATACTAAACTTCAAACTAACATACTTAGGGTTTTGCTGAAGTAAGATAATCACTATTAAAATAGTTCTGAGGTAAACATTTTGGAACAATTATATGAGATCTTAGGGTATCTAATTTCAGCATCAGAATACAGTATAGTCATTACTAGAACAAAAACAAACAAACAAACAAACAAACAAAAAACAGTAGTATTAGTAGTAAGTGGAAAGGTGCTTCTCTCTTGAAATTCACCCTGGTGGTTTTGAATAACCCAACTCACCAAGATGATACTGAATCTTGGTGCTAGCCACACACTTTATAGGACAACACCCTCCTGAGACATCCAACTCATTCATGAAGATACTGAGCGAAGGCAACACCAGAATAAACTCCTGTCAGATCCCAATCTATGCCCTCACTTTGCTAACATGACTACTGCTTCGTAGATTGCTTCAGCTGTTTCCACAACTGTACCACTCTGACTTAATTTAGGTCATATTTCCTGGCATTGTTTATGGCAGCTGCATAGCAGAACAGCACAGAAGCCTCACTAAATTTTAAATTGCATTCACTGCTGTTCACATATACACCAAGCCACACTAACAATGGAAATTAGATCAGTTTGACATTGTTCGTCCTTGACAAATACGGACTATGGTTTGTTCTGGTTTATTAATGTAGAGTAGGGAGGAGACTTCTAAGAAAGTAATGTTGATATTTTACCTTCTGCTACTCCTACAGCAGACCCTGATTCAAAAACTTAAGGTGCTGTATCACAACAGAAGAGTAAAGTCACTCATTCTTAGAAGATCAGAGCTAATGGTACAATGTGATCAGACCTTAACTTTTGTTCTTTTGTTGCTCAAATGTTTTAAGTTTTAAGATGTTCCTTAAATCTAATCAATTTAGAAGTCAAAAGGAAATAGAACAATATTCAGCAGACCTGTGAGACAGCAAAAATATCTCTTCAGCCAATGAAAATTGTAGCTACTTACAGACGGTTTTGTTATCTCTTCTAAGTATGTTGTTGCAAACTGCATGTAATTACTGAAAGTACTTTACTTTCTAATTTTTAACGTATGCAAATCTTTTCCGGATTTGTTATTAAACCTTCAAATCAATAGGTAGAGAGCTCCCAGTTTCATACACTTAAGATCAATTATATGACTTTTGTCTAAAATGTCTCAATGACAGGTAAAAAAAAAACCAAAAACATTTAGAATAGATAGTTTACTGGCTGAAAAATACAGAACCCTGCACATCACAAAACAGAGTGAATGTATATATACTTCATTAGTGAGAACAGTAGTCGACTATCATGAGAGATACAAACTGGAGATACCATCATTATTTTATTTTATTTTTACAGTTATTTTAGTTTATTTACACGTACATTTAAGGAAAACTAGGTAAATGAATTATTCAAAGTTCAAGTGGAAGTTTTCAAGCTGCATAAATGTTTCTTGCACATTAGAATACATTGTAAATAAGAAATGCTATTTGTACTTTAAGATACAGATGTGGTTCTTCTTACAGTTTTTCAGGGTCTTAATTGATTTGGAAGAGAAAGCTAAGAAAGCTAGGAAAAACAGCCAAACATACACCTCCCTCTCTGCTGTATACTACTCTTTTAATAATGAAAACCAGTAGCAGGCAGGGTAGACACAGAATGCACTGAAGAAATTACACTAAGAATAGATTTAATGAATTGTATATCAAGGTATCTACAGGTATCCTTAGGGTGAAACTACAGTGCAAAATAACTTACGTTCTAAAAGAGACTAGAGGCTTTTATGTTAACATGCTGTTTGTTACCTCCCCAGTATCCTCCTTAACTTTAATTAAAACAAATTTACATCAATTAACAAAATCCCTATGAGAACCCCAATTAGAAAATATATAAGTTGATCGTTACCTGTTGATATTGAATTCCACACAGTGCTAACTTGCATTGCTCTCAACTGTAGCCTGGCTGGATAGCTATGATATTAGTTATTCATTTTAATTTATCATAATTATTAAAACATTATTTTACCTGCTCACAGCAATACTCCTTCACAATGTGTCTTCCTCCAGGCATGAAATATTCCTCCCTTGCTGATATTTTGACTTTGCTAAAGTAAGGAAAAAACAGTTTTGTTTAAATATTAGTGACGTGTTTTGGTATGAACACAATTAATATGAAATAAAACATGATAGCTAATTTATTTGGCCAAAGTTTACCTGTACTGTGCCACTCTTATTTTCAGATTACTTTAAATCTTCCAATAATTCCAGGGGAAGTCTCTAAGTCCTTCAAAAGAATAAACTAACTGGGGGATTTAGTGCACTTTCTAGAAATCATTAATTAATCTTCCTGGATCTTTTACTCCAGACATTTCTACCTGTTAAAATGCACATCTCTGTTAGTTTCAGTGAGCTGAACTCACCTTTTAATAATATGCTTCAAATGTTGTGTCTTCATCTGAACAAGATGAGGGTTTTAGGTAGGGAGAAATAAATACCTTCTGTAAAACTAACTACAACAGCTGGAAAGCAGAGGAGTATTTTAGGGGCATGTGAAGAAACAGCCATATGCCTGAAAAGTTTTCCACCTTTTACACTACACAAACTAAGGACAGTACCTCTTCCTCCAAACCTTATTTTATTTACTTTCACAGCACACTGTATCTCTGATACAATATAGGCGTATGTAAACTTTGTATTCATGAAAAGTGCTGGTTTGCAAGGCCCAGGAAAGAACACCTCAGCCCAGACAGAGCGTGTAGCTCAGTGCACCCCTGAAACAGGGTGAGGACTCCTGCAGGGATGAGCACCATACTGCAGCCCCTCTGCAGCAGTGCTCAGGGGATCTCAGGCTATGAGTGCAGGCAGTGTGGCACTCTTTTGAGCAACACTTCTCACCTGTATTGACTTGTGGCCCAGTAACAGACGTGAGGTCCTCACCACTGTCCTACCAGCTTTCAAACTGGCCTTTGGATGGTGATGAAAGAAGGCCTGAGCAGAGTCTGGGTGTTTTCTTTCAGAAAAGAGGGAAAAAAAAAAAAAAAAACTTTGATCCACAGACTAGCTCCTGCCTGACAGGATGCTATTGAATTTTCAGTTGCAGAGATTTACACTGTAATTCCACAGTTACAGACAATAGAACAGTAGCAACCTTAGCCTTTTGCGTCAGTCTTCTGCAGCCTTCAAACTAAAAGCCTTACAAAGCTCTGCAGTCGTATTTGACTGATGAACTGGCAGAGAAGTGAAACATGACTCATGAGCTACATCTTATGCTGTGTAAACTTGAACTGCTATCACAGATGTTTTCCACTTTAATTAATTAAAGTAATATGGTGTTAAACACTATATACAAGCTGCTTTCAAGCATATACATCTTGATTAGTTTGAATGAAGAAGTAGTTAATATCTTACAAAAGGATTTCTTTTTAATGTTTTAGATGTTGCAAGCTAGACTTACTCCATCTACATAGGGCTACAGTGTTGATACTACATTTCACCTCTTACACACTATGTGCAATGTGTTTTAAAGTTTGCTTGGTTACAAACCAAAGAGAAAAACTAACCTTCCAGGAAAATTTTGCAAATAGAAAAAAATTGCTTAGTTACTACTTGAAGGTTATATAACATCTACTGTTGTCTGCAAGCAAGTTAGGAAGGTTTACAGATGCAGGAAACCTTTTGAGGACAACCATGGTTTAGAGTTTCCATCATAAATTCTAACTTACTTGAAAAACATAGAAGACCATGTTTTAGATCAGAGATCTGTAACATTATGTAGTGTAAATGTTTAGTTTCAATTAAGACAATGGAGAGGTACTTTGATACAGAAGAGTTGTTACACCATATTTACAACTGAACTATAAATACAATGTTAGAAACATAAGAATTGGCATTTGATGCAGCCTGAGTCTTTTATGATAAAATAATACCCAGTGTAAGCTTTGAACTAATGATCTTCCAAACGCGTGTTCAAGTACCTTGCCATTAGTACACCTTCATAATATATTTGATTATTTACTTGTGATTCTATAGAAACATAGAAGAAGATCACAAAACAAATGTGTAATTATGCCAAGTGTGACCTGAATCATATTGCACACTGACTGCACCCCCGTGTTAGCAGCACGGACACCACCAATGGCAATACTTTGAAGGGAAGGGAGGGAACATTCCAGAACATTTGTTATAATCCTCACAATATAATTATAATAAATAACATTAAGAAGTGATTGTATTCCAGCAGAAGGTATCTGAAATTGCTATTTTTGTATTTATTTTTATTTTTGTGTGGACTAAATAAAACTTGTTTGAAAAGATTCATCAGTCTTATTTTGTTGATAATAATGGGCACCTATAAAATGTGTAAAATTGGCTAAAGATGCTGGTAGGCAAAAAACCAATATTTTGTGAATAAAAAATTTTCAAAGTAAACTCCATAAGTGATCTGAAACATTCTGTAAGAATGATTAGATCTTTGATTTTCCAAAAAGTTACCTAAAATCACCCAGAAAGTACCATTCCCTACAAGTAATGTTGATTCAATCTCATTATTCAGTCAGAATAGAAAGAAAAAAAACTACTCCAACAGATCTAATTCATTACAAAATCAATGTTTTTCTTCCATTACCATGACATGCCAGCATTCACCGATCAAGGAAGCCCTATTTCTGCTATTTCATCCATCAGGTCACAGCAGCCTATGCCACCACCACTGTACCATAAAAACCCCAAAGAGAGTACTTCAGGGATTCAGCATGTGAACCATGAGATCACACAGCTGCTCTCCAACCCAAGTGGCAATGAAAGAGTCATATGAGCCATAAAAACCTTGTCAAGACAAAAGACATGCTTCACCCTACCTGAGCCATCTCCAAGCTCGGGGCCTGCCGTGGCCCTGGACCTCCTCCTCACCCCCACATGGTCCCCGCCATTTTGTGCCCAGCACAGGGCCTTGCACTTCATGGTGTCCTGCCGACACCCAGCCTGTGCCGGCACAGTCCCTCTGGGTGCACCCACTGCCTCACCACGGATCCTTGCTGGCAGCTCAGTGGCTGTGCTGTGGCATCCCTGAGCCTGCCCATGTCACCCAGACCCTCACCCCAACACCATGTTGCAGGCAGCCATTTTGCTGTGAGGATGCGGGCAGCCATTTTGTTGTGAGGAGCTGCAGGGCCTGGGGTTGCATCCTTTTTTTTTTTTGGCCTGCTTTTTGTCAACACCAACTCATTGTGATCAAGGTACTTCTCTTCCTGAGTTTTCTCCACCATTTGCTTTCACTGGCATGATTTCTATTTGCTTTCAGCAGCCTGGCCCTGTCCTCTTCAGTTCCTTGTGCACTCTCTGCCCTGATTTTGAGAGGGTAAAGACATCTGTGAACACTGGAGAAATTGTCTTGAAAGATAATTGCTTTGGGAATTTAATTGTTACGTGGCTACAGTACAAGGTCTTACCACCTTACTACTAAGCAAAATATGAAGCAATTCATGGCAAAATATAACACAGATTGCTGAAATTATGCTTGTTACATTGGATCTGGAAGTCTCATGTACAAGAGGCAAACCACTTTAGTCATTACTAAGAAAACCGCAAGTAGTGAACCATTTTTTTCTGAGATAATTCTTAAACCTACTTCAAAACAAAGACCCCTTTCTGATGTGTATATTCAGTTTAATATTCTAATAGATGCATGTAATTATATATATATATATAAAAGCAGTCTAACTTGCTCAAAGTATGCAATATTTCTGAGCAACAGATTTATATAAATTTAAGTGTATTAGATAAAATAGTGCACACAGCTGCTTCCTGTGTTTTCCATTTTGTATTGACATTTAAGAAGAATATATTAGTCATAACTAGTCATTACTTAAATTTGCAGCTTGGTCATACATATTGACTTATATGCATCAGTAGAGTTGTTTTTTCCTACAAAGGACAGTTGTCCTTTGTAAAGTCTTCAAGACAGAGGCAGTGTCTTGCTTTTTGTTATTGCCTACTCTTAAGCATATGTACACACATTACAAAAATGCTGAAATTACAGATGCTAAGAAGAATCTCCACAGGATTCTGTTGAATTTCTGATGTTGGTTTGAAGGAGAAAACAATTTAAGAAACATAAACAGATAGTTTGTCCTATCTTCTCCTCTCTATCAAGTATGCTTTTCCATTATTGATTGCTTGAATTTTCTTTGCACTTGCAAAGGAAGTTTAAAATTAGCATTTGTGCTCAAGATTTTACATTAGATTTACCAAAGATGTATGCATGTTTATTATATTACAAAAACAAGTGGGTCTTGTTTTCATAAGATAGCAGAAAACAAGTAGCATTTTGCTTGTGTAAATCAGCATCCTCGCTGCTGCTGCTGCCAAGACTGGCTTTCTGTTAGTGTTGAGTTTAATAAATTGATTGTTATCAGTAGGCTTCTGAAGCTACCTAAACCCAGTTGTGAAATACCCCATTAGCCCAACTACATGATAAAGAGAAGTACCCGGGCGATACAGAAGCTTCTGGCCTGCAGTTCCAGGCTGTTGTTTCAATCAAAAATTTCTGCTAGCAGGGTTAAATACAGGTTTGAGTTGAGAAGCATGCAGTTGGCAAGGCCACCAACTTCTCCTTTGATCTGGTGTGACCTCCTTTTTGAAGTGAAGCAGGTCACGAGTCTGCCTGACCACTTGAGTGTAATGAAGTAAGTGAAAGTCCAGCAGTAAGAAGCAAAACCACCATCTGGATTTGCCATGACACGTGATCAAGATCAAGTCAAACAGTGAGTTATAATGTTCTGCCTAAGGAGTCTGACATGTCTGTACCTGTCATATTAGTTCAGTTATGTGATAAAAGCTTATTTGCACACCTACAAATGAGCACAGAGAGAGGCCACCCTTATCAGCTGTACTGATGGCAAAGCTGTGAGCCTGACTTCAAATGTAACAAGAGGATGTCTTTTAAAGTCAGATGTACTTTGTGACAGAATGTACCATTATGGTCAAGAGAAGTAACCTCAGTTTGGATTACTGAAATAATAAAACATCTTAAAGAACTCTCTTTTTAGCTTTATTATTCTTTTTTTTTAGGTTATTCATCTCTTTATTGGAGATACCAGGTGGATAGTTATACATACGCATGTAGGTTATAAACAACTTGGCATCACTGTAAAATAGCATTCACCTATATTCAATCTCTCCTAAATACCTTCTTTTATTAGGACATGTAATTGTAGCTGCTGCTTCAAGTACAAGAAAACTCAAAAATATCTCCAGTTAATGTCTTACTTGATGCTAGAATATTTTGCTTTTAAAAAAGTGTTTAACAAAGTGTAGCAGCTAGCTGATGACTTTGTTATATTTGCATCTCTTTCTCACCTGGATTAATAACATCTAGTTTCACATTTCCTATTCAAGATAGTTAAATACAGTTTCACAACATAAAGAAACAAACAACAAGTACATAATTCTCCCATTACTGAGTATAAAAGGCATTTTTTTTTACCTTGTTTCTCTTATGCTTTTGCTTCTGAGCAGACTTCCAGCTGCTTCCATTGTTTTGACCCAGGATCAATCCAGTATGAAGCTGAGTTGTGTATTTTGTTCTCTCATTGATTCATCTTGCTGCTAAAACCTAAGTACTTTATTCCCTGGCTTCACTTTCCTTTCCCTGTCACCTTGTGCTGTGGCTCTCCTCCCGGTAAGGGTCAGCATAACTGCCTTCAGAAGCATGGTTTACTCCACTAATTCTTGAGAGTGACATAGGGAAAGCAGTGAAGTCAGCTTGTATCAGCCACCCACATCACACGTCACACATATGTATTTGAATGAGAAGGAGTAAGGAAAGCAAAGCTGTTGCTGAATAATGTGAGCACTCAAGAAGTAACTGATATATATGGAAACAGAAAATAGATAAAACTTTACTACTAGAAACTACCTTGAAAAGAACGGAAATAGATTAAAACAACAACAAAAACTGGTACAAATGCGCATCACATCACAATTTCTTGTGTCCTGTTGTGTCCATCACATGTCCTGTTGGCATGTGGCCAATGGATGTTTTAATTCATTTGCTGTTCACTTTTCAAATGATGCCTAATAGAACTATGCATTGCAGAGCAGCGCAAAGCATTATGTTCTAAAATAAAGTTCATTTTCATCAGCACTTCAACAATTCTTGCTTTCCAACAAAAAGTCTCCAAAATGCTTTACGTCAACATTCTAAACTGCCAAAAAATGAATAAAAAAATATTAACCTACTAATGTAACCCCATAGCCTAAACTATCCTACTACAGTGAAAGCATCAGCTGCTTCCTTTTGTCTTAAGAGTATCATCGCAAGTTTGATAGTTGAGGTCCTAATTTCCAGCAAGTATCTCTCGCCTTCTGTTCAGACCTAACACAACTTCAGTTTATGAAGAGAGACTGAATGCTAGCTGAACTGTGTGTTGAACCATAAGTTTAAATCCAAAATATTTACTGTGACCTGGTGCACATCAAGCAGCCTAGGATCAGAGATGAGACAGCTCATGTTGAGTCCTAGCTCTATGCCGGCAGTGTTAGTGAAGAAATAAAATATAAATAGAGGACTCCCATGTCATATGCCAAGATTGAAATGGAGCACGTTCATGATGTTTAAGAGCATTCCATGGACTGAGCTGCTGTGCTGCATCATTTAGGCAGAAATACAGATGGGATAGCTGGAACTGAGGCTTTGCATTTAGAGGTGTCTGAATGTGGATTTCAGCCAGTAACAAAGCATGGAGAGGATAACAGACACAGAAGGAACAGCCAAACAGACACAGAAGGAACAGCCAAACAGAAAGGATTAGTACCAACTTCAGTTCTAGAGAGATGTGAAACTGGAAATCAGGTTGCTTCTTCCCTGTTGTTGCTACAGACAAATCAGGTGTTGCAGAGTTTGGCTTCTTTGCAAGTATGCACGTGTTACCATTGACAAGTTGACCAGAATAGTCTTCAGTTTATGAGCATAGATGCTGGCAACTCGTTGGACTTTACCAGCCACCAAAGTGCTCATCGCCTATTGGAAAATGAAGCCAGCACCCACGTGCTAACATTTCAGAAGGGACGTGGGTTCTGACAATGAGGGAAGATAAAGAAACGAGAGGATAAAGAAACTTGGGGATGACTTTAAAGCCATCAGGGTGTCAATAAACAATCTAAATTTGTGTAAATGCTCTCGTGCAAAGAATTTGATCACACAGTTTCCTGCCTTTATAGCTCACTGTGAGAAATGATTTCAGTCAACAGAGGGCATTGGGACTACAAGTTAAGAGGACAGTAAAGGATGATCATCAGCCAGATGAGAAAAAAAGTGGTGATCTTTCATCCCCCTGCACTCTTCAGTGGGGAAAGCCATACAGAAAGCTGGTCACAAAAACATTACTTCATGCACTTCATTGTGCTGAACTTTTATTGCTCTATGTCTTTTTTTTGAAAGGGGAAATGACACATGATCCAGTAAATAGGCTGGCAGCTTTCCACACAGATGCTGTTCTCTTCTATCTTCATTAAAATCATGATGCCTACTTTCTTCACCTCTCCTTGCATTTCCAAAGTACTGGGCTACCAGCAGCTGTAGCTCAAACAGCTGTAATTTGATTCCTGAATGTATGATGCTTCTGTACAGTATGCACTATCCCCAGATGAATTACACTTGGTGGACCAGATACTGAAACCAGCTTTCCTGGCTCATGCTGCTGTGAAGTCCTTTGATGAAGCCACTTTTATGCTCTGAAAAATTTTCTTTGCTCCTTTTTTTCAAATACCTTGGTAATAACATTTCTGCTATTTGAACTGTGACACCTTTTCTTCTCCTGCCCCTCAGTAATTCAAGGATCTGTCCTACGTAGAAACACTTCTGAAGATGCCCAGAAAAGAATCAAACCCTTGTTCAATTTGCATGGATTCTTCCATTCAGCCAACATGAACTGCTCACTGCTGTGTGGCTGCCCAACACAAATCATACGGGTAAGTGTGACAAGAGCAGAAGATTCCTAGAAGTGAGCTTACTGAAATGCATTTTCTGATGCTTGGAAGCCATCTACTGGATAGGTAAAAAGAACACAACATCCTTAATAAGCAAAAAGCTAAATTTGTCAGCCATAACTCAAAAGATGATAATTTCCAACATTTGTAGCGTACAGTGTATCAAAATCCCCAAAATAACTGCCATAGGGAAAACATTCAGCTTAACATGCAACTTGGCTTAAAGGATACAGAGTTATTAGCAGCTACTTGCTATAGACTTCAGCAGAAGCTGCACACAAACCTGCACAAGTGGATTCAAATTAGTTGCCACCACATTTCAATAAAGAGTTGATTCATGGCCAAAAGCTCTGCTGAAGTAGAAAAACTTCTGGTTAAATGTCCTCTGCAGCATTAAATTTTGAATTATGCAAAACTGGAGTATACTGGAAGGTGAAAACATTCAGCACCTGCCCGACTTCTTTCATATTTCCAATTTTTCCAAGCAGTGAGGCTCCCTCTCACCCTCCCTTGTGAGCATGCCCCAGATCCAAGCCCCAGGTCCTAGCACTGCCCCAGCCATCCTCCTGACCCACTAACCCTGGCTGACACAAGGCTGCGTGGATCATGAAGAGATGCAAATCAGCCAAGCCCCAGGGAGGTAACTTTCTTAGTTATCTCTTGTCCTTCCCAAGTAGGTCACAGCCTGTCTCTGGGGTGTACACATCTCCTTGGAAAGTTTCCCACCAATCTCTGAAAAAGCCTCTTCCAGTCTGCATACCCCGCCAAGGCCAGGATTGGACTAACACCCTGAAGGATGCTGTGAGCAGGACTGAATGCCGTGAGTTCAGGAAGCAGCCACCTCCAACCCCAGCTGCCATGCCAGGCTCCCCTCCCAAATGATTTTAAGAGTTCCTTGAAGAACCACGTCCTGTCCTCTCACAAAACCAGGCCCAAACCGAAAGGAGCTTCTCTCCTCACAGACAGGACTTCAAACTCTATGAAACTCACTAGCCAAGACAAACTACACCTGGTGATTTTAAAATTGCTTCAATTTAGTAGACACAATCTAAACATGAAGCTATCTAGTCATGAAGTACAAGGGTAGAAGAATCCAGATTGCCAATACTGTGCTATGGAGTTGAAATGAAATACAGAATTTTCATACATTCTTTGATATGCAACTTTTTAAAAAGATGTTACTTAGAAACAAGATTTTTTAACCGTTATAATAAAGATACGCACTGCTTCAGCTACTTGCTTAATGTTCTTAACACACATTTTCAAGTTTTAGGAAGAACCCAAGCCCACACTGAGGTTTCAATACACTTTGTCTTGCTAAGCCAGCAGTGATAAACAAACACATTTTGATGTGAAACTTAGAATCATAGAATCATAGAATCATAGAATCATAGAATATCCTGAGTTGGAAGGGACCCTTAAGGATCATCAAGTCCAACTCTTGACACCGCACAGGTCTACCCAAAAGTTCAGACCATGTGACTAAGTGCACAGTCCAATCTCTTCTTAAATTCAGACAGGCTCGGTGCAGTGACAACTTCCCTGGGGAGCCTGTTCCAGTGTGCAACCACCCTCTCTGTGAAGAACCCTCTCCTGATGTCAAGCCTAAATTTCCCCTGCCTCAGCTTAACCCCGTTCCCACAGGTCCTGTCACTGGTGTTAATGGAGAAAAGGTCTCCTGTCTCTCGACACCCCCTTACGAGGAAGTTGTAGACTGTGATGAGGTCTCCTCTCAGCCTCCTCTTCTCCAGGCTGAACAGGCCCAGTGACCTCAGCCGTTCTTCGTACGTCTTCCCCTCCAGGCCTATCACCATCTTCGTAGCCCTCCTCTGGACACTCTCCAACAGTTTCATGTCCTTTTTATACTGTGGTGCCCAGAACTGCACACAGTACTCGAGGTGAGGCCGCACCAGCGCAGAGTAGAGTGGGACAATCACCTCCCTTGACCTACTAGCGATGCCGTGCTTGATGCACCCCAGGACACGGTTGGCCCTCCTGGCTGCCAGGGCACACTGCTGGCTCATATTCAACTTGCTGTCTACCACGACCCCCAGATCCCTCTCTTCTAGGCTGCTCTCCAGCGTCTCATCACCCAGTCTGTACGTGCAGCCAGGGTTTCCCCGTCCCAGGTGCAGGACCCGGCACTTGCTCTTATTGAACTTCATGCGGTTGGTGATCGCCCAGCTCTCCAACCTATCCAGATCCCTCTGCAAGGCCTTTCCACCCTCATTCGAGTCCACGACTCCTCCAAGTTTGGTGTCATCAGCAAACTTGCTCAAAATACCTTCTATTCCTACATCCAGATCGTTTATAAAAATATTGAAAAGTACCGGCCCTAAAATGGAGCCTTGAGGGACCCCACTAGTGACCACCCGCCAGCCTGACGCAGCCCCATTTACCATAACCCTTTGGGCCCTGCCCGTTAGCCAATTGCTCACCCATTGTATGATGTTTTTATTTAGCTGTATGGTGGACATTTTGTCCAGTAGGATCCTATGGGAGACCGTGTCAAAAGCCTTGCTGAAGTCCAAAAAAATCACATCAGCTGGTTTCCCTTGGTCCACCATACGGGTGATCTTATCATAAAAGGAAATCAAGTTAGTTAGGCAGGACCTACCCTTCACAAACCCATGCTGGCTGGGACCAATGACTGCTTTGTCCCCCAGGTGCGCCTCAACTTTTAGCTGTCTACAACACTGCAGTTAAAAAAAACTGGTAATGTCTCTCCACTTGTTGTTACTGCTGAGCTTCATGAGCTTCAATGTTTTTGCCATGACTTAAATCATTCTGATTTGATCTTCTCTTTCATACTCATAACTGAGACTTCAAGGATCCACATTTTATTACCATATTTTCTTCACAGGGAAAGATGAAACCAAGTGCAAAAAAGTTAGAAAAAATATTTTAAAACCTTTTTTTTTTTTTTTTAAAAAAAAAAAAAAAGCTTATTTTGGTTGACCTTGATAATTTTCTGAAGGGTTAACGATCAAATTATTTCACAAACAATTGATTCTGAATCACATTGACCTGAGCTCACTGTTTAGGTGTTTGGTAAGCAGTTCACAGCTCCAAGGTTTGGACCTAGAGTAGAAAACCGTTTATTCCAATGACGACTAGATAACATAAAAAATACATACATTATGTACAAAGGATCTACATGAGACATCTGTACGCTGTGTTCAGTGGCTTGTCATTCCCAAATTTGTCCCATTTCTACAAATTACAGAGCAAAGTGCCAATGGACATGAGTGATTTTAAGAAGACAGTCTTCCAAAGTTCGGGAGCAGAAAGGCAGACATCACAGGTTCAAAAGATGAAAGCTCTTTGATCACTTGACATCAGTAGAACAGAGCTCTCCAGTGCCTGTCCTAGTGCTTAGCTTTCTGGATTCCTACAGCAAGCTTGTCTGTAGCCACTGATCTGAAAAGATGCTGCTGCAGCACCCGTCCCTTCCACAGTAACACTTAGTTCCAGAATTAGCTTATTCAGGATGATTTGTTTTCATATATACAAGCATATAAATGTAAATATGTATATTTTATACATATGTATATTCATTTATTTGTACATAAAACATGTGCTTTATCCATAGCTAAAATGGATTATCAGAAAACGCGATTAAAATCAGTGCAGCTCCAAACCTGTCTCAACGTTTCTTAGAGCGCTTTCTGAATTTATCCGTAAGACTCACAATTATTCTCACCTCAAAGGTCTCCTTCTTCACATCTCACTTCTGCTACTGTCATGATTCAGCCAGCACCACTGACGTCTGATGTTTCAACACATCCTTTCTGGATTCCTGGAACAACTTAACTTCAGACATCTAGACCAGGTATTTCTATGCTGGTCACTGCCAGCTCCCATTACAGTCTGTGACGGGGAACCATGTTCTGGAAACCAATTCCTCCTTTAACTCCTCTGCCATTGCCCTCCGCTGACCTTGCAGTGCCCAAGGTGACTTAAATCACATGTAAACATCCAAATTGGCAAGATAAATTTCACTGTCTGTGTTAGATCTTTATTAATTCCCTTCTATTAAGGTGCTTAACATTACATAAACATACATTTTGACAATTTAACACTTTCAGCTATCATGCTTTTGCATTGCTATTCATAAATAATAGCAAACAATTAAAAAGGTCTCTATAAAAATATACAATTTTTGGTATGTCTGCTTGTACCAAAACCAAGAATAAAATATAGTTTATTGATAGGTGCAAGTGTTATACATACTGTTGGTGAAAAATAGACAACAATACCCTATGCGCAGGCATTATAACATTTCCCCACATGGAGCAGAACCAAATCTAAAGTGGGAAAAAAAAGTGAAAATTTTCAGTGAAAAAGTTTTTGTTTGTTTGTTTGTTTTTAAAATAAATATTTGACATGCAGGTCTTGATGAGATGAAATTCTTATATGTATCAAGCCTTTTTAATTAAAAGCTACAAATTATTGAACAAAACTGAACTTGGAAAAACTTCCAAGAAACAAACGTGCTATAATACAGCACTCAGGTGTTTGTATTTATAAATATATATACATATACATACAAATAAAAGGACTGTAAGAGATAACATTTCATTCCTTTGCACAAAGGAGCAGAGTAGTCTTTGTACACTCCAAGCATTACCATTTAGTCACCACATTCAACTGCTGTAGCTCCTGCAAGCCCAGATTACATTTTTGTATTCTTAATTACTACTAAAGGGGCTTAATTACTACTAGGGGCTTCTGTTTTCCCCTGCAAGAATCAAAACCAAACCTACCTACTCCTGTACCTCTAGGCCAAGGAAAGAGGAGACTTTGTTTCTTAAGAACCCCCTGCTTTCTTAATATAACTGATACCTATGGGATTTTAAGTATTTCACAAACATTTTGCAAGATCTACTATATCACTTTAATATTTGTTCAAGTTAATGTCCCTCATTTTAGAAATGATCAAAACACAATTGAGTCTTTTAGAAAATAGAATCAGGCAAAAGGTCCCATGTAATAAAGTAAATCTCCTTTAGTTGTCCCAGACAGATTTCTTCAAACACTGGAGTCTTAACTTTCATCTGGCACTGTATTCTTGTGTGTGTGTGTGGTTTTTCTCTCATTCTTTGTTAACACTTCTTCAGCTTCAGATACCAGTACTGAGTACAGACAGCTTAATTTCAAGTGTCTGAAATAACTGCAGTCTGCAGCTGTTTGCTCTTTCTGTCTCTGGAGGGAGACATTGAAGCAACTGTGAAAGCTGGATGTGATCTGAATCAGCTCCACAGTGGCCCCAGTTTACAGCCTCACATGCTAGGCAGCCTCAAATCAGTGCAAGGTTCATGTCCTGGACCCCAGGAGTCGCCTCCTGTGTGATTCATCCATCCTAGCTAGAGACAGAAAAGGGAAAGGCAGGAATTGCTTTAGGAACTTCAGTTTAAGCCATCCAGATATTGTCAGAGTAAACCAATAGCCTAACAAAGGATAACGTATAGTTACCTTTTCTTTCTTGGTCATGCAGTCTAACCTTTTGTGTTCAACAACCCTCAAATATGACACCCAGACAGTATATAACAATACATTTTATGCTTCTTTACGGCTGACTGGCAGTGAACTGAGCTGTAATGGGAAAGCAAAGTGTTTACACAATAAGCCCACAAATCATTTTGTAATCATCAACATGCATTTCTGCTGCCACTTGGAAACCTAATTCACTGGAACCAGTTACTCACTATATTATACAAAGGAAAAAAAACAGTCATTGGTCCTTCACGTTCTGATAACAGGGATGTGATAATAGCGGTCATCCTCAGTCAGGAGAGAAATCTCATTCCATTCCCTTCGGTACTCATCTGGATAGTTTACTTGAAATTCTTCAGTATTAAACCTATGCAGTCTGTAAACTCTAATCTTCACTTCAAGTAAGTATCCAAGAAGAAATATTTCAACCTAAAAATAAAACAGCCCTGTAAGACATGTTTTTCTAGACTTGGATTATTCTTCGTTTTAGTTTTCTAAGTTAAGGCAAGTCACCTAGCTTATTTCAAAACAGTAGACAAAGAATTACAAGGGCCCTTTTGTAACTGAAGGAAATTAAAATATTGAGAATATTCTCAGTGTCCCAACCATCTTTCCACTGCCCTTTTGCATGTTATGGTACTCTGGCTAACACACGCAGCTTTGGAAAGATCTGTCTTCCACCTTACACAAAATATAATCTGCTCCCAGACTCAGCTCACACACCTTACTGGGGAGCAAGAAGGGACTAACATTTATTAAAAGATTGATACATCTTCGAAAATGGGAAGCCTGCCACCTTGTGATCACTTGCTACATGAGGGAAATATAATGGTGAAAGGAAACATTTCTTTGTACTTCATGCACATTAAGCTTGAGAACTGGCTCTTCATCCACACCACTTGCAAAAGCTGCCTTAATGTGGAAAAATGCTTTGGAAAAAGCTCACATCCTTGGCCATAGCCAGACAGAGCATAACTTATCTAGTTATATCAAACTGAAGGGGAATGCAACATCTAACGATTGACTCGATGACTGAAACTGATTATGAAAAATAATTTCAGCCATTGGAAAACTCTAAACTATGTCTCGTTGACAGCTCACAGCATTTATTTCTGGCCCAGTAAAAAAGCTGTCCACCCTGTTTTACTTTATTGCATTTTTTATCTCCTTGGAAGATAAATGCCTGTCCGCAGTGCACTTCTCTATGTCCCAAAGAAAAAAATAGACCAATTATCACAGATGATATGCAATATATTCCATCTCTGATGTCATTAGGTGAATAATTGTGATTTGTTTTTCATTTGTATCATTACCTGGTCTAGGCAACCAGAGTCACCTATGGAGTTCAGATGATTCATCATGAAACTCAAAGGGTCAGACGAAGTATCCCGAGCAAGGAGGAGGCTAAAAAGATGGGGTATAGGTTCTTCCCTGTTCTTTATCTGCTCATAGGCTTCAACAACTTCATAAAGCATGATGAATTTTATGGCCTCATATAGTTTGTGCTCCTTGCTCTCATCAGAAAAGAGTGCATTACACAGGTTTCCTCTTTCTTTGTGATCTTTAGTACCACTTATTTCGATCCACTAGAAAGCACACAGAAGAATAATAATTACAGGTTCTGCAGTGAGATTTCAAACCTTATTCATTTCATTTTCCATTTACCCAGCTGAACCTATTTGCTACATAGAGCTCCAGGCATCTGTACGCTAATGATAGGCTACGAGAAAGCAAATGCAGTTCCCCTCTACAAAAGCCACCCACTGTCACACCAGAAAATCCAGCTATGACTGTAAGTAAAGAGTATGTAAGGAATGTAACTACCAAAAGTACCTGAGAAAGTTGTAGAAAATTTGTGTGGGTGCATCAAACACACGCTAAGCCATAAGAAAAGGTTAGATTAAGTGATGAGTCCCATCCTGTTTTTAACTTAGAGCTTCCAAAATTTAGTTATTTTCCTATAGTATCCTTTATGTTAAAGTCATGCTAGCTTAAATTCTTTAGACACCAAACCTAATTCAGAAGCAGGTCAGTTAAAAGGAACGTATATAAACTGGACATGCCAGCATGCCATTACGAACTATACACATTTGTATGTCTTCAGTGTTCAGCTTCACGAGGTCACGTAGGACTACAACGGGGAGGAATTTCTCATTCTGCTCACTGTTGATAATGAGAGCTCCCGAACCCCATGTTGCTCTAGAGGGGTCAAATGTCAGTGCCACACCTAGAAAAGGGGTTGGCCAGGAGACTAATTACATTGGACAGGATACCAAACCACAAAGCTTAAAGCAGACAGTTCTGAACACAGTGGATAAAAGCTGTCATTTGGAACCAAAAGGTTTTTTAGGATCACAACAAAAGATGATGCTCAATGACTGGGAATCAAATTAGTTTCAGTTAATTCTGAGTTCGTATTGTTCATATGTTGAAACTGCCATAAACTGAACGGTAGCAACAACAACAAAAAATAAACTAATTTACCTGCAATACTAAATTGAGAAACAGATCTCTCAATCTCCTCCTCATGCATTCCCGAAGACCTTTCTCACAGATGGGAAATGAAACCAAGTGGATGACCCATGACTGCCTCTTTGCTAGAGGACCTCTACTAAGTGAAAAGCCTGTTCAGAGTGTATATTGCCTATTGACTTACACAGCCCAGGCACAACAGCAGCTGCAGGCAGGGGCCTGCAAGATGAGGATGAAGCTGGGCAGCAGAGAGGTGGCTGCCCTGGGCTTAGCCAACATCCCGGCACTCTGCTGCATCTTGGTCAATTGAGGCAAGTCTGGAGTAAGGAGGCTCTAACTCCTGAGTTCAGGGTGCAAAGCAGGCCTCTTGAAAAAGCATGCTGGCGTATGACTAATATTCCTCAAAAGTCTTCGAATACTTCTGGCAGAGCCCACTTTCCCTGCATCTTCAAACCACAGCTACAGCAGAAGTGCATCTATAAGCTCTGGACACCAAGAAACATTTACTAAATCTGGCTATTCATGCTACATGAAAACACACCAGGTTTCTTGGGGTACCTGCTAAATAATCAAGCAAGCAGGCAGTTAAATGCAACAGAACCCTAACTCCCAGTGCTGGCTCTTTTCACACCTCTAAATACACCATAAAAACCTGTTTGTGAAAATAAGCAAAAATCGATCTCACTGGCCAAACAGCCTCTTTTTTAACAATAAAACTGGGAGTTAGACCTCAGCAGACACCGCAGGCAAGAGACTGGTTCTCAATTTTAATTCCCTCTTTTTATTTCCTAATACTTTGCTTCTATAGCTAAATAAGTCTAGTTATTATTTTGTTGTTGTTGTTTTAAAGCAGTTGGTTAGAACTTTTAACAGAACTTGACAAATAAAACATTTAACTGAGAGGGGAACAGAGGAACATCAAGACTGAGAGGAAAATGCACCATTTGTTTGTTCCATCCAATCCAATCCAGGGAGGGAATCTAGCAGGATATCCTATAGCATGTAGTTATTTTTATTGAAATTATGAGGTATTGCAGGAGCCACTTGATGGCAAGTAATGAAGATCTTTAATTCAGTTTCAACCCACTTCTCAATGCTTTTATGCCCCCCGACCACCTCCTAAATACTCACGTTTGTCTTTAATGTTTCCATACATTTGCGTAATTTTCCAAAAGCATTGGGACCTGTGTATCTTTCTGGACCAAAACTGTACTGCTGAATCCAGTTGCAACCTTGAGAATACAAAAGCTTTTCAGGGAGCTGGAAGAAAAAAGAAAAAAAAAAAAAAAAAGAACAAGAAAATTAATTAAGTAGAGATCATAACCATAACAAGAAGTAGAACATGAAGTTACATAAACTTGCCTGCAGAGATTGCAACACATTTTAGTTTATGACGTGGTTCTATCCACTGGTTGTACAGCTCAAACAAAAAATAGAAATAGGCTTCAGAACAAATCAAATGTTAAGGAAGCTCCATTTGACTGCCAAGTCCTTAAGAAACTTTTAAAACAATGCCAGCCAAAAAAGAAGAAAATGTGTTCTCAGCAAAATATATAGCCCACACTCTAGGAAAGCTGGATACATCCAAACTCAGTAGGATTTCTAGGATTCCAGGCACTTTCCAGTTGGCAGATGTGCCCCCACAGGCAGCAGCTATAGATAACCACCTCCCCCCTGCAGTCTTCTGACAGAGCTCCTGGAACCCAGTGCAGAACTCACACTGCTCCAGCAACACGCTGAGCTTGACGCTTTCTTCAGCTGTGCTCCCAAACGAGCCACTGGATTGTACATGGATGTGAGTGAGGGAGAGCCACGTCCTTTTGTGTTAAGGGAGTGACATCTAGCAGAGCAGCAGAAATGTTTACCTTGCCACTTTTTCTTTTCTCTTTTTTAAGCCTCATGTTCATGTCATTATATTCAGATTCACTTTTTTCAGTGAAGCATAGTTCAAAGACTTTGAAAAAGTTCTCTTTAAATTCCAGTAATAATTTTCCTCTACTACCACAGCATACATATCCCTTTTATCACTGAACAAAGCTTCTCTCTGCAGTGCAAGGGCCCCTAGATCACATTCATTTAGGAACTGAATTTTACCTTTAAGATATCTCTCTCCCTCATCCATGATGGAAAAGGAATGCCTTGGCTGAGTATTTGAAAAAGTACTGCTCTTAGCACGCAATAGTTGTCCTTCTTGACCTGTCTCAGATACTTGATATGATAGTTCCAAAACAATTCATTATATGCCTAAAAAAGACCAACAAGAAATTTAGCAATAAACATTTTAAAACTTGGATCAAACCCATGTTAAACTGGAGTCCAATTCCAAACTATTCATAAGAGGGAACTAGGGGAAAGAGAGAGTATATTTATAAGTTTTATATACACAAAAATGGCTTAACATCATAGTTTTTGTAAACACCTTTAAACTGGCACTGCCCCTTAAAAGGGATTCTGCCCTGTCTCTAGAACTGGCTATGTGCTCCAGGCTTTGCACTGTTGCTAGCATAATCATTTACACAGTCAAACAAATCAGAAAAGATCAGTGAAAATTTCTTTGCCCTAACAACTTTAACCCCAATCACTTCACAAGTTATGCTGACACATGGGATGGAGCAGCAAGAGGGCTGGAACATGCATCTGGAGATCACTCCTTTTAGCAGAACCATCATCTTATACCGACCTGAATCCATCACATGGTGATGACCTAAGGCTAAGGAAGAGTAGTAGCAACCACAGCCAATACCACCTCTTGGCTGTGCAGTCTCCCCACTCTTCCTTTGCACCACCTGAGATAATTGTAGCCCTGCTGAATTCTTCCTGTGGGGTTAGCTTCCTGCTACTTTGGCAAGTTCAGGTGGTTCAGAGAAGGATCGGATGAATGCCAGGGCCAGCACAAGAGGTGTACTCAGAGCACATGCTAGGAGCAGGTGTCAGCAGGGAGTCAGGCCTCTCCTTCACAATGACCTGCTGTGCCAGCTACCCCTTCTGGTGAACCACATCCAAGAGAACATGCAACAGTCAGCACAAGAGAGGCGGAGGGACTGCTCAGCTAGAATGAGGCAAGGAAAAAGGAGAGGCAAGACAAGCAAAGGACTGCCCCTTTTGGTGACAGCAAGCAGGTGGGGCTTGTTCAGGTTCTCAGGAGACCTCACCCTAAAACATCCTTCTTACAGTGGTAACTTCAGCCCAATGTCACCTTCCATCCACTTGGCTCCCCTGAGTCTCCTTTTCAGCTCTGATCATCTAACAGACTCATAGATCTTCTGAAAGACTCATTACCCAGCATATGCTTGCTAATTTATTAGAAATTGTGTTATCTTTAGTTACTTGTTCCTCCAAATCACTTTCAGCCTTGCTGCGTGTTGTTCTGGGCACTTCAGGGATTTTTGTTCTCCTGCATTTAATCTGGAAAGTTGGATCTTTTCTCCAGTCACCGTCTGGACTTTCAAAACTGCTTTTTGAAAGATTTCTTCTTTTTTCCTGATACTTCCCTTACGCTGCTGTTCAGCTCCACTTTCTTTTACCCTTAAGTCCTTCTTGACACATTTACTCTGTGATTCCAATAACATGACCTCAAACAATATACATGTCAAATACACCAACTATAAGTACTTGAAGTCTCTCAACAGTCTTTTAGGTTCTTTTTAACAAGCTGGATTTCACACTAAGCCTTCTTTGACAGATACCGCTACTCTACCACCAGTATAGCTACTTGAGCTAGAAGTTGTATGAGAAAAGTATAGATCCGGCCCACAGTCTCCAAGCCTCCCTTCGTGACTGACACTTAATGTAGTTGAAACAGCGAGCCACAAAATAGATATCTGCTCTTCTTTGCTCCTGGAGACCCATCCCCATCACAAGTTAGGATCCTTTAGTACTGCTGCAACTGCAAGCACCTGTCAGGGCCCTTCAGAGCGCACCACGGCTCCTGGCATGCCGTCTGCCACACTGCCTCCATCAAAGGCACCAAGATACAACTGCCAACAGCCCTTTGCATGTGCAACACCTTACGTCTTCCGTGAGAAATGCAGCTGCTATTTCTGCCTGTGAGGGTGTAAGCACACGAACAACACACACAGCTGGAAAACACACAAGTGGACAGAAAGCAACGATCTGGCATTAGTGAGCCATGAAGTAGGCCCCTGGCTCTGGAGTTCAGCTATCCAGGACATAAAGTCTGGCTTGGTACAGCACAGCTCTGTCACCCTGACTCGTAATTAAGAAGCAAACCTACTAAGCTGTGAGAAACTGTCAGCTACAACAACAAGGTATGAGAAATAAAAACCCTGTGAGAAGTATGGTTATCAAGAGGATCTCAGCTGGCGTCTGAGATACAAGAGGCACTGCCTAAAGCCAAGTTATTTGGGCTGCAGTGCCTGGGATCATATTTTTGTGCTGTTGTAATGGGAGCTCACCCTGACCGCTTACAGCCGCTGCTTGGGTGGCTGGTACAATGGGGAAGAATTCAGAGAAGATGTAAAACTAAAATCCTATCTAGATTGTGATCTGTTCTACTGCTGTCTTTATTTGGACTCATGTTAACATTATCCATTTTTCTTTCCTTTTAAACAACTGGTGCAGCAAACGCCGTTAGCTGTAGCAGCTGCTGGTACTGGAACTGCTTTTCTCAGGTACCTCTCCCCCATCCGCACGCAGAGATTAAATTTTAACTCTTACCTCCCTCATATGTTTGGCCTGCTTTGTTTCTCCCTTCCATTCTCTTGCGCTATAGCCAAGTAGATCAACTTCTGCCAACACACTGTGATTCTCTAAATCAAGATTAATTCATAGATTAGTTACCTTCTCTTGTTCTGCATTTAAAGGGCAGGGGGATTAATGGAGAGAGAATGACAACAAAAAGATTACTTATGAGTTTGCTTTGAAGGTAGTTGCTCCACCTGAAATCCAAATGATAAAACAGGCATCAGAAAGCAGTTGTCCAAGGAAAACACTTACTGAAATAAGCAACAGCATTGAACATCGGAAGTCTGCGTAATAAAAACCTACCGTTTCAATAGCTGTGCTAAAAAGCCATATAGCCTTCTGCAATACCAAAAAACAGCAACGAGGAAAGACATGCTTAGCATTAGCTGTATTTTCACTTTTTGCCACATGAGACACAAAGACTGTTTGGTAGCTCTTGTCCAGGACTGCACCTCATGCCTTCCTACAACAATGATAAAAAGAGAAAAAATAAAATCTTTTCACTGCTCAGCAATACTAGTTTCTATTTTTTTTTTACTTTAAAAAAGAAAATCATCCAAGTACCGTATCATTCCAAATGAACAACGAAAGATGAAATGCAAGAGGCACAGTACATTTAGTAACTCATTTGGTTTTTCAAGTTCATGGGTTTTGGGGTGCACACCATCCATGCTTCCAAGTTTTCCTCCACACAACAAAGGCTAGATATATAGCCAAAATAGAGTGGAAGGCTTCACAAGGAGACCAATACCAAAGCAACTGTTCAATGACAACAAAAAAATTGCTTCAGGACGTGCTGGATCAGAGACTCGTGCTGTCATCACTTTGCCATTAAGTCAAGATTTTAACGACCAGGGGATCCTGGGAGTTGTAGTCTGCAAATGTGCCATATCAGGCAATGCATTAGCTGACTAAGCATCATATGAATGCTACAGGAATTAAAGGAATGTCCCTGGCTCAAGATGGGCAAGTTTAGGGTCAATATAAAACTCAGGAGAAAGCTCCTCCCCAGGGATTTCATAGAGAGCTCGGGAGATGATCACAAAGAGGCGGCAATCACACTGTTCTTCATAGATATAAGCCAGGATGGGTTTCTGCTGATCTCCTGGTATTACTGGAAGGGTTAGGGAGCGGTTTGGTAGTCTTCTGTTAATCAAAAACCCTAGAATTGAGAGAGAGTATGGGGGCTGAGGAGCTGACAAATGCAGTGTCTACTCCCTAAGTGAGAAATGTATTCTCTGGCTGAAATTTGAGTGTAGGAAATTCCCAGAGTTTATGACCAACAGCTGCTCTATTAGTAACTTCTTCACTGCTTTTGTACAAAAAATTAACTTTTTTTTTTTTTTTTTTTTTTTTTTAAAGGCATCTCCAGAGAAGGCTGAAAAGATTATTCTCTGGAGAGCCCGTGAAGGGAATAACTCATTCAGCATAGTTTTATGTCATTTGAACTTCTGCCCCTCCTGGCTGTAACAGGAAATTTAAGAGGGGCTTAAGTTTTCCAAGGAGCTTAAGCCCATGCACTGCCCACAGATATCCAGTCACAGAGTTACATATGAATTCAAACCTTGGCACGGAGATCAACAGCCACACGTACATTTTTATGAGCCCTGTAGCGTGTATACGGAGCACTGCTGATATTTGGCCTTTCCCAATATTCTGTGGTTTTAAGAAACTTTATTACAGGATGTCATCCACAAGTTGTCTGGATGCAAGACCCATAGCTAGCGTCTACCATGAACAAGAGGCGGGTTAAGAGCTGTCAATGTAAAGGTGTTAATAAACTTTAAAGAGGTAAGAGGAGAAGTTTTTTGGCCACAAGTACAAATTTACACAAAACCCATACTGCTGTGAACACCGTTCATACAAGACAGACCTCTTATCTTCTACGCATAAGCTGCACTAACAAGTGCTTAGCTGGCATAGCCTGTACATGCTGAGTAGGAAAAGTGCAGACACACATGCACACAACCAAAAAGACCAAAAAACCCAAGCTGTAGGAAGTGTTTATTACTGGTCCCAAGTAACAGGCAGCAAAACATCAGCTGTATGGTTCAGAAATGTCACAGCTCAGGGAAACGCTGGGATACTCCCACTTAGAGCACAAACTGCTGATGGAAACCAAGAGATGCCTTCTTAATAAGCACCCAAATTGCTACCAAGAGGACAAAAACTGAGAAGTAGTAGAAGACAACGCTCCTAGCAGAATCTAGTCACAGAAATATATTCTCTCTTCTTTAGGATAAAAGTATCAGCATTGAAAAACCTCATTCAACCATAAATACGTGAACCTCCTGCTGACTGGAATGGAACTTAAAAGGCTTACAGATGTTATTCGGTCCATCCCGTCAATGAGCATTTTGGCTGTCGCACTGCTGTACGAAAACCAAAAGATGATTTGAACAGCATTTGAACAGGAACTTCAAGACACAGAACCTAAAGGAAGATGCAGCAGCCTTTCATTTCTTGCTCTAAAATGACTGTATGTTCCCTTTTTTGATTTTGAACAAGCTGGTACTGTAAAAAGTGGAACTGGTTTGTCTGTTCAGCTGACCTGCTTTGCTTTATTGGGTACCAGAGATGTATGTGAACAGCCCACCAGCATGCAGAAATTCTTCTTTACCCCCTTTTACAGGCAAAAAGATGAGAGAATCGCATCAGCATGAGCTCTTATGTTAAAACAAGCAACCTAAGCTTTTAGTTGGCATCAATCCTGCAAAAAGAACCAACCTTTTGTTGGGAGTCCAACAAAACCCCTTTCAAGGCACAGGGTTAGCAAGTGCACGAGCAACTGTTCTCCAAGGAGTGCTGGGAAGCACTGGCTTACCCATTGCAATAAAAAACCATGAATCCATGTCAGAAAACATGCAATACCTGAATATTGTTAACCCTTTTTAAAATTTAATTCACAAGTGATATTGAGCATTTTCACTACGCTTTTATTACAGCAAACCCTGGTCCTCATAAACTTTCCCTCCTGTCATGGAAAAGTTGCTGTTCAAACAGCACTTGGTGATTCAGTTACCACTCTCAGTGAATATGTCACACTTTGAAATTTAATTACTTTTTTTTTTATTCAAGTGACATCTAGAAGTGTCAGCTGGATCACAACGTGCTGCAGATAAAAATACATCACGAACAAGACACGAATTAAAGAAGAGAGCAATTTAAAACAGATCTTTCCTCCCCCTACCTGCCCCCTCCAAAACTCTTCAGAAAACGAAGAGCAATTAAATTAATAACATGCTGGGGGGGGGGGGGGGGGGGGGGGGCAGTAAAATAAACCCACGGATTTCTCAACTCAGTCCATTCCCTAGGATGTGGACGCAATTCCTTCTCTTTCTCCGCAGACAGCTACAGCCCGGCTGCTCTGCAACACAACATCTCTCTGGGGGCTGACTGTGAGCATCACCGCGGGGACTGCGAGGCTTGACTCTTCTCCCACGCGGGACAGCAGAGCCCCAGGATGTCTCACAGAGCTCCAAGAAGAGACTTCAGTGAACAGAGGCCGAACAGCGCTGAAGTAGGAGCTGATAGCAGTGTTTGTCTTACAAAGTACGTAATACGCCGTGTTTTCTTTTCATGCCACATCATCAGCTTCCTGCTAGTGCCAAACCTTCAGGTTTTACCCTGCCGAAGTCATCAGGTGAGACATGCAGAAGAAAAAATGCCAGAAAAATGATGAGTAAGAGACATCTGCAACATCTGCTTCTTGCGCAAGTAACTCTTGTAGCTCAAGAAAAGTCACTAAAAAGAAAAAAGCCTCTGCACAATTTTTTGAAGGCTGCCACCTTCAAAACATGACTGACGAAATGCAAGATGTAGGGGATCAGCTGGGGAAGCAGCATGCAGCACTGCACACAGCCCTGGAGCATGTTGCAGGATGCCAGTGTGTCTGATGGCACCTTTCACCTTCTTACTCCCATACCAAGGCCATCAGGAAGACAGAGCATCTTCCAAAATTAAATGCTGGCTGTGTGACTTCTTTTAAGGACATTCCTCTGCACAGTCTTGCATTCATTTTGTTATTGAAAACAGGACATAATACTTGTTATTTAGTTCCCAAAAAGCAGGTATACCCTCCTCCAAAGGGGAGCAAAATCCAGGATCCCCCGATCCTACCCTTCTGCATACCCTCCTTATCACTCCTCTCCTGGTTCCAGAGCTAGAAAGAGCCTGGGAATCCTCGATCCTACACGGTAAAAAGCGCAGAACCCATGGATGTTGTATACCAGACCCTTCTCCAGCTTTCTCGAACCTCCAGCTGAGGAACTTCTTAAATACCTCAAGTAACAGAAGCAAGGCTTGGCACCAGGAGGTCCAAGTCTGTCTGTACGAGGTGTGTGCTGCAGAGCTGTCTTTGTTGCACGTTCTGTTTTTCCGAACTACGTAGCATGAGTACCAGGGTACGGCATAAAATCGGCTCACTCCCTCTTTTATGCGAAAAAGATCACACTTATCCTTATAAAACAGGCATCCTCTGAGTGGCACACAGATCCACACACACACACCTCAACTGTTTGAGCCAAAAGAGACAGAGACAGAAAGCTATTAATTATACAGACTGAAGAGCTACAATGGATTCCAACCGGTAACTGCTTAAAAGAAAGAAGTGTGCCGTTTCAGGCAGTGCCAAGTGACTACTTTGATTTCCCAGCGTTTATTATCAGCACCATACCAAAAATAAATAAATAAGTAAAAGAGAAACTACCAAACCCAGAAGAGATCAAACACATGGTATACAGGAAGCACTGGGTGATTCAATAACCATCTCATTAAGAAATCCTTCCTTTACCAAGCAAGGCAAGGTCAACCCATTGAGCAAACTTTCTTCACCTGTTCTGATGCAACAACTGGAGATTAGGATCTCTGCTTGGGATAAGAAGGGAAGGAACCGTTTACGGACAAAGACAGTAATTGTCAGTGACTTACCAAAAGTTAAACCATGTCTACTGACCACATCTCAACTTCTACCCAGCAAAATTAAACAAAATCCCAGCCCCAAGCTGTTACCAGAATCATGCAATTACCTAGAAAACGGAATTGTTTCTGCAGCACCGAGGCCCATCACCAGCAAGAAAGCTTTTATTTACACAGCTGGTCCGTGTAGGAGTCTCAAGTGTTCTCTCAGCCCTCGTTCCCGTTCTGCAAAGATGTTTCAGGAAAAATACATGAAAAAGGCAGGCAGCCTCGTTTGGATTCCCTGGTCTTTAACAGGACCCGGACTGCTGCTCTTAATGTTTCCACCCAGCTCTGACAGCCGCTTACTCCCACTCTGTAGCAACGAGCACGATGAGTTCTCACCGGCTGCGTGATTATCTTAAAGCATACCCTATTATGGTTACCTTTACAGAACCAATTCCATCTATACAGTCAGGGTATTAATGCGTGCCTTAGCCCACATATACCATTTCTTCTCTACAAACTCCTGCAAGAACAGAAGGAAAGGTCAGTTCTCGACCTCCTGTATAATTCAGTTTCCTTTTCTTAAGGCACAGGGTGCCATCCAGGACCTTCAGATGAATCAAGCTCAACACCACTTCCATTTATGTAAGGAAAAAAAAAACATGACAGAAGTCTTCAGAGATTTTACAGTCCAGAGCAATATGTGAAAAGGCTGTTACACCATAAAAAACCCAAAGTATTTCTTAAAAGCTCTTTTTCCTAACCATGACTTAAAAATAAATAAAATAATATTCCTTTTAAAGATGGAGCCTCTGAATTTTCTGCTGTGCTGATTCCTCCTTCTTTTTTTTCCCTCTGCCTCATGTGGAAAAACATCTGTCCTCGTTCAGAAATGCTATTTAATGCCTGTAAACTTCAAACAGAACTTACGTAAAAGCGCTAAATCCATTATTTCAAGGAAGCCCACTCCAAGGGTGCTTATTCTGTCTGCTGTGGAGCTGCACGTTGAGTCATCCCTAAAGCCACTCACATTTGTTTCTGTTTTGTCTATTTGCAGACACAACTCTTCAGAATGGGTTCTATAATACTTTTTTTTTTCTGTGCTCAACCCGAACTGACAGAGTGAAGTAAATAGTGTCCTCCTGAACATCTTCTTTGGCTTAAGTTTCGCTCTTAGGCCAGAGTCGTATGAACGCCTTGGGTTTTTCTGTTGATTTGTCTAGATAGCTGAAGCTTCGGTCTGGAAAAAAGCCGACGTCTTATGTTAGCAATAAGATTTTTCGACCTTGTTTGCTAGACAGCAGACGACCTACACCTACAGCCCACTCCTCAGGGATGCACAGTTGCTAGTGCAAAATGAACTCATCAAAAACGAACTCATCTGAGCCCGTTTACCAGGTGAGCACCATCAGGAACAGCTGCTTGGTCTTACAGGCGGTGCATGCATTTGACACCAGGGCTTTGTTAAGCTCCTGCTCCGAAAGCCAGCCCCTTTGATCAGGTTGCGTCCACGCAGCTCGTCAGTCCCACCTCCGTTTGCTGGCACGCAGCAGGTCTTTGCTGCCGTACCCCCATGACTCTGATTTCACATCTGCCTGCACAGCACAGCCCCCTCCAGAAGTCTACCAGACTCCGCACATCAAGTGCTACGCAGAGCTGTGCACTTTTCATCAGGTTTAAAAAGCAACATCTCCTGGTGGCGTGTCAGATCACAAACCCCGTGCTTTCCCAGGAGGTATGGGCAGAGGTTATTCCAGCATTATCGTTCGTCTGCCTGGGAGTCCTGCTCGTCTCTCTCCCTGTTTCCAGGATGGATTAAAAACAGAAGAGAAAAGCAACAGAAAGCAAAGTATCAGTCATCACTTTGAATACAAATGACTGGAATTGGTCTGGCAGCTAGGTGGGGAGGTCCACATAAAGCACAGATGATGCAGCCCTGTAAAAACACACTCGGGTGTCACCCTCACATATCAAGCTCTTTTCGAGGGGGTGGCACTTGGCAAAGGCACAACTTATTTTCACTTGGAAACTAAGAAATTGCTATACAGAATTTAGAGCCGTTTCCAACCTTGGAACGTGGCAGTGTAATGTTTAGAAGATCTCCAGTGATGTGCAAGTGCCTATTTTTAAAACCTCAGCCTTTGGCAAGCATGCCACAGCTAAAATTCGTGCACAGGAAGTGATATGAAATGAAACCAGAACTGAAGAGCACTAAGGAAGCCAGCAGGTCGCTCCAACGTAAACATGGCTGGCACACACATTGCTCTGAGCTGTGCTCAGAACAAAACTGGGAGAAACTGGTAGGACATCCCTGTCTGACAGACCTAGAGAAGGCATCAAAGTCTGCAGAACAACGGATTTTGGCAGAGCCTGCTGAAGCTGTACAAGCTAGGCTAGGAGCGATGAAAACCACGCTGGAGTTTCCCCTGCGGCAGCCGACCCAGCGCCTTGCCCTGCACTGATGCTACAGCGCTGGATGATGGTCAAAGCCCCACGCACAGGACAATGTCACGGCAATACCTTGGTGTTAAGGCACGTGTTTGCCGCTTTCCCAGCATCAACACAACCACCCTGCCCTGGAAACACAAATTCTAAACACTTAAGGTCTGGGCAACCTGAGCAACATGTTATTATGGACAAGGGACCTCAGACTGGGTCTTGCCAAAGACCACACACAGAGCTGGCGACAGAAGTAGGGGCTGAGTACACGTAGCCACACCATCTTGTATTTTTAGCCCTCCACCTTAACGTGACACAGTCCAAGTAAGACAGCACAGCCTGCAGCCTTCTCCTCTGAGAGGTGTTAGTTGAAAGCAATCTTCGGGCAGCACAAGTTGCCTTGTCAGCCACATGGTGCAAGTGGCACCTGACGTTGCTGGTGGCATGGGGACGGGAGCTCGGGACACACCTCCTCTCCTCGTCACGAGCATCCAGCACGAGCTATAGGGAAATCTCGAATGCTGGGCTCTGGATCCTGAGGCTGCCAGAACTGGATGGTATTGCTCCTCAGCAGGGAAAAATGAGGAAGAAACTACAATGACAGAAAAAGGCTACTAAGAAACTAGAAGTTGCTGACAATTTTTTTCCGGAAAATTCACAAAGTGATCTACTGCTGCTCTGAAGTAGTTGACAGCGTGTCTGCCTTCACTGGAGCTTCTCGAGACAAGGACAGTAGCACCCCGTCTCCACCTTTTCTCCCTTGGGGTGAAACTCCGCCTTACTGTACATTCAGACAACAGATAACCCAACCATGAGTTACACTGCTCGCTGAAAAACAACTTCCCATCATACCAAATCACACAACGCACAGACTAAACTCTGTCTAGCACCTCAGTACTGGCACGAGATCCCTAGCCACAGACGACCCCTCTTATGTTGCTGAGGCTGGTACACGCAAGTCCTGAGTTTTCCATCATGAAACTATTACGTTTTAGCTAACGAGCAGCTCTCTCTCTGCGATTCTGGAAGGCAGCATGCTGCGGTGTCTGCTCTGTGGTGTCTCAGCCACGCACCTGGTTCTGCCGTGCCAGGAATCCCAGCACCAGAGTGCGTGGGCGAAGTTCCCTGTCCCTCCGACGGGCCCACAACACGAACGCTGCATCTGCCTGGGAGTGCAGGAAGGATGCTGCTGTGTGTCTGCTGTGCTCTCAGAAATTCCCTCACAGCAGAAAACAGATCCTTAAGTGATGCAGGGTCAAACATCAGACAGCAACTCAGACAAACATTTGACTTTAAGGTGTGCTACAACTCTTTTAGAAGTCGGGATGGCTGAATAAAAACATGAATATAATAGGACTAACAGGGCCTGATGGTAATTTAAAAAACTGTTTCTCCAAGCTTAAACTAAAAGGAAACTAAAAAGCTCCTTAAGATGAACTTTACGTTATCCAAATCATGCTCACAAACTTAGTTACGTGGGTGTAACGACAGCAGCATAGCTGCACAACCTTTTGACGACAGAGCACTGGTTATTCCCTCGTGTTTTCAGAACAACTGAATTACAGCCATCCCCGTCCCCCCTAGCGTGATTTGGCCCTGTGACTCCCACGGCTCAGCTGTGTGGGGCCAGGAAGCACAGGAGGGAGGTGTTTCTGAAATCTCAAACTCATTTGCCTGGGTAATCACGCAAGGTCAATCATTTTCAGACATTAAGCTCCAGGAAAACTGCAGGCTTTACTGAAAAACCTGTTAATGTTTGTTATTATAGCCTCGGTAGATAGGATCTGAGGATTTAACCTGGAAGCGGTATCTAAGAAACGGGGTGGACAGAAAGTCCTGATACTGAGAGGGAAAGCCACACCACCTGGCCAGGCAACCTGGTCCAAAAAGTAAAACAAAATGATAAAACTTATGTCCCAACAGCAGAACAAAACAAAACAACAACAAAAAAACCCTCAGAGCTATGAAAATTATATATTATATATTTAGAAATCCAAACCTGGAAAGCACCTGTAATTTATATGCTGACCAGCATTTCACTGCTTTTACCCTTGAAAATCAATTCTAACACCCTTCACCATTCTTATGTGATGCTTAAGCAGCACCGCTACTGTATTGCATAAATATGCAAAACCGCAGCTTTTCCTCACGGTGTCCCCTTCGATTCCTAATTAAGTTATTTGCCCAGCAGTGACAGCACACAATTCTTACAGGAACAAACTTCAGTGACGAGCAAACAGTTTTGTGAGTGTTAAAACCAAAGCGAACCAATCTTTCCTGTGTTACACGCTTTTTACCTCTTTGTTTCATCACTTGCAGAAACTGGAGCGGGTCAAAGGACGGAAGTGGGAATAACCGTGCTGTCACACATTAGTTAGCAACAGGGCACTTGGCGCCAAGAAAGCTTAAAACTCACTTGGTAAATGCCCCCCAAATCCGCTTCTTTCTCCACTTCAGAAAATGGAAGTGTAATAGTTAAGTCCACAGGGCTCCTCCAGCTGATTCCTAGGGAAGGCGGCACAAAACGAGGGCTGAACCGGTACCCAGGGAGGCAGAAAGGTGTCCCGGCACGCGGGGCACGGCACCTGCAGCCCACGGCACCGCTCGACGGGGCTCTGGAGGCCACAGTGCCGAGAGCCACGGGTCCGAAGGGATGCGCCCATCTCCCCGCACCACACGCTCCTTCCCGATCCCCTCTTCCCCGAACCCTCACCTGTCTGATGGGAAGAGAAGCCAGCGGGCAATGTTTGGGTTCAGATCCGTCACAGCAAAGTCCAAAGAAATGAGAACAACAGGAGGCCGGCACAGCTAGAGCCAAAGGAACAAGAACAGCCGGAGCCCACGCGTGCACCCAACGCGAAGCGACACGTGCTGTCACGTCAAGCCACGCACCTTACAGTGACTCCGGCAGGGCACACGAAATAAACAGACACAAAGCAAGCAGACCAAAAGGCAGAGCTCCCTCCAGAAGACCTGCCTCTCGCCCCAAAACCACCTCTCCACAGCAGCAGCGCTCCCAATAATCCCATTTTTCACCAGAGAAACGGCCTCATGGGCCTCAAGCAGGAAACGAAACCGTAACAACCATAATAAATCATAATGAAATAAGGAGAAGGAACCGCGCAATCCCCCTCCAAGCCGCCACCCCCCCCCCCCCCCCCAGGCCTCACCGCTCCCCGCCAGCACCCGGAGCCCCGCTGGAGGCCGGCGGGCGGAGGCCATGGGGCGGAGGCCGGCACCGCCCCGGGCGGGCAGGGGGCGGGACGGGGGCGGGGGGACGTGGCCGTGTCCCCCCCTTCTTTGCCCCCCCAAGCCTTTAGGGGCAGTCTGTGGGATGGTTGTTTGGTGTTTTCTGTCAGCAACGGGACTCCCCCCCGCCCCCCAAGGGAGGCCAACCTCTGCCTGAGGTCGAGCCGTGATGTGTAGATGTGGCTTGGTGACCTACCTCAAAGTCATTCTGTGCTTTTTTTTTTTTTTTCCCCCTAACATTAAAAATTTGTTTCCTCACTAATTCATTCATTAGCAGGGTGGAGCGCGTTCGTCCCGAAAGAACTTCCCTGCCAGATCCCGTCCCCTGCAGCAGTGCCTCAGTCGTAACCCGCCCCAGCCCGACGCGGGGTATTTGCATAGAGCAGAGCTATTCCTTTTCTGGTTACACATTAAAAAACAGTCTTCTTTCATCTCCCCGGGGACTTTGCAGGAGAAACAGAAGGGAATTGTAATGGGCTGAGCCAGTGACGCAGACTTAAATCTTTCACAGAGTTATTAGCAGTTCGCTGTGGCACAGGGCTGGACAAACGCACAGGGCTGTTTTCAGGAGCAGCACAGGAGCTTAACGGGGCTGGGGACAAACCTGTCAAGTGCGGGCTCACAGAAAGCCACGAGAAGAATCACCCAAGCAGAAGAAAATCTAGGTTTTAAAGGAAAAAAAAAAAAAAAAAAAAAAAAAAAAACAGCTAAGAACAGACAGGGTAAATATTTGATTTCAAAGACACAAAGCTGTCCCTTGCACAGCACTCTGTGCTGCTCCACAGAAAAACCCTTCTCAGAAATAATTATAAATAACAATAAAATAAAAATTAGAATAAAGAATTCCTGAGTGCCACCTCGGCACCCACAAGCTTCTGTTTCCCCCCCTGTCTCCAGCTCCAGGCGCTGCTCCCCCCCGCGCTCAGCAGGCTGGTTTCAGCACCGCTTCATGGTTTCATGCTCAGGCCAGGCCCGAAGTTGTCCTCTTTCTGCCCATTCAGACTTGTGTTAGTATCTTGGGATTTAATAGATGGCTTCCATGCGCAGCTGGGCGTGAAAGTTAATGTTTATCTGCCTGCTGACTCATTGGGGAAGAGCGGTGAAACACACCTAGTACAAAAGCTGTGAACCAAGGCCCATGTCAGTGAGTCCTTCCCAGCTCCTGACCCTCTGCTTGCCTCTCAGGGCATCCATTCACCATGTTAGTAAGACCTGAAGAACAGCGTATGTCTCTCTGTGCTGCTGCAAGGGTTCAGAAAGCTTGTCCAAGTGTGAACTTCCCCCAAACACCCTGGAGAACCATGCAGGGAGCTAGGGAAGACCCTATTTGGAGTGCGTGCTCCAGGTTTTCCTGCAGAAGTTAACACCTCCCCTTGGCAGCTCCATGGGGAAAACAGGCAAGCTCCAGGAGCTCAAACTGAAAAGCTGAAAGCAGCCTGAGCATGATTCTCATCCTCCAGACTTTCTGCTTGTGGCACTTTGCACATATTCATGATGCTCAGGCAAGGCTGTGTGCCAATGGCAAACCTCTACTGCTTCAGGATATTTATGATATTTCCTGCTTTTAGGGGAGTGTTATAAACTTGCCCATAACATGAACCTCACCTTGATGCGTTTCTCCAGGTGATGGCATCTGCAAGCTGCAGCATGACTTGTACCCACGTGAGACTCCAGAGCAAGCACAGCAAAAGCTTATACTGGAAGCTGCACTAAGCAAGTATGAAGACATTTAACTGTCTCTGCTTAAACTGACAAATCAGCAGCAGAAGAAACTGCATATTCTTGCTCCCATCTACAGGTGAGTGACAGGATTAATAACCACAGCCCAAAGAACCCGAACAATTCAAAGGGAGGGCTGAAAATATTCACTGAGACAAAGGCAAGAGTATCCAGCTCAGTAAAAGTGAAAAACCTAGGTACAGAGCTGATGAGAGCTTCAGCCTTCAGTTTTTCAAGTCCATTATTAACAGTCAGGAACAATTTCCCTATATATTATAATTTACTACTACTCCTCAGGTAGTAGTATAGTCCAACACAAAGGTAAAAGTAGTGCCCATGCAGCTATGATCTCCATCACAAAGGCTTCCTATGGCTGATCACCGGCTTGGTGAGATGCCAAAATTTAGAGGCACAGCTCAATGAACTTACCAACTGTTCTCTTTGAGTGGTTAATTCTGCTTCGTTTTTCTTGCTCAGTGAACTGGCCTCTGTTTTTGCTTGTAATCCTGTCACGTCGCCTCTGCATCTTCGGAGTATCCTTCAACCAGCTGGGTTTCTCTCCCCAACTTCTTGTGCTGGGGACAAAATGAGACTTTACAGCCTGAGTTCGTCTTTACAGATCAACAAACGGTGAAAGGATCTGACTTCCTGTTTCATTTCCGTTCAAGTTTTCAAAGTCACCCAGGCTGTGTATGCTTCTCTATATCCAAGCCACAAGAAGAAAAAAAAAGTAAAAATCAAGCATAACTCAGCTATTTATAAAGGTCAAGTTGTTACCTCTCTGCACATCTTCCAAGTTGTTTGAGTGTTGGAGTGACTTTCAAACGGTGATGTACCACCCATGCATGGTCTGTATCGTAGTAGTAATCTTCAAAGAGTCTGTCTCGGTGCTGCCTCTTCCTTTCAACTCCTATGTCATGTTTGATTACCACGTCTTTAACATACACAGTCAATGTACTTCTGTAGAAACACCGGGACTGTGAAGAGGTGGTTCACACAAGAAACCCCTCTCCATTAAGATATGGACCATGGATAAAAGGTAGGGACCATGGATAAAAGTAAAGTTTACACAGATTATATGATTAATTCACGTCATAGATACAGGATTTTTAATAAGAGTAAGAAAAGAGTCCTTTGAGAGATTCTTTCCTATCCCCTTCTCACTTGTTTCAAATTAAACGAGGCCAGTGGTTTCTCAACAGTCAAAGGCTCCTAATTCTTTCTTAATTGCACTGTAGGAAGATATATTGCAATGCCATAACCTACAAGTTCACTAAATCCAGTCTTCTGCTCTGAAAATACCCACAAGTTCCTATTTCAGAGATGGAAGCAACCATTTGCTTTGCCAGATTGGTCGCCTGTTGACTGTTGCACCACATTACAGATGGATTTTTTAAAAATTGCTGGAATGTGTATGGTTACTGACTCACATTTTCCCTTTCACAGGAATGTTGATTTCCCTGCCTACATTTTTTTTTTTTTATTACACTATTTTTGCTAAGTTAATTTTGAAAATATGCCTCCATTTACATCCTTGGATCAGGAGCATTTGCTTAAAACAATAATGGATATTTGGAAAAGTGTGGTTGGGAAAGTGGGCTGTCTATATATATGCCCATATTTATATGTATATATGCAAGTATTTTATGCAAGGTGGGTTTTTTGTTTTGTTTCTGGTTGTTTGTTTTTGGTTGTGTTCCCCTTCCTAATTCATTTTGCCTGGTAGGTTGCTTTACCCTGCCAGAAACAGTTGTGGATGGTTAGCACTGCTTACTCATTCTCTTTTCTTCAGTTTCCACCTTCGTTATCCCTTATACCATATTTCTCAACCAAGCATGGCTGACTGGTTCACCTGGATAACTATTTATCAATTCTTTATGCTTTATCCAAGCAGGAAAAGCATGGATTCCCTCCGTTTCTTGCTGTCCTGGGGCATGAATATTTGCTTGAGCTCTGCACATCTTCTGTAGTCTTGGGGGCTTCTTTAGAGCACGGTGAAAACACTGGGATTTCTGAACTGTATGTTGCAGGGATCTAGGAACTTGGAGAAGTTTTGGAAAGTGAGGTCACCAAAAAGCAGGATAAAATCCCTCCTCCACATACACCGTGCTTTTTTTTTATTAGAATCAGTGATGAGATTTATGCAGGGTCAGGGCGAAAAGGGCAAGAAAAACCCAGAGTGGAACATGGCAAGCTCGGTGTGCCAGGGGCACTGAACACCTGGGCTAATACAATCCACAGACTCAGAGTCGCTGTGTTTTGCTAAGTAGCCAGTGTTTGCATGCCTGTGTATTTGCACTCTTTATCATGTTCACAAGCTGACGAGGAAATTTCCTTTGTCCACCCCCGCACTTCTGTGGCTGGTGTTATCAGCGTGCCTCTCCTACCCGTGACATTCCCTTGTGGTTCTGTGAGACGCAGAAAACGAGGTCTGTGTTTGACTTTGCCACAGCTCAGCAGGCTTCTTTTCCTGCTCGCAGACGATAGGAAAGCTCTTGGTCTTCCACCAGCAGTTTGGAAACCCAGACATGATGTGTCAAAACATCACCCAGCTATCTGAATATTTTAAGCACAAATACAGTAGAGATGCAATGAACAGAGCTGCACAAGAGGTGACTTAGTGGGCTGATGGGTTATCCTTTTCCTTCTGAAGACTATTAATGACCCCAGCATCAGTACCTGCTAATCTCTGGACAGATCGGGATTTTGGAAGCATCAAACAATGTGTTAGCACACAGCTGCCCTCTGCGCCCTGGGTATGGAGATCAGCATCTTTGGGAAAAGGAATCCCTGTTACAAAACCTCTGTCAGGCCTTGATTTGGACAGCTCTTTGTAAATAAGATACTTCCTACTTGTAATAAGAGTCCATAGCATGACTTCTTTTTCCTTAGAAGTCAGCTTGCAAAGACTCGATATGCTGCTATTTCTCCATCAGGCTGTAACACATCTCTGTCAAGAAACAAGGCACAGATTTTTTATTTATTTATTTATTTATTTACTTTTCCCAGTGTTAGTGCCTGCCTTTGCAACAATGACTTAAGATTTATGTTTCACTGTCATAAGTGCTTAGCTGCAAATGAAAGTAAGTATTCTAAGACCTGTCAGCTGTAAACCAAGACTCCAGAACCAAAGATCTGAGCACTCTCCTCCTTGTATTTCTCCTCTGAAGTAGGAGTGGGCCACTTTCTGTCACCTCTGCTAGGAACTGCAGTTTTTGTCATAAACCAGCAGAACAGGATCACTAAGGGAAAGAAAAGAGCTCATTCTTTTAAGAGGAAGGAGCCACCCCAACCCAAAATGTAAAATGCCATCAGTGAAAAGAGTAAACTTCCTTCAGACGGAGAGCTAGCGGCAAGCAGGAAAATGAATCAGATGTAAAACCCTAGGCCACAGAGAGAAAGCAGCAGCCAGTGCACAAAGGAGCAACAGTGCTGATGGAAAAGTCACAAAGAGGCAAGGGCTCGAGCACGTACATGCCTCCATTCATAACCCTGAATGGCTTTTAGTAGGATCAGTAACAGAAGATGTTCCTCTCTGAAAACTCTTTGTGCAGCTGATAGTTTGCTTATTCTGAATTGCAGAGAGAAACATCCTGGCTCTATGTGCCATTTTTCTCCCCACCTCCTAACAGAGTCACCACCCACAGGGTGGGATGCGAGGCAGGAGTTCAGAGGACGGAATTCTATTTTTGCCCTTGCCAGCATCATTTGTATCTTCAGCAAATCCTTTTACCACCTGTTAAGAAAGGGGAAAGGAAATAAGAAGCTTTCTCCTTCTGAAAAGCGAAGCTTGAAGATTGACATTGAGAAATACTGAAAATACCGTGGTGATGGAGACTCGTCAGCTGGGCATACCGCACCCACTCTGTGGACGAGCAGCACTCTCATCTCCTTTTTCAGTCAGTGGAAATAAGAACAGAATCCTCCTGCTTGCAGGGGATGTTCAGCACCTTCCTCCTGCGGCCGTTCTACAGAAGGAAGGTGTGGATTTTGAGTAGCAATTGAAGAGCAAAGCAGTAGTCTCTCTCCTAAGCTCGGGAGAAGGAGGACGGTGTCTTGGATTCTGCCTTTACTTCCTCTGCATTGTTTCTAGATTAAATGATATCCTCTGAACAACCTGGATTTGTGTTATGGAATAATGGTACTTTCTGTGGCACTTCACATTGACAGCTTGCAGACACTCAAAGCTGCTACCAACTTTTTATGGGGCGTTTTACATTTAAAAAGATTACCAGCTGTAATCATCATTAGATCCTTATGTCCCACGATTTGTTTGAAAAGCTTAAGTGATTTCTACATATGTTAATAAACTCGCTTTAGCAACAACAGCTTAAAGGCATGACAAATTTTCTGGGAGGAGAAATGAAAGGGAGACCGTCTCAACTTCCATTTTTGCGAAGAAAGGAATCTGCCATACGAGAGAGACAGCAGGAAACCAATGAGGAACAGAATGTACAACCATTGCTTCTGTTAAATATAGTTTCACAGCTCTGAGATGTTAAAGGGCCTCACTCCTGGACTCTCTTCTGCTATTGTCTCATGCTCCCTCACCTTCAGGTTATTTCAAAAAGCTCAATATGATGATATTCTGCTTCTTTGTAAGCTATTCTAGTATGCCTTGGAGCACTCCTCTACAGGTCATGCAAGCATAATGGTGCTGGATTTCTCCTCGCCTCGCCTCTCCTCCCCTCCCCTCCCCTCTCCTTTCTTTCTCTTTTTTCTCACTTTTTTCCTTTTCCTATTTCTCTTTCTTTCTTTCTTTCTTTCTTTCTTTCTTTCTTTCTTTCTTTCTTTATTAGATCTAACATAAGTATCAAATGCACAACCCCAGCTTCTGATAGTGAAGCGATTTTTCCACCAATTGTGTTTTACAAGTGAAAAAAATGAGCAAAACATTATTTGTGCTCCTCTACGTTTGTGTTTTTTTCAAGTGAACACGGGAGCAGTCCCTACTCCACTGACCTTCAGGTACTATTCTGGCACAAAATGTACTAGCATGACTCAAGCAGCATGACTGCAGCATGGTAAGGTAAATACAATACATTCATACTTCCTTTTGGTGAAAATATTTCCAGGAGACAGACTTCAGAAAGAGCTACACCCAGTAGTAAAATACTTTATGCTCGACAGACAAATACAGAGAGCTCTTACAAAGCCCAGGAGGCAACTTGGGCAGAAACGAGCAACTACTTTAAGTGGCAATATGCTGGCTGCAAATGAGCAGCTCAATAGGCGCCGAGACATTTGTGTAGTCAAACTAGTGGGAGGCCTAAAATGCCAACGACAAGGCTGCAGGTGGCAGCAGATTTGGCGAGCTGAACAGCCGCTGTCTCTGCACATAGACCTATAGCCTTTGAAAGCTTTTGTTTTTCCTCCCCTCCAAATCTAACGCCATATTCGACTTGTTCTTGGAATTAATTGACACATTTCAGAAAAGCAGCTTAAACGTGGCTGACAGCATGGCAAATACACTCCAGCCAGTTGCCGTACCCCATATTGTCCTGGTCAGAAACCAGTCTGGGGTTTAACTTTGCAGCACTCTGCCACCTTTCCACCTCCACCATCTAACTACAGCGAAAGCCTTGCTCAGCCAAACACCGCTGTCGTGAATGTCTAGAAGGGTTTTGACTTTTGATACAGGAGCTCCAGAGTGCGAAGCCAGCTATCTTGCTAGGAACAGGAAGCTGAGATATGTGCACTGCTCCGGCAGATACAAGATCTAATGCCTGCTCTTTCGCCTCAGAAGGAGGCTAGGACATGCAACGTGCTTGAAGTCTTTAAGGAAACAACAGTAATTCACGTGAATTTTTATACAATGGCTTCCTGTTTAAATGCTGGATCCTATAGATCACATATATTTTCTTCCAGCACCTGAGCACTTTGTTTCTAGGACAGGGTACTTTGGACGTGTCCCCTTATGGTCCCCTATGTACAGAAAGGAAGAACTTGTAAGGGGAGAAATACAAACAGACATCTCGGGGGACTGGATCCAGCAGATCTTCCCGGAGAGATACAGACAGAGCTCTGGGGATTGATTGTGTCCTCCAGCAGAAAGCTGAGAACAGCAGCCCCTGCTAAAGAGAGTGCCTTCCAGTGCAACACCTCCACAGCAAAATAATTTTCAAGTCCAGTGGCTGGAGAAACTCTTGAATGTTAAAAAGAAAAAGCCTCAGTGACTACAAGAAGTAGCTGCAGTAAGACAGGGTGGCAGGCGCCCCATGACAGCACCGCAGCATGATCGAGAAATACAAGAGCAGCTTTTAGTTAAGACAACCCACATTTATACTGCGGATGACCTCCAACATTTACCCAGGGTATGCTCTTATCTAATACCCCTGTGTCCAATTGGAAAGCTTTTCTCTTGCACCTATAAAATATAACAGAGGGAAAAGCTCAAATAACATGGTAGAAATTGATACTTCTCCGCCCAACTTGGGCAAAAAGTCAATGCCTGACATCGAGCAAAGTTAGCCATGGAAAATAAAACCCTGCATTACATAGGACGACGATAGCTCTAAGCAAAACAAAGCACTTCAGAACATAGGCTGCAACTTTCACGGCACTGGATTCCACAGCACGCACGTGTGATTGTAATATTTTTTATTTATTTTTATTTTTTAAGTCACTTCACATCTCAATAATCGCAATGGTTGCTTCCTAACACAGGGTCTGATGGGTGATAGAAATGAAAAACTATGAAAACAAGATTACTAGAAAAAATAGGTTATCTAGGAATAGATTTGCAAAGCTGATAAAGAGTTTCCGTGAAGCACTTCAGTACAGAAACAGTTCACATCTGAACTAATGGAAAAAGCATTACCATTTCCTCCTTATTTTTTTTTTTTAACTGACAGATGGTGTCTTGGCCTTGTGAAAGGTTACCCCTCTCAACTCCCGAAGTTGATTAACAGAAAAAAATATGTGTCTTGATTATTTGTCAAACCAAACATTCCAGACTCAAGAGGAAGATTCAACTTTAATCAAGTACTTGCACTCCTTACCCTACCACACCACAACCGGAAAAGTCACATCATGCAAACAGGAACAGATGTTCTCTTTCACAGGCAAATGCCATCCCTACCCATCCATAAATCCTCTGGAGGCTGAGAAGGAATCATGGTCAGCCACGTACCAACTATCCCAGAACATTCTTACTTAAAGAGGCTTATAATATCTTTATTAAATACCAAATAAAGATATTTTCCCCTCCCTGACCTTTATCTCCGCAGTCTCTTTGGGATATTAGCTTCCAAGACAAGAGGCAAAGACTTCTGGGGGAACACTTTCAACTTGCACGGTGAATATTTTGAAAGGATGCCACCTATTCTCAGTGTGGTGCATCTTGCTGCCGCTAGGACCATTAGCTTCTCAGAAATTGCTAGAAATACTTTTTTGAACAAAGGTTTTGATTACTGTTTTGTATATTTGAACGTTTCCAAGCCAGTCTTTCTCTCTGCCATCTTCAGGTGGTGCCATCCTCAGCAGCAGCTCTCCAGCCCTGTTCCAAAGACGCCAGAAGTTGCCTGCGATGGCTTTCCCACAGCTGAACTGCTGACGGCAGCACACTGCAACGCCAGCCACGGCCTAGTAGCAGGCAGCTAGCACAAAGGGGCAGGAAATAGTGATACGGCCATTTAGAGGAAAAGAGAGATCATGAATTAGACATCTGTTGTTAAGTTCCACGTGAAAAAGTAGAACGTGTGCCGGCAGGCAAGCCGTGGTTTCTGTAGGTGGCCCGTTCTTCCAGCGGTCAGACTGCAACGTGCTGGCGGGGATCAGGCTCACAATTAAAGAAAAACCAGAGCTGGCCACTCCTACTCCTAAGGAGGCAAGCATTTTTAAACGTGGCGCCACAGCAAGACATGGCAGTTCATTCCTTTGTGTGTTTGCCTGCTGTCTTCCACTTCTCTCTCTCTCTCTCTCTCATTTTATTTCCCTTCAGCCTCCACCTGTCCTGGCCTCCCTCAGTACTTTTTGAAGCTGTTGGCTGTCTTGATTGGATGTAGCACCCCGGCTTTTCCAAGGCTTTAGGCGGAACAGGGTAATGCACTTAGGTGGCCAGGTGCACCAGGCTGCACCAGTGCTCTGTGGAAGAAGGAACAGGTAAACCAAACTCCTCTTTGACACCAGGGACCCTCTCAGCGTATTAGGAGTATTACGCGTCACGTTATGAGTGTCTCAGACGTTGGAAAAGCTTTAATCTCTTTCTCATTAATTACCTCGTAATTAAACTCTGAGGCAAAACCCTAGGAAAGCAGGCTTCCTTTCTTTGGTCATATAAACAGTTCCCTGCCACCCTTTCTTACAGCACATTGTAAACTACGCGTGCCGATGTAATTTGGCAGCACAGAGGCTGTACGTACCCTTAGCTTCCTCACATCTGACGGTCCTCAGGAAGTGAGACAGCTGGAGAAATAGCAAGAAACATGCGTAGGGGGAACATGCTTTGGAGTTCTAGTGAATAGACCATTTTCTTTCCTCCTGTGAGTGCTTGCATACTCACCTCACACTGCGTGGTAGATCCAGGCAACAAATTTCTACATCCACCGACTAACTCAGGCTTTTACTGAGCAGCAACAGAAGCATCATACGTGGAAGCTAAGTAACCGTGTACTGATTATGTGCTAAAATGACGTACTGAATCTAAAGACAAGGGCATTTTTAATTGCTGTTGTTTGAATTGCAGTGGAGAATGGTCTCAGCAAAGAGAGCAGATCTAACTTGACAGGCTAGCTGCAGGCTGTGAAACCGCCAGGTAGCCGGTAAGACAACTTCCCCAGGGTCACATCCTTATATCGTTTAGCTGTAGCAACCACCATGTACGAAGAGTGACCTGAACGGCTGGATTTTCTGCAGAACAAAAACCAAAGCTGAAGTTTTGTGTGAGCTACGAAGCAACTTGAACATAGAAGTGTGTTACAGGGAAATGAAAACAATGGCAAAATAATTTATAAACTCCTGGCAAGAACAATACAAAGCTCCAGGCCCTCTTTCCAAAATGAGAGATTACCTGGATTCAGTTCTCAGTGCAATGGAGTCCAAGGTAGGCTTGGACAGTTTCCTCCCACAGCATGAGAGGAAACGGGTCCAATGGCTCCTGGAGCTGGCAAGAAAACTCTTGCCAGGACAGACTCCTGTGAAAGAAGTTCTTGAAAAAGTCAGGGGAGCTAGGCTGATTATCTGAAGAGTAAAATGAAGGCCATCAGCAGTCCGTTTCTACTTGTTTAATAGCTCTGTGCTGAGTTCCCCCAGAACAATCTCACCCCAAGCCATGGTAATACCTCTGCTTAGTCTGGGGAATAAAATGCTTGATGAAATTTGATGAGCAAAAATTAACATTCATGCAGGATGTACTGAAAGGGGGGGATCCAAGCTTTACGTGTGTGATCATGGGCTCTAAACTGACAATTACCACTCAACTTGGGAACACGATCTCAGGTTTGATATGCTAAGTGGTATCAACTCAAAAGAAGTCAAAGCAAGTTGAACATTTGGAATTTTCAGGAAAGAAATAGAGAACCAAGTGCCATTTTGTAGCTGTGCAACTCATGCACCTGTATCATGAGCATTGTGTGAACTTTGCTCCCTCCCATCAATACACCTTGGAACTTGGAAAGGTTCAGGCAAAGGCAATTAAGGTGATAAATAGCTTCCCACAGGGAATAAGTAGACTAGGACTCTAGCTTGGTGAGCAGATGACCGAACAAAACATGTGGTGGAAGACTTACTGTGTCTGTGGGACACAGAATTTAGGAAGTTGAACTGCTCATTGTCTTCTCCAAAACAAACCTCAGAGATATCAAACAAAGGTGTCAGTGGGTTCTTCAAACAGAGAACCCACTGCCACAAGATGCCATGGATATTAAGGGTTTATTGCCATTCCAAAACAATGATTAGATATTAGGTAACCTTAATGGACTCTTCTTGCATCAGATGGAAAGACATCATTTGGTACAATGTATAAAGAATAAGTGACCAGAGGGAAATACACTGGGGTACTAATGGACAGGGCGTTTTTCAGGGGCTGGAAGTACCATTTACAAGATTGAAGTATTGCTTTGGTGTTAAGGTTTCATCCTTTCTACAGTTCAATAGATTCAGGTCTTGATGGAGTATATTTTCCCTCAGAAACCCTGAAGCTTGGAGCAATGAGAAAAAATACACTACTACAGGCATAACAAGAGACTCTGAAGCTTCGTCTACTGCCATCGGTGCAGTCTCAAGTACCTCGTGCACGTTTCCTCCGAGAATGAGGATGAAAAGTACCTCCAGCAGTCAAGAGGAGACTGCACACGTTAATACATTAAGAAAACAGCTAAACAGCTTTTGGATTACTGCTCTTGAGAGCTAGGTAATGAAAATATATCTTTCCTGAAGATAGCTCAAACAGGTGTTTTTTTTTTTTTTTTTTTTTTTTTTTTTTTTTTTTTAAAAAAAAAAACTAACCTCAAACATCACCGTATTTCATTACTTTGAGCTATATCCTGTGTGGAAAGCTAGAAAAGTGGGGCTTTTCTCTAATACTCTCATACTAATAAGTTCATAACAGCTTTTTTAATGTTTTATTTTTTTTTTATTATTATTATTGGAAAGCATAAAATGGCTGATGAGAGCTTATTATTAGCAGGCTGTGTGCTGGCTCTCCTCACATTACTAGAACAGAAGAATAGGCTGCTCTCAGTAACTCCAGCTTTCCCCCTGCTCCTTGTTTCGCTGAGGCTTTTTGTGTAAGGCTAAGGGAAGTGAACCAGAGAAGATGAGACGCATTCCTATTTTGAAGACAAAGACATCATGAAGGGCGCACGTTCTCCTGTTCCTACACATCTGGCTCTTAGCTCCTGTGGATGTTGATGGCTCATAGAAGCATCAAAATGGGATATCTTACCCTTGTAGCTCAGTGTTACAGCACGGCACAGAGGACCAGCGGGCGCATTTCTTCAAGAAATGCTGAGGTGGCTGCCAGGCACGGGAATCCTGAGGTGCTGGGCAAGCGAGTGGGCTTGCCAGGAAGGAGAGAGAACAGTGGGCACCAGCTCCTCTGCAGTGATGAGAGATCACCACGCTCTTGCACTATGGTGCACAGAAAAAGTCCCTTGTCTTGGCTGCTTGGGCCATTGCGAATGTGCAAGTAGTGCTGAAAGTACAGCCTCTGCCGCTACACACACGTGCTCTACTAATGTAACTTCCACCAGCATCCAATTGCAGCAAAATATTCAGAAGCTGTTTGCCTTAGGGATAAAGCACTGGTTCTGTCAAAACCACCACAGTGTCTAGAGGTGGTTTAAACAAATTCAGAAACAGATTGTGTTTGTTTTTACCTACCTCCACATGCAAATGGAGGCCCATAGCAGAGAAATTAATCACATGCACATACACTAAGTCTATACACAAATGGGGAAGGTACATAAAGCTTAGCTCATCTTCTGGACTGGATGAGAGGTGACAACACTCCTTGCATTTATCCCTAAAACACAAATTCAGAGCTGTTTGTAGCAAAGAGTGGCTGTCCAAATACTTTCCTGAATACCAGCTCCTCATACATTTCACTATCTGCACTTGCTGATCAAATATATTCCCTTGTTTCTTTCAAGATTTTGGGAACCCTGGGGCTTAAACTTGGGTCAGCCCTTGTTTGTGTCCTTGCTTACATTCATTTCTCACTCCTCAGCCCACCTTTTGCACGGAGTCCTATCCTGACTGCCTCAGCAGCAGGGTTCTAATGCTTTCTGACAATATCATGAAGTACATTACACATAAAGAACATCCCATTACATTTTCAGGCACCTAACACCACCAGCCAGATTTGCACAGGTACTGAAATCTTTGCAGGAAGCCAAATGCCTTCGCTGTGCCGTTCTGGAGGATCTGTTGTGCCCTGGCCTGAACAGGCCATTGGATCTGGAGAAACAGCCAGCCACTAATCTCTCTTCTCTTCATTGTAAGATCAACAGTCCCACCTGAGGATGAGGACAGCTTATACTAAGTGACATCTGTACTCAGTGAAACAAAAGCCAGGCCCTCCAATCCTACGCATGAGCACAGGCAGGAATGTGACAGGTAAGGCAGTGCCGACTGCTTCCCCCACCACAGAAACGCTTCCTAGCCAGCTTCTCTGCTTACCAGCGGCATAACAACTGGGTAAGTTTAGTGCAACCCCCGCTTTGCTAGAAGATGTTAGCTTTCCCAAGTAACAGGGCTCTCAAATTGGTGGCAGAAATAGTGCACTCTGGTTCACAAGTGATTACAAGTTCCATAGCCCTGAGGGGGACGCTTCCCTCCTACTGGAAACACCTACAAGCATGTTATTTCTCTTGGGTATGCCACCAGGGTAACTTCTCCCCTGCTTGGTGTATTTTCAGTCAAGAAAGAAGTATTTTAGGGAACTCAAGGATACAAATCCTCCTACACAACACGCTGCCATTTATTTCCTTGCCATGGAAAAAGCTTCCAGCGGCTCATGCTTGGCAGTACATCTTCCCTAAATATTCTCTGTCTCAATGTAAATTGTCTCTCTCCATTTTCTGTCTCAGTTGTAAATTGTGAGGTATGAAGGAGCAGTTTCATCACTGACACGTAACAGCAGAAAAAAAAAGTGTAAGTCATGTATACCACGCATTGATAAGCAAAACCAATCTGCACTGTTGCTTGACCTTGGACTTCAAGTTGCAAATGTGTTAACAGAGAAGGGAGAGTGCTAAATACACGAAATGAAAAACCTTCCTGCTTCATCCCTTATAGGATGTGAGCAGAGAACCCAAATCTTTATGGATGAAAGAAACTTTTCCTTTGAGGCCTTCCAGATTCATTATGAAGATGTGGGAAATCTGTTGCCTGGTTTAACATTAAACCAAATTATAATCCTTTGGTCTTTAATTGGGAACATCTGGAAGAAAACTCTGCAGATCAGAATTTACTAGCTAATAAAGACTGTAATGAATTTCCACAGTTAGAGCGTTAGGCATGTTTTATATAAAAGCAATCAGGACACTACAAAGCACTCAACACTTAGAGCAAAGGCAAATATTATTTTGTAAGGCATGAAATAAAGATACATCATTGCAAATTAAAATGAATTCTATGGCAATAAAACAATGCACTTTTTTTTTTTTTTCCAATACAGAGCCAAATTAAAATATAACCAAACCTACTTTCAAACTCCTTAAAGCAAGAGATCAGACAAATATGTCAAATATGTTTAATTTTTTTCAAAATGACTGATGGCAAAATAAAGTATTTACATCACGTCATACTGTGTAAACATGTAACGTCACTGTACAAAGAAATATACATGCAAAATAAAGCAAAAATTTAACTAAAACAATAAAGGAAAATAATACACAAACATAATGATATGAGGTTGGTACGAATACACATCCAGTTTTGAAGTCAGTTGTTTTCTTTTAAAAAGTTTCTGTACAACTTTACAAAAAAAAAAAAAAAAAAAAGGAATAAATAGAATACAGTGGAAGCCGCAAAGCTCAAAACTAACCCAAGCTAGGTTATGGCTTAAGACCCATATATCTAACTATTGTGGGATGTCGGCTTGGTTTCTTTAAACATGGCATTTCACACAAACATAGATGACGACACACCCATATGAACTCAGTGACGCACAGAAAACCATCTCTGTCTTCTTAAATAGCTCACGTTAATATTACTTCAACCTTAAAAACAGTTACTAAGACAATTACATTACGTGTCAGACTCTCACCATCTGACCACTACTTTTTGAATGTATTCTTCACCAGAGCACAAAAGTCATTTGTTCATTTCACAGAAAGAAGTAAACAGCTTTGAAAATTCTTAAAAAGTAGCAAGTGTTGAGACTGATTTTGGGAAAGTCATACTTTGGCATTTTGAATAGAATAATAAATTTTAAAAAGTGTCACCCTATTTCTTAACCGGTTTGAGATTTGGGATACGAATCTCTCTCTCTCTCTTTTAAACAATCCTTAAAACTGACTAGTCTTGACTAAACTCTATGCTAACCCTCATCTTAAACTAATAATGACAGTGTGGTTCAACACACCCTCCCCTGCCCTCCCAGAACCCCCAAACACACAAACAAAACCATAAAGCTCGCCGTACTAAGTATGTGCTTTTTCTATATATTTATTACAGTTACAACAGAGGTCCTCATAAATAGTTGCATAAAATGTTAAAGCCACAACATTGCACATGATATGAAATAAAACAAAATCCCAAATGAGTGCATTTACAGTATTTCATCCTGCTGTATACTGCTTGACAACCGGGTTGGCAAGCTGGGCACCAACCGGACGTCCTTTCCAAACGGGACAGCGAACGCTGACCCAAACTGGAGACCCGCACAGTGGTATACCACCATTTAGGAAGGAGGGGGGAAAAAAGGATGAGGAGGGAAAAAAATTACAGACCGAAGGCAGGTAACAGTCTATATACAAGTAAGGCCTACATTTTATCAGAGCAAAACGATTCATTCTATTTGTATGCAAAAACTTTGAGGTTGGATGCACTTAAAAGCAGAGTCTGATCTCAGTGCACTGCTACGTGAGATACATACAGGCGAGGCAACTGGAAAGCTCTAGGACCAAGTGAAAACCAGATGTTACAAATGGAAGCCTTATCAACGGGCAGCCATTTTGGTGAGTCTTCTCCAGGCGTGATTTCATTTTTGTGTAACACCAGTGCTTTGAACATAGGCATTTCTTCCTTGAATAAATCTTGAAAACGGTAGTTAAGTTCACTTGCAAAATTCAACTCTTGTTTATTAAAAAAACTATTTTTTTGCAGAAACCTGAATAAAATACTGTTACTGTATCACTCGTGACTGCTTTTTGCAGAGTACAGTGCTATCGTCCTCCACCCCAGTGAAGTCTGCATCGCAAGTCCCACGCGCCACCTCGCGTGGTCCCCTTGGAATGCGTTTGCACACGAACATTCGCTAGCAGCTGGTTGGCTCGGGGTTTGCTTTCCTCAAAATTCAAGTCAACAGCTGATTGGCAGGAGGAGTCTATCTCCAGTCTGATTGATTGGCAGGAGGAGTCTATCTCCAGTCTGATTGGCAGGTGAAAGAGAATGAGAGAGAACTTCAAGCAAGGTCAAACTCTTGGCAAGAGCCTGCTCTGTAAGAAGTTTTTAATGCTACGGATGGGTCGAACATCATTCTGGTGTTTTCGCCGCTCAATGAACGAAGTCAGTCTGGATATGTCAATGCTGTCAGCGCTTTTGCTATTCCCCAGCTGCAGCCATTGCTCCTGGAGGGCCAGTGCAGCCGAGGGACGCTTAGCTGGATCATCCTGAAGCAGGAAGCATACAAAATCTTTGGCCTTCTGGCTAACTCCTTTGAAGTAGTCATCTGGGAAACTAAAGTCTAAGCGGCAAATATTCAGGCAAGTTTCCTCTACACTTTCATCCAGGAAAGGAGAGACGCCACTAAGAAGGACATATGTGAGCACTCCAATGCTCCAAACATCTGAAGTGAGGGAAACAGGATTTCCGAGAATAATTTCAGGAGCTGCAAACTCTGGGTTTCCAAGTAACTGGTGGATGTAATACGTGGTATTGAGCTGGACCGCGTCTCCAAAGTCAGCCAGTTTTATTGTTGGCTTAGAGGAACTCTGGTCCACCAAAATATTTTCAGGCTAGAAAACATAAAAGCAAAAGAAAAAAAACAACACATTTGTTCAAGTCAATCCAACACACATTTGGCGCTCCAAAATTACTGTTTCCTAGCCTGCGCTGTTAGCTCAAGAAAGTAACAAACAGCTGCCAGTGATGAGGATCACCGCTGCAGGCAGCTCTGCAGAGCTCCTAGGCAGTCCTACCTGTCCTTTCCCCAGACTGGCTGGCAGGCACTCTCTTGCCAACTAAAGTGTGCCATTAATGTGCTTTAGCTGCTGGCATTTTAATTTTTGCAGGAAATATAGCTCTGCCAGATAAGACTGCAAGTGTTTGCAATAACAGCTCTGCAAAATTGCACAGAAAACTGTGTTTGGGAACTTAATCTTAAAGTACAGCAATTATAAATAGAGGGTGGATAAATAATTACTCTATTTGCTTTATGACAGAGAGCGAACAAAAACCCTGCATTTGAACTTCTGCAAGTTTCACTGGGAGAAATAAAATAAATATATATTAAAAACCAAAACAAAACAACTGTGCTTGACAGCAATTATTTCCAGCACAAAGGAAATGGCCAGCAAGCTTTAAGAGGAAAGCACAGGGAATTCAAAGCTTCTGCTCTGATGGCTATGAGTGATCTAAAGCATCTGCGGATAGTGTTCCTCCACCCCCCGCCCCAGCCCCCTTCATACAGCTGCCAGTTTCCTAGAAGGAAGTTTTTACGCCTGGAACGGCGCACACTGCTGGAAATTCCATTCACTCCTTACCTTTAGGTCCAAATGTGCTATTCTGCAGTTGTGAAGATACTGCACAGCTTCCAGAATCTCTCCCAGGTAGAGTCTGATTTTCCCCTCAGTGAGGTTTCCCCATCGCACGACGTAGTCTAGAAGGCGACCTTGGTCAGCCCTGTGGGAAGGTTACAGGTCTTAAAACATTTACATTTTAATACTATATACGAGAACTAAAAGAAAAAAAAGCCCACACCATACAATCAGTTTTGAAAGTTATATTAATAGAAACATTTCATAGCAAGTGCCCCTTAACAACCACAATTTCATGAAGTAATCACTGTTTCTGATGTCTGGCTTGAGTTGCCCTATCATATACTTTTCTGCCTGCCAGTGGAAATGTTCTATGTCATTTACAGCTCACTTGCACCTAAAATAGGGTGAAGGCAAGGAAAGAAAGGAAGAAATACAGTGTGCTATCCAGACCGAAAGATCAGATGTGTCCTGCCATTAGGCTATGGGAATTAATATAGCCTTCAAAACCTAGACCTAAGACTAGGATACAAAGGGAAGAGCTGACATCAAGCTACCAGATCACAACATTCCTAATTTGCTTCTGCAACTGATTGACATAAAATCATTTCTGGAACTCCAGCCTAAGATAACCTACATATCAGTTTTATATACCAACTTGTTTCCTCCCAAGTTTATTATTAAACGTGATGTTTTAGTTACAGTATTAGAGAACTGCAGTATTTTGCTTAGCTGTTGTCCGACTTCCCTGAAATCTTAATGTTTCTTATTCATAAACCACTACAAACGCCCTAGAAAGTCAGCTGTATAGATTGCATTTTACACACATTTCTAATACTAGTATGTAGTTGGTGGAGGTCTCAAAGGTATCGAGAAGGCCAATGAGCTGGGGATGCTGGAGATTCTGCATGACTCCAAGTTCATGGGTAACCTGGTCTCGCTTCATCAACTTCTTATTCACAAACTTAGTGGCTACTGCTCGCTTGGTTCCCTTCTGGTCACACTTCTTAACGACAGAAAATCTGCCCCTGGAATACAATATTGAAAGGAAAGGATTAACCAAAACTTGCACTAAGGAAATGCTTATGTCTTCAAAGATTCTGGGAGATACCAATCAATTTGAGATCTCCAGTAAGATATCCTTGCAGAATAGTTCTGGCCATAAACAAGATCTAGAAGTCCATGCACCTTCTACAAAATATGCCTGTAAAAATAATTAGCTGCAGAAAAGAGATCTTTTTTATCGCATTTGCAAAGAACTCAAGTCTATCTGAGTGGTAAGCAGCTTTTGAAGGTCCATCCTATAAGGCAGACGAATGTATATTCTGCATGAGCTATTTCACATTTTGCTCATTTTCAGATCTTTTCTGGCTTTGATTTTTTATATCCTATATAAAGTTTTGGAGTGCTTCGCTGTAGAAGCAGCATCAGTAAGGCATGCTAAAAAAAAAAAAAGAAAAAAAAGGACTGTAGCTTTCCAAAATACTTGACCACTCGTCTGTGAATCTATGATACCAAATCAGACGAAGTATGTTTTGTTTATGCAGTGCCATCTAGTGAGAGTAAGATTTTGGCTTCCTCATTTTTATTTAGCTCAATATAATTCTGTCCTTTTAGGATCATATAAGTATTTTTCAATGACAATTCAATTTCTTGAATGAGAAGTTCGTATGTTGACACCAGCATACAAAACGCACCTGCCAAGCTCAGCCACTTCACTGTAGAGGGAATCAAAGTTGTCTTTCCAGATTACCATGATTCCATCACTTCCAGGACCTACGAAAGAAAAAAGAGAAGGATAGTAAAGGCAACTTTTAATATAGTCAGATCCTCCTTAGAACTAAATGGTTGTAGTTATCAAATTGGGTAATGGGATTTGAATGTAATCATGAAGAAAAGAGCAAAGAGACAGGCCCTACCTAAAACTCGTAGACTGGCGGAAGATGAAACCGAACCCATATCGTTTGCAGCTATACACGTATAGATACCATCGTCTTCTGCAGTGACGCCAATGATTTTCAGGGAAGCCTCTCCTAAGTCACTGGGAAACACAATGGCATCCATAAATATTGTATTCAGTTTACAGACCTTAAACTATGAAGATTAGACAAAGTGAGAGTGATAATGTTAATATTTCTTATTGCCCAGCCCCTATACTCTATTGACAACTTTAACCCTGTTCCTGCCATTTCAGGAGTGTCTAGCAGAATCCAAGCATTTTGTGTGTACAAATTATCATGGAACATCCTGCAGACAACAGTGTTTTTTTTTTTTTTATATATATAATAAAAAAAAATCCTCACTGACTCCCTAGAGTCATATAGAAGCTGGTTTAATGTTTGTACTTTCAGAGGATTCATCCCTTGTAGGTGTGGGCTCCACCTTCAGTACAAAAGGTACACCATACTGTGACTTCAGGGACCTCAGAATCTGGGAGTATGAGGAAACTCTGGAAGCCTTTGCAAGTTTTCCCTCAGCTGCGGGAGAGACAGCAATAAGCTATGTAAGATAGGAGAAAAAATCTACAAACTTTTCCTTAAGCTTTTTTGTTGCTTAACTGCCCTTCCTATTTGATGGTTTGTCTTCAAATGTCTGCCTTAATCTTCCTCTGTGCAATTCATGTCTAGTATAGTCCCGTCCATCTACCATAGACAGGAACAGTAAATAATTCTATTTGTTTAAGTCTCCTATGTAAATGTGAACACTTGTCATATCTTGCCTATGCTTTTCACCTCTAGGCTCAAAACATTGTGCTATTCTTTCACAACATGGCATATTTTCAAGATTTTCCATCGTTCTTATTGTTTGCCTTTGGATCCACCACAGTTACTTCAAGTCATTCAAGTAACTAAAACAAAAGCTGTTTGCCTCTATCTTTATTCTGCCATTTAATTTCAGGGGAAAACAACGTAAATTTTAGGAACACAGGAAGATGACTTTCCTCCCCCAGCTCAAAAAACATTTCTTTACTAGTATTTCCAGAACTCTGCCAGCCACAGCCAGTATGATTTACTGGTTAAGATTCTGCAACAGTAAAAGATCCCTGTGAGATAATTCTAGTGAATCTAGCTCTTACTCCTGTCTCACAATGGTCCTGGATACAATAGCACAGCTGCCACAATGTCCCTGTCTCCCCATAACAAAAGTTATACCAGGTGAAAAGGAAAAAGCAGCTACGGTGGGACATAAAGAACAACGTAACATGCTATCAAGTTTGCATATGCATTGGGCAGTATCATACATCCTCTAATATAGCTATTAAGGAGGAAAGGTTTCACAAAAAAAACTTCATTCTAAAGTGAGAACATAATTCATAAACAAGACATTTCTTCACACTGAAGTGCCTCTCTAAATACTTTCAGTAAATTAATGATAAAATAAATGAAAAAAAAACCTTTTCTAACAGGTAGCTTCACGTTCCAAAATGCAGTAATATTTGTTATTATTCAGCTGTTTGAATTCCCAGTTAAGTCTGTTCATTTCTATCACAGCAAAGCTATGACAAAGACATTTGTTTCTACGCTTCGACAATGAAGACAGTAGCACCGCAGTGTTAATATGAACCAGAGGCTTTTCTTCGCTGAGTAACTGTCATGATCATTCCAAAAGCAGTCATTTGCCCCTAAAATGATGTATGCTACTAATGAAAAGAGAGGATTGGCAATGTGGCATGTCACAGAACTGGAATGCCATGGCATGCTGCTCTAGTTCTAGCACTGGGTCAGCGTGACAGAACCATGGTGTCTTCTGCAGTAGCTAATGAGAAATACCAGCTGAATTGTCTTGTTTTTAAAAATCAACTGAGTATGACATTAGGGTACCCCCAGCCATACTCAGATGAAGTTAAACAACATTTCCAGAAAATCCCAGCAGTGAAGTATTCCTGTCGGAGGACAATCCCATCTTTATGTATTGAAGCCGAAAGCTATCCTTCGCCAAGGCCATGAAATACAACAGCTTCAGCAGTTCCTGTTCCTTCATGTTTTGCTCTTCCTGGATCCAGGAACAAGTGATCCAGGATCCAGATTAGAAGTGTACCACCTTTCCCCAGGTGAAGAGAAGTCTGATTATCACAAATCACCTCAGTGATACTGTTAACAGCACTGTCCAACAGAAACTGCTATGCTGGCTCAACTGAGGGGGAACCAACTACAACCCAGGGATGGAAAATTCATTAGCCAACTTTGACACAAGTACAAGGGTTAGCTAAATATTAATGAGTCCTGTAAGATTAAAGTAGCCTTCTGACACTGGGGTTTTATCCATCAAGACCAGCTTTGTATCTTCTTGCCACTAACACCTGGAAATTTATGTGACAGCAGCAAGTTGAATATTGAATTGCTATCAGTGGAATCTTTCTATGGGGAATCAGAGTATCATCATGAGTTAAGTTTTGTTTATTTTTTGGATGCTCAATGCTAGGAGGAAAAAGAGGATATAATTAAGGACAATACACCAAAAACATCAAAACAAATAAGCCACTGAGGTATTTTACAATGATGTTCCCTTTTAAGACAGAGATACACTACACGAACTACTGTACCTGTACGAAATACTGTGATGACCGTCATTGCTCAGTGTGTTATGATCAGGACCCTTCCAAGTAACTGAAGCCTTGGGGCGACCACAGACTTTACACCTAAGCACGATGGTCTCTCCTGTCTCACATGTAACCTCACTCAATGGTATTATAAACTCCGGGGGAACTGGAAGAAGAATTTTAATAGCATTAGATCAATTGAAGTTCATCAATTTGCTTTTCTATTTCACTCTTCTATTAGACAAAGTATGTTGTACTTAGAGTTTCCAAGGTTTATCTATCCCTCTACCCTTGGAGCATGTCCACATTTAGGGCACTTGCTGGGGCTCTGTAGAGCTAATACTTTTTCTCTGCATGAACTTGGACATGACACTACTGAAATGCTATGGATAACCCTGAAATTTACCACAGTGAACCAAACATTCTGGGTCAACTCAGCTAAACAAACCCAGAAGTAAAAAATATTTAAGGATGTGCTCAGCTAGGACATCTTTATATCCAGCTGTGTTTGCAGAAGGAAACACAAAACACCTTCTCTATTGAGGCAGTGAAGTGGTTTCCCTTTGTGCTCACAGGTGAAACTCAAGAAGTTTGGCTCTTACTCCAGAGTGCCACTATTTTTCTCCTGATCAGCCTCTGCACTGGAGAGACCCTGCACATTTCCTAGGATGCAAGGTGAAAAATGAAGCAGCAGAGGTCTCCAACTCTTGACCTTCTTATTTTGCAAATTCAGCAGTGCCCAACTTCCATGCAGTCTCAGTGCACATGCACCAGTACAAATATTTCTGAGCAACATATCGTATGATCCTTGTGTTTTACATTGTTTTGGACATGTAAACAAAAACATCTTCCTTTCATCTTTTTTTTTTTTTTTTAAAAAAAAGTCATTTCACTAACTGCCTCTCCTGTCCAAAATGAGGCTACGTGTATTTTACAGAAAACACTAATTCCTGATGTAATTCATGTCAAGCAAGTTCAAACAAAATAAATCGTACTTTAATCAAATTATGTTTACTTTGACTTTTAAAGATTAAAACAACTTACCATCATAAATGTAATTGGGGTTGAGAAGCTGGAAAGGATAAATCAAAGAATTAGTGTCCTTATAAGTGTATAATAAAGTAAAAATTATAGAAAATAAAGCACAGTGATCGACAGAAGTTAATTGTACCCACAAAGGTCCAATAAACATTTGAATATCAGATTTTCTGTACCACTCTACTTTTTCTGCAGTGTCAATATGCAGTATCATGCCTGTAGGTTCAAAAATCCTATCGTCTTGTTTTGAGATTTTATAAACATTTTCCATTAGGGCCACTGTTGTTTGAACCACTGTTGTTTCCAATTCCTTCACTTGAAATCCTATCACAAGCTAGAACTAAAGCAACTTTTAAAGAAATTCCAACACAACTCCTTTTGAAAACTACTACATCTTTGTAACATTTACCTTTACAGAAACCTTGTTGGCAAGTCCTTCTCGGGATTTGCGGTAACCATTTTCTAGCTTGCCTTCCCTTTTGCCGTCTTTATCTTTTTTCTCAGATTTCTTCCTTAAACGGAGTGCTGTGTGCCAAGATGTTGACTTCCTGAATGTGGAACAGGAAGCTTTGATAAATTTTCTTTTAAAACTCTCAATTATGTGTTATAATCTCTAGCTTCAGATGACATTGGAAAAGTATGCCAGAACGTTATTTCATTGTATTAAAGCATATGGAAATGAAATGCATTCCATAAGAGATGCTATCTTTGGTTAAAACTGTAAGCAAGCTATTAAGATTAGTCTGTAGTTCAGTATTTCTTGAAATCTTTGCTGCAATCGTAAACGTTCCATATGAAAATACAAATTGTCAATCAACCTGAGCAGCAAACAGCACAAAATCCATCTCAAATACAGCCTTTAAGAGCTTTACATAAAACTGCTAAGAATGCGGTTATGATATTAGATCCACCATAGTAGAGTTGAGAGAGATCTTTTTAGCACCACCAGTCATTTTAAATAGGTTTGTGGCTCAAGGTTTAAATCCAGGAACTCTGAAATCTCATTTCACTTGGTGCAAACATTACGATGGTTTTCCTACACAAAGAAGTCTAACCTGGCAACTCATCCTATTGAATAAGCTAGTAACTGTTGTTTCTCTTAAGTGAGGTATTATTAATCTTCTTTTCCTAGAAAATTGCACATTTTGATAAAGAATACATGCTTCTAGGTTCTTTCTTACCACTTTTTATTTTTTAGTAATTTTGCTAAGAGACGTCACATGTACTCAATCTGTTGGATGTTCATGTATTTCTCAAAGATAACTTCAACTTTCAGTTTATAAGTTTCAAATTGTCTAAATTGGAAGGTTTTCTCCCTCCTCCCCCTTCTACTCACACCCAGGCACTCACTTGATGGTTCCATCAGGGTTGTCAATGATGACTGCACTGGTATGCCCCAAGACATAGCCGGGAATCCAGCCCTCGGCTGCGGGGCACTGATCAGTGGCGGCTCTGAACACCAAAAACATGTTCTGTTGGTTGCTGGCTAGAATCTGCACGACCTCTCCTTGGTAGACATTTATCTCATCCTCCTTCACTGCCGTGTAATCGTGTGTCACCAGCATGGTGGAGATATTGCTACTGCTGCTACTTTCACTCTGCAAGTGTCAACCGGAAGCACAAAGAAGAGGCAAAAAAAAAGAGAATCAAGTTTAAAGTTTGATTTAAAGGAGAAAGGCTGCTCTTGGCCTGCTACATTTCAACCATGACCTGCATAATACACATAGATTAAGCTGTAGGCAAAGAAAAGAAATCAGATTTCTCTTGCAGAGCTCCTTGTATCTATTTATCCTGTATAAATTAGTTTGATCTTTGAATACCATTACATACAGCAGGCATGGAAATTTATTCCTTTTATTTTTAGTAAAGATGACTTAATTTTACTTCTTCTATTTTTTGAAGGATCTCAACTAGTCTTGAGATCTCAACTAGTCTTCCTTTCAAGCTCTGACACTGAACCTCTCATCTTTATCAGGTGACAAAGCTACATTACATCACGTATAACAATTTTTCATTAAGTCTTATGGGTGCGTAACAGATCAAGACTTCACCTCGTGAACGCTGGAAACTCCAACAATGAAAAACACATATAGTCTTTCCTAGCACCATTTGTCAGAACTCAGACACCAGCTGTCTGCATACAAAACGTGACAAGGTACCTAAGAACAATGCAGGCTTTTTGATAGCATCTCTCTTAAAAATTAAAGGCTTCTCCCTGGTTTGAATCTGTATGATTGGGCCTGCTCCTTTAAATGCGCAGGATGAGGTAAATTACTGAAATACTAGATTATTTGTTTCTTGGGCAGAACAGACCCACTCAAGCTGGGAATCTCACTTTTAAATGATTAGTGACTAGGACAGCTGTATGTTAGCTGCTTATCACAAACTTTCAACTAGCGTTCGTGAGTGTTGTGGTCGTTTTCCCACCGAGCATTTGCAGAAAGCTAATTATGGCTGACCAGGTGCACATGAAAAGTCACACTACTTTTCAAACCAAAAAGCCCTTCTCCTGGCCATGAATCCATGGTAACTTACTAAATTAAGACTCTTTTTGCCCATATACATGCATTTCTCATATTAGGTTTAATAAATAGGGGTGTGAAATCTATTATCAGACTATGCAACCTGCTCCCTGAAAGAAGTGATTTCCTTCTTGAAACAAGTTAAAAACGAAGTGGATGGCCCATTAACAATATGCCATGAGGTATGTATGTGCGTGCATCTGGCTTCCTGACTTCTGATTCTATGTTCTTACTTCAAACTCTTTCAGTTTGCGATCAGGAGGGCTCGCTATTGCCTAGCAGTAACTGAGCTGAAGAAGGAAAGCAGTACCCAGCTGTAGCTGAATGCTACTACGGCTTATATAGCATAGCCATGTGTTAGCATCACGTCTGTGCAAGCAGCACGTAGAAAGCTTGACACATAGGATTACAAGTGTCACCTTTTTTCTCAAAACTGTCAAATATTTGTCTCCTGAGATGCAGCAAGGGTCAGTTGAGAGCATGGCACACTGGGAGCCCCAAAACCCACACTCTCATCCAATCTGCTAATGGCCATGAACAAGTCACTCCATCTCTTGGTGCCTGCGCTTCCTCGTGGGTGTGCTGGCTGACTGGTGCACTGAGAAACAAGGGCGTTCAGAAGGGAACTCTGATTACTCATTCCTACAATGTTCAGCACATCAGTGCTCGGGTTTCCAATTCCTTTCTTGTTTTCTCTATTAGCATGATGAAGCAAATGCTACCTGAGAGCAACATCTCCCCTGGATTGTACCTCTATTAAAGGATATTTATATTTAATTTCAGGTGCTACACTCCCAGTGGTAAGAGCAGTTTGTCTGGCTTTCAGGACTGTCTACACGGTCTTTTGTATTAGCAAGGCCCTTCCATACTTCTGGCCAACAGGGAATAGTAGTACCTAAAAAATTCAGAGGTCTTATTTTCAGTCGCTGTTTAAACTAAGATTACAAATTCATAGATTCTTCTAGCTAGATGGAAAAAAAACATCCATTCAGAGAAAGTTGCTTTTACTAATTCCTTCTGTTAGACCTACAGGGAAGAGGAGGGGAAGGCTGAAGTAGCAAAATCAACCTATACTCAAACCTTGCACCATACACTACTACTGAATATTCTGTTTCTTAGCATGCATTGGAATTTGTATGCAGGACTGGCTTGCATACATCTCTTTTTAATAGTTAAGTCTTGAAGGACCACTTCAAAGTCTGAATATTTCTTACTTTCTCAAGGACAGATAAATCTACTAAATAATTGTCTGGTAAGTACAAAGTAACTTTCTATCTTGTGAATGTGTTTATATCAGAATTTGTTCTCACCACGGAAAAGACAGCCCTTCCTTTGCCTTGCAAAGAAGTAATGATTCTTGCACAGGAGTTTTTTTCCTACTGCAAGTGTTGCTGGTCATCACTGGCTGCAATTACTGGATTACAGAGGATATACTATCAAAATCTAAGAAATTGCTACCATATTCCTGAAAATCTAGCAAGAACAACTCATTTTTTTCTTCTTAGGAGTAATTTTTCCATGCATAGGTAAGCTTATGAAGAAACCTTAACCATGCGTGCATATAAATATACACAAGCGAATGGTTAAATCAAAATAAGCCTTCACAACCCATCTTCTCCAGCTTGTTGAATGCAGTGTGAAATCCTGCTAAAATATGGTCTATAAAGTAAGCATTATGAAGCTTAATTATCAAGCGAAACGTAGCTGTGAAGCACATTCAGACATTGTTTTACAGTAAGATAAAAACAAGCAAAGGTATCTTTGCTGATAGTATCAAAATTCAAATGTTTTGAAAACTTAGTGCCATCCTTTCTCTCCTTCTTTTTTTAATATAATGAAATCAATTAATACTATGCAAGTCTTGATTCACATGCTGTGCAGTAATTGTGAGAAAGTCCGATTACCCCAGCTATTATATTATCATCACATTTTGCTAGACTGAAGATATACACAAGACAGAGCTAAACCAAATGAAAAGTTGAAAGATCAGGATAAAAATATGATACATGCAAAGCATAATTTGTTCCTCTAAAGCTATTATAAAAGTATAAGAACTAAGAAGTCAAGAAAGCTCTCTGTTTAGTTATATTTAGCAGTTCTATAAAGAAATGCATGCATTTTAAAAAGTACAGCAAGTTAGGTTGATTTGCAAAATTGGTACTGCATACGATTTGTGAGAGAGTAGAAAAACAAACATTTGTGAACACAACACTTAGTGAGAAGAAAATCAAACGCACCTTTATTAGAAATAAAAAAGGCACCAGAGCCTGCCTACCAGATCCATGGCAAGTGCCTTGACATTTTTGCTTATATTTGCACATGCCCCTGTGATTGCTGAGTTGCATTTCCTGGTAGATTTTATGACAGAGAATGTGGATTCTGTTGATACCCCAGCTTTCCGCACAAACACACCAAGTACGCACTAAAAGGCTGAATCTCCAGATGCCCTAAAACAGTTCTTCTTGTAAAGCAGAAGAGAAAAGTGGAGCCACTATTTGTTTTGATCACAGTAGAACAGTTGATTATTTTAGCTAGGTTTTGTTTGCCTATTTTGAGTGGACTGCAGGAAGCTTCCTTGACCAGGCAAAGGATTTAAAAAGAGAATGCTGCAGATCACCTAAGGCTGAAAGGAGGAGGTGGGGGGCGGAAATAAATACAAAATAAAAATCAAGCAGCCCAGGGACTGTACCGTAGACATCTCAACGAAGTTAAAACTCAACAGGACAGTGCTGGCGGATTTGGCGTGACAGGGAAAAAAGCCCCAAGGCAATCTGCCAAAATCTCAAAGTCAGATTTAAATGCTGGCTGCAATGCATACCCCAAGGTGCTCTGGTTGCCACGCTTCAGCATGTTAATTATGTGCCTTCAAATTAGAGACGAAAAAGCAAGGACAGCAAGTTAGTATCAGCCTAGTGATCTATATTTTCAGCAGAGGCAGAAATTGCATCTAATGTTAGCAGTGTTTGTGTGTCTGTATACATACCACTGTCTATGTTTTTATGTATACATACACAAGAGGTAGATCATTTTGTTTTTTAATGTGCAGAAGACACTGGAACAGTTGATTATTTCAGAGCAGTACAGCACCGGAGAGCCAGAAGTTAGTACGGAGAGTGATGGTAACGCACAGAAAGGGAGCATGGGAAGGTTTTAGAAGAGCTCGCAGGACAGAGGTGCTCCGCTCTTACCCCATTACTCTGGGTGGAGTGAACTGACTGCTCGCTGGTCGAGGAGCATGTGCTCATGCGGTCTGTGTCCTTGCTGTGTGAAGAGTGGCGGTGAACCTGCCGCTGGAGGGAGTCACTGTCCCCAGGGAAAGTGAAGGAGCCAGGGCGGCTGGCAGGGGATGCTGGGATGGAGCTCCAAAAGGAGCCCTTCTGCAGGGGGCTGCTGGGTGGAAAGGTTTCTTTGCCAAAAGGAGAAGGGAAAGTCGTGGAGAGAGGAGAGTTCATTGGTGAGATGGCTCCTGGCCTTGGCTTCCCCAGCGTCAGTGATCCTATGCTGTTTCTTGAGCGACTTTCCTCTGAGCTTCCACGTGAGTCTTTCTGGGCTCCGTCAGCTGAGCCAGAAATGTTTCCCGCTGTCTTCCTGGGACTCTCAATAACTTTCATCTTGGGAATCTGCTCAGCTTCTCTCTGAGGACCGTCCGGTTCTGCACTGGGAGGGTGCCTGTCTGGCTGGCTCAGGCCAGTTTCTAAGGAGGTGTTGTAGTGTGGCAGGGAGAGATTGTGAATGGACATACCTGACATCTTGTCTGCCTCTGCTTGGGCCGAGGCTGCAGAGGAGACCAGGACTGGGGAATGGTGTCTGACAGGCTGGGGGATCCGGGATGGCCGGCTACGGCTGGAGCTGGGGATTCCACTAGAGCTGCTGGGGCCGCTGCTGTTACTGCTGCTGCTTCCGCTGCCGCCTCCACCGCTGCTGTGGTTCCTCTGGTACTCAATTGGGGACGTCAAGGCTGCAATGGAGAAAGAAGAAGGGGTGATCAGGGAAAGGAGGGCAGGATAGGGAAGAACAGCTTAAAACAGACACGTTTACTAGCAAAATGGGAGCACCGCTCAAATATGATGAATTCCCTTAGCAATGCCGGTCATACTGCAGTCCTCAAGTCACTTTTCTACATTGCACCTTCACGACCCGCTATATTAAACTTTTATTAAAGACAGAAAAGCTAAATCCGGGGAAAAATGTTTTCCTCTAGATCACATTGTCAGTCAGCTACCAAGATGGGAAAAAAACAAGCGTGATTCCAGTTCTCAGCTCATTGTTCTCTGTACTTTACATCTCTTAAAAAAAATCTACATTGGGGCAACAGCTGATGGATACAGAAATATAGTAAGAAACTTCTGGTGTCACAGCAGACACCACCACCTTCTACTGTTCTGCAGAATCTGAATGCTGTTGCCACAGTAAGGTGCAACAACAATGGCCACCAAAGTAACACAAGCAAAACAATTTTTGAATGGATGCCTTAAACTCCCCTTGCAAGCAAAAGGCTTGCTTTTGCTTAAACGGGGTACACAAACTCTCCACAGCAACGGATGGTACCAGTCGTAATTCACTCCTACAAAACATTTGGAAAATTTCGCCGAGAGAACACCATGTAAATTCAGACTACCGCTCTTATGACAAATGCAAGCATCTGTTCTGAAGCAAAAACGTGGCACATAACGCCCAACTGTTCTGCATTAGCTCAGGAAAAAGGAAACTTGCAAACAATTTCAAAGCCAAGAAACAACAGATGAGAGAGAAGTCACTCAATTATGAACTTTCAAAGAGAGCAAATCATTTACCATTTAAAAAGTTGCGCTGGTTTTCCAAAATTTGGTTAATTTCATGGATCCATAGCTGCCGGACTGCTGGGCTGGCAGAATGCAAAACAAAGGTCTCCGTGACATCGCCCGTTCTTGATGTTAGTGCAAATTTACATGGATCGCTGTCCACATTTTCCTCCAGGGAAAGGCAACTCACCTTCACAAAAAAAAAAAGAGAATTTCCTTCATGCATTTTTTGAGAAATTGCTTACTTGATAGCTCAGAGTCAAATCTTCAAATGTAATTAAATTAAGATGACCATCTTTTTGCTCAGTAAAGTAATACCATGAAATGAAGGATTACAGTAAACTAAGCATTAATATATGTCATTTTTGGCACAACCAAAGTATCAACAACATTCTCATTCTACAGCAGCCTTTGCTCCAGAGAGCACAATAGCTGTGTACTGATGCACTGCGCTCCTATTATCTCTACATGGACGGTATGGCTTAATGTTCTCCATCAGTCCTTGCTCTCCCCTTGTGTTATTTAAAATGCCGAGCCCACTCTGGAGCTTTGCTGATGGCCCCACTGAAGTCTTCTCCTGCAGAGACAGCAACACCGTGGAACAGGCTGCCTGGCCAGTGCAGAACAGGGTGTGCAGCTGGTACGCAGAGCAGCAAGGCAAATCAGAGGAAGCAGGGTCCAGACAAAATGCTTCATGAGGAGGGCTGGTGAGTAATACCAGCAACAGCTTTTCTTTCTGGGAAGGGTTGAAGTGAGGGTAAATGCTTTTTGTTTGGGGGATTTGCTTGCAGAAAAATCGGCAAATCCAAGAAGGTGGCAAATGTTACATACACATTGGGACTGACTGCAGCTGAAACTCATCAGAAGGGATACTTAAAGACTTTTCCTTATTTGCAATGACTTTGCTATGCGGTGTACATGCAATGTTTTGTCCAGGAACAGCTGCTTTGGTATGCTTCACGCGGGAAGCATCAGAGAGCTGGAATCCAAATATTTCCATTTATCATCAGAGCGAGCATAAATCCAATAGGAGGTCATTGACTGACACCTTGCTGTGCTTTCAGATTGCCCTCCTAGATGCCATTAGTGACTCCACACTGAATTAGGAACTGTTACCTTTGTGTCCCTTGCACAAACTCTGCTAAGATTCACACACAACAGTTACCTTGATACTGTTTTTAAACAAGAATCCGGGCATGGAGAAACCTTTCTTTTTATCTAGCGGCTCACTGAAAATGACAATCTGCTCAAACAGGAAGACCCGTCTCTCCTTGCAGCGTGGCAGAAGACCTGTGTCCTGGTCTGTAACCAAGAACGTGTCCTGGAGCAGGAGCTTACCCTGGGCTACAATTTTACCCTATAAACAGAAGCAAGTGGAAACATAGTTAATGCAACCCTGCATTTCAATCCAATCAATCTTTTTTTAGCAAATGCTCATGACAAAATAGCTTTGTATATTTTCCAATTTCTCAGTGTCATTGACCATTATATATCCATTGATCCTACAATACACAAGATACTCTTGTGTCCTCTCAAAAAACAACCACCACTCTCCTACACACACTTTTAAATTCATACTGCAGTTGGTGGCTTACTAGTAACACTGGTAAAATTGGAAGGCTTTCATCTCTCTATTAAGATATTCCTTGCCTGCCACTTCTCACACAGTTACATATATACTTCCAGTGTCTTCCAGTGCACTGAATTCAAGTTCATACCTGCAGAGCAGAAAGGGCTTTTTTTTTTTTTTTTTTTTTTTTTTTTTTTTTTTTTTTCTCAAAGGGCTTTGCAAGTAGAACACATGACTATGTGTTCTGCTTCAACAGCCAACTTTCATCTCTTCCAGCCTTACCAAAACAAGAAGGGCTACAGTTGCCAAATAAGAAGGGCTACAGTTGCCTCAGGTACTTTACTGACTGACCATAGCAAACTCCTCCTTTGTCTACACTGCTGAGGTCTGCTCATCTGCTAATAAATGATTACTTTAGTATTTCAAAATCATTAGTCAATAAGTGAACTGTAATAACACAAGCACTTCATGGATTTTGTAGACAGACTTCTCTAGTGTGACTGACTTAGGAGGTAAGCTTTCCAGGATGAAGTCCTTGGCAGGGCTATGATGTTTGCATTTACCACCTTTTGCACTAGCTAACCATATGGCGAAGGAGCACTCCACCTCTCCTTAACCCCATCAACTCCTCCCACAACATTAATGGTTAATTTCTAGAGCATCTGACAAAAATGCTAAGCAAAATCCACTGAAAAATCCCAGTCAACTTACATCAAATCCTTGCAGGCGGCCAACATTCATCATGTCATTACACCGTTTTGGTACTATACACATGACCTCTACAGCTCTCTGTTCAAGACAAATTAAAAATCAAAGCTTAATTTTCCAAAAACAAGTTAGCAGGATGAAGTTTAGTTTCATTTTCTATGGCTGATTTAGAACAGAAAGTAATGTGAAAGATAAGCACCTATCATAAGCACATCCTCAAGAAGATAAAAAAAGGATAATAACTTGTCAAAACAAGTATAAGTTCAGAGTTAAGAACATTTAAATCACTGTGAGAAAATGTCTCAAGTACCTCTAGTTCTGTTGTATCAAGGTTAGCTTTTTTAGAATATTTGAGGAAGTCCTGAAAAAGAAAAAATCAATAATATAAGTTCTTTGTTCATTAAACCACACAGAGATATCTTAGAAAATCTGTACTTGCTAAACTGTCAGAGAATGAAGGACTACAGAACACACACACATATATATATATATTTCTTTTTAAAGCTTCTTGCTGTGGGGCTTCCCTGTAATATTTTTTAAGATTTATTAACAATTTTTTTTACATTATAAAAAAACATGTATTAATATAATGACACCTGTGATAGACACGGTTGTTTTTCAGTAAACATTTACATGATATTAAAATGGTTGCACATGTAGACGGAAAAATTGGGATGAATCCCAGTAAATAATATCACATTTAGAGATGAAAACAGTTGAGGTATCCCTCTCACCATTGCATCATATTTGTACAAATATTAAACATTTCTATGTCACTGACTTGAGTTCATCTGGTCCTTAACATTGAAAAACAAACAAATGAAAAAACAATCCAAGCTATTTACTTCCATTTTTATAACTGCCTGCTTATGTTCAGAAAATAATCATTCTACATTGTAAGAGCATAACCAATATTAAAAAAAGAAAACATATCATTTAAAACATACATTAAATCATTCACTTCAGTATCACTTTACCTTTAGTAACAGCTGGTATTTCATAATTCTCTGCACAGGTTTTATTAGCAAGTCCGTGAGCTGAAGTCTGTGGCCCAGGCGTTGCTTTAGATCCTGAGGGATGTAAAACAAACATTTTTGGAGCTTAAAATACTCTTTTGTTCAGTTAGAAACATAGCAGCATGTATCACTATTAACGGCTATCAGAGCAGAACTGGCAAAAGTCAGAGCAGAATTTGATCTGCAATTAGCAAAAGGTGGAATCCTTCCCTTTATCTGCATCAGCGTATCAGTTTTGCATTCAAAATATTCTCTCCTCCCAGAATCTTCCTTTTTTTTTTTTTTTTGAAGTGAGAATAGAAATGGGCAAGAATTGTAATTCAAAGGAATACAACCTAATGTGGTTTGCTTTTTTTTATTTTTTTTTAAATTCTTTTAGCAACAACCTGTGTATTTTTTTTTAACCTTTCTAACCCCCCCCTTTTTTTTTTTAACCAGCAGATCTGGTTCTGCATATATCCTATATTCCCATACATCCTTCACTTTGCATATATCCTCCCTGAAGAACTTACCTCAAAAAATGTATCAATGTATTCTGAGACAATGTGCTCAGACTTTGGTTTGTTTTGGCAGTAAACTATGTACATGTGCAACCTTCTCTCCTAGAACAAGGATACAAAATGATGTTATAATAAGGAAAGGAATGCGAGACTGAAAATAGAGTATAACTTTAAGAAGTACAACTGTTCCTATGTATAAGCATAAAAAGGGCCTTTTGATGAAAAGAAGTAGCTGCATATGCAGAAATTACAGATCTGAAACCAAGTTTATCTGGATATATCATAATAATTTTAGAAAGAAAACACAATTGAAAAAATTGCTACAGCTGTACACCTGATATACTCCTGAACATCAATTGTATAGAAATGATAGCTTAGCAGATCTCATAATAAAAAGAACCACAGAAATGGTTTCTTTTAGGGGAACAACGTTCTTTAGCAAGACCAATGTAGGGAGCCTCTGAAATATTGTATTTTATTTTATTTCAATGATCTAATTGTTACTCAAATATATTATAATAATGTCTCCCTCTTATTTAGCTGTACAGAGCAATTAAGAGAAACCCGTCTGTCTTCTGTGTAGAAGAAGCTGTCCTATTGGAGTTTGAGTGTGGGAGTAGGTGATGTAACCTGGAAGTGGTGGTGCTGGTATTTTTGTACTCAGATTCCATATTTTGTGTGCATGTGTTTTTAAGACTGAGGCAACAAAGAAAGAGAGAGAGCATAACTCTGACCCTTAAGGTTCATTCTTGGTTACCACCATACTGGTTAAGAAACACAGACAGACAATACATGTATATTATCTACTCCAAAATCTTCCTTATCATTTTGCCAGGACTAGTTTGCTGTTGATGCTTTGGTAGTCAGAAAATTAGAGAGCACTGAACAGTGAAGACAAAAAAAAAAAAGTAAAATGGAGCTTGAAAAAGACACAGGACATAGATTAAGAGCAGAAATAGAATCTTCTATTTCTGGAAAATTCTAGCTAATAGTCAGGGTTTTGCCAGAGTATGTTGTAAGAGGATCATAGCTTGCCCTTCCATCTGCAGTGGTAAGGGTGCCTTTCAAAAACAATTGAGCTATAAATATACCTGGAGAAAGTAAAACAGCATTCAGAAACAGGAAGAGTTACTCCCTTCAGGATTCTCCTCTCTCCCTGTGCTTTTTTTTTTTTTGGTGATCCCTTGGAAATGAAACCGCTCACTCCTCATCATTAGTTCAGAAATTAGGCCTGACTTCCAGTGCTACGGTTCCATACTCTTTTGCTACCTTGGTATTGACTTCAAACAGTCCACAAGGAAAATCTGAAGCCCACTAAATCTGCTTGAATCCAGTCTGTTCTCAGTCTTTGCATACTTGTGCTAACAGTCACATTTAGCAGGCAAGTTTCCCTTCTGCTATCTGGTGTGATTTGGAGTACCTTGAGACCGCATCTCAAATATATACTAAGCAGTTCTTCTACACAAAGGGACACCCCCCAAAAGAGGGTAGGAGAATGATTAGTAGCATATATAGTTCGATATCTAGTTTCTAGATAACCAGTTTATCGTATTTCCTTCCAAAGTGTTACCATACTAGATGTATCACATGGCCATTCCTTTTAGTAAGTAGATGAAAAGGGACTTGCATAAAATTATAAAGGGTACGGCGTTGGACTAAGATTAAACATCGTGAATGCCTGGCACTCAAGATTTCTTCCCCAGGTGAAGAGGGAGGAATCTCAATCACTAGTGATATTCTTACTAGTTTACTTACAAGCTCTTACCTCTCTTCCCCTCTCTCTATTACAGTGAGAAACGTTTTTTCTTAACATTTATCTTTCTTAACCATGTTATACCACAGATAAATCCTTAATAAACACATTAGCCAGCAGCAACTGTAGGGTTTGGCCAAAGACAGTATTTGCACTTACGTGCTTAACGAACAGGGATCCCAGCTTTTCTGGATCTTCAAGGCACTTCTCCAATTCTCCTAAAAAGAAGCTGAATATAAACACAGTAAGCATTTTCTTCTGATAGCACATACTATGGCAACAGGTGATTGTAAGGCAATGTAGTCTTATTACGATATATACTTTGCATCCCCTGTCAACAGCTTTGGGTATTAACCTATTTCCAAAATGACAATATTAACAGTGTAATATTTTCAAAGGGACACACATTCCAAGATAGAAAAATACTGATGTCCGTTAATAAATTTTTCTCTCATATATTGATTGAAACTTTTCTCCTATCCAGTCTGAGTGCTTGAGGTGCTAATCCCCAACATATACATCAAGAATGTATTCTGAGTCAGAGAAGTCTGATTCTCAAAAAAACAAATTTCCGTACACAGTATTATCTATACTAGAGATTCTTAGTTGAAGCACTTGTGATATATAAGCAAATCTTCCTACCAACATTTTAAAGCTGAATCTACTTAGTAAGTACCTACAGCTGAAAGCACAAGAGGAGGTGTGTTTACTTTGTGTCTAAATATTTGAAGGAAAAGATATGTTCTTAAAGTCAAACTAGTATTTTCTAGGTAGAACTGTTCAGCAGGTGGCTTTCAAGTTACAGATATACATACTCTCTGTGCCAGTCATAAATCTGATGAATGTTTCCAAATACAATCTTGTCTTTGCCTTTCATGTCATCAGGAACTCCATCTTCCTTCATAAGTGCCATGTAACCCTGCAACAATCCAAAGAAACTCACTGTATTTCAGCTTAAAGTGAGAATTGCCTTCTAATCTCCCTTTCCCCAGATGCCTTCCAAACAGCCCATGACAACTTGCTTAGGACACAAATCCAAGGAAACAAACAAAAAAAACCCTGCTCTATAATATAACTTCACATAAAGCATGGCTACAAACATCATGAATTAGTTTGAGGTTGTTTGTGCAACAGTGCCCAGAGTGCTGGAAAGATTAATTCACCTTAGCTAATTTAGACTGTGTGAACAGGCTCAAATCATACTGGAAACTTCAGCGGCTTCACCCTTACTCATCTGAACCAGGTGCAATGCTTTGCCCAAGGTAGGGCTGTTACCAAGTACGAGTCAGAGCCACTGAACAAGCTTCTGTGCTCCTTTTCTCAGTGTTTCTTATTTCAGTCATCCAAACTTACCCTACACTAAGATCTATGGAAGAAGAAAGCAACTGCACTGCATATAGGACTGCATTACATGGACTAAAATTTGTGGTATGAGCAGACTGAACACTAAACAATTGAATGTCAATTCTACTAGCAAGCATTCTGGCTGCAAGATAGTTACATTTACCCTTTCCAGTAGTCCTGTTTTCCTGTTTTCTGATCTACATAGACTTGTCTCACTGTGCAATCCCATTGGCTTTTTAAAATTTCTTAATATTCATTCAAGTCTACTCCTTCTCCATCTTCCAAGACTTCTATTCCTAATTAGCCAGGTATTTTTTTTTTAGTTTTCCAAATTTATGTTTTGATGTCTAATGTTTTCATTAGGATTTTTTTTTGTTAGTTATGAAAATAATGCTTGTTCATAGCTTTCTAATACTCCCTTTAAGTAGTGCATGATGGCTATTACAATAGTGGGAAAACCATACATTCATTATACCTGCTTATTAAAAAAAATTGCCAAAGATCTTTATAGCTGCTTGTGTGGACAAAGTGAACAAATATGTATGAATTGACCTTCTTCTGCATACTGGTAAAATTACAGTTTTCAATATTGATACAAAATTCACCATCAGAATAACATAAAGCTGTTATCTGAAATCATTTCATGTCCTTTCTCAATGAATCATATGAAAAATAAAAGACACTCTTTGATGAGAGAAGAGAAGGATTAATTTCAGATTACTTAAGACATTCTGTACCAGTAACCTTCATGCACAACATAAAGACATTTTATATGCACAAGCATTTTATCTCATGTATAAAATATTAATCCAGTATAAATGTTTAGCACACAAAGCCTGCAGTGTTTGGAACTGATTCAGCACAGACCTCATACATACACGAAGTCGCCTCTGATGTAGCTACAGGCCTACTAATCAGCTTTCTTTTGGAAATGTGTAGATCCAGGGGAAAAAAATGCAAGAAACCAATACAGATAAACAGCAGTCTTAAATCTTTCCGCAAATTAATTTAAGCTGATCAAACGTGGTGCTTAAATACAAGTACACGGTAAACTGTTTTCAAACTGGTAGCAGTATCATACAGTGTCCTTCTTAAGATCAAGTTTGCCCTATTTTTCATTTGCTGAGAACATTTTTCTCTTCTTCAGATGTGAGCATCAATACCTAAGGTGCCATTTAACTGTATTAAAAGAATGTCTTGCCTGAAATCACTCACAGCTTAAGGCCTACTGCCGTAAGTACAGCAACATACACAACACTACTCACCTGAGTAGTGTTACTAACATTACCTGGGAGAAGTTGCACACCTACTGAAGTGTTAATGGGTTTAGAGCCTAAATTACTTCTTAACAAATGGATGTAGCAACCATACAGTAACAAAAGGAAAATGGAAGATGCTTGTGGATTCACGGATATTTAAAGTCCTCCTGCATGCACAAATAAGCTCTTAAGAATATTAAACATGCAGATTAGAAAAGTCTACTCATTTTGTAACTGTATGCCAAAAGAAAAAAGTCACATATAATGACAGGGAATGCAAACAAACAAACAAAAAGTCAATTTAGCTATCTTAGCTATCAAAAATAATTTCTTCAACTACTGATGGTGAAAGCTCTGTAAGTCTTTTTGCTAGCTCCATAAGAATTGCACTGGATAACACAATGGATGGATGATGTTTAAATATCAGTCTTACAAAACTTGTTAATCAGATAAAAAAATAATTTGAGGCACTTGGACAAGAACATAACAAGATCCTGATGAAAATAATATTCATGAATGACAACATTCAATGGGAATGTTCTCAAAAGGCTGCCCCTTGCCCCAGAGGTTACTATTTGTAGGCTCTCCCATAGTCTGGCAGAGACAGATGCTCTTCTGGAGGAGGATTCAGAGCTAGAAACATATTTTGGCTCCACTAGAGGAAAATTTAGTGCCTTTTTTTTTTTTTCCCTTACCTCCATTAAAACAGAGTTTAAGAACTGAACCTTGTTGAAATTCACTGTTATATGCATTCTCTCTGCTCTTCCATTTGCATTTTACTGGTAGCTCAAAATCACACATCTTCATTAAGTCTTATTTCCTTTCACAGAAGGGGAAACTAGGAACTCTAAGAGAAGCCTAGCAGCAGGAAAGGGAGTAAGTCTTCCAAATCCAGTATAGTTGTTCTACCTGCTTAGCTACAAGACTTTTTTGAATTCAGCTGGGCTAAAAATAAAATCATGTGGTCTAAGATACAATTACACCAGAGGTAGTGATCTTCAGAATGACAAAAGAACTACAGTCTTCAAAAGAACAGTAAGAAGCACACAATAATAGGAAGAAAGAAGGAATGAAATATGATGTGGTATTTCTAATATATTAAAAATGTGCAGGAGGGAAAATTCTTAATGCAAACATTCAGATGTTCAGCTTCTTCCTGTGTTTTGATTTGAAAAAATAAAAATGGAGGTTTAAGCAATACGGTTGATTGGTACCACATTAAAAAAAAAGAAACGAAAAAAAATCCTACCTCAACTACGTAGCCCAGATCTCGTACATAATCTCGCTCTGTCTCCACCAATTCCTGCAAGACGTAGCTACAAGGGAAAGAAAATGGTGAACACGTTTCATTAAAGAAAACATTCTAAAAGAGGATTAATGACATACAACCTCTTACACATTTGCAGTCACATATTCTTGATAAGCAGAGCTGGAAAGGAAGAATTAATGCACATTCTTTCTAAGCAAGATGATTCTTTGACTTTGGAACTGGAGCAGGCTCGCTTCTGTTTGTCAAAAGTCAGATGTTTTCCTACATGTGTCATTAAAATTAAACATTTAACTATTGTTTAAAATAAAATGCTATTACATCTCTGGTCTGGAGACTCTTAAGCATATGAACTGAGAGTTATTTCTTGCCACATCTTTAAATAATTTTTGAAACCAGGAATGTTTTTGTTCTACCATGGTAACAGTTTACTACTACAAAAGAAATTCAGAGTCCTTTGAGAAATGGTGTGGGGGAACAGAACAAGGGGAATGACCAGTTTTTTGAAGCCTAACAGACCTCTGCATATTCAAAGATCAGTATCGTTCTGCATAACTGACACTGATGTTCTAAAAGTCAAACACAGGTGTGACTGAAATTAAAATTTACAGGAAATGTATACTGGGACTAGTGTTTGAGGGAAGTTTTTTTTGCATAATGTGAGTGCATGCTTGACACTTAACGTGAGTCCTCTCCCTTCCAGATTAACAGTTTCTGCTGCCAGCTCAAAAGGAACATTCTTTAAACACTCTACTTCTCTCTTTAAAACATTATCAAGAATAGAGTGAAAATGAGGTCTTACTGTCGTCTTTTTAAGGAGCTGGATTTCCTTTCTTCCATCTCATCTATAGGTGATGAGGAGGAGAGAAGAGAGTTATCCGAAGGGTTGAAGGATGGACTGCTGCTGTCACCTTGATCTACCAATAATGAACTTGGACGGTCTTCCAGGGCCTGAGAAGGCATTCAAGAAAGAAAGCAACAGTGATTTATTTCCTCTTTATTCACAATATACATTTATGTACAGCTGTATATGGGAACCCGTGAAAGATCAATTATTGCAATGTATATTGGCAAAGGTCATCTCACGCTTCTAGAAAACCAGTCAACAACTTAGTTTTCCAGGACAGATAATCTAACCTCCTAGAAGCACATCTTGAATACACCAGTCTGTCCTTCACAGTAAAAGAATGGAATTCAACTTGTTTGATCATGTGTCATGATCACGTTTGACACATGTATGTGTGCTTATTGCTAGAGGTTAAATCGTATTTGTTATACTTTAGTTCTCTCATATGCAAGCTACTTTCGATAATAAATAGAACAAACTTAAAGGGGATTCTTTGGATGTTCCATTTTTTAAATCACAACAGAGGGGCTCTTCTTTGTCAAACATTTTATATAGCCAGCCAAAATAATGACTTCTACATTGCCCATGCTGCTTTTGAGCTTTGTAACAGGTCAAATCCTAGGAAAGAAGCAGTCTCTTCTGCCATACACTGTCTCCCATGCATGAACTCCTCAGTCTTATTGCTTGTATAAGAGATGGAGAAGCCATGGGAGAAATAATATGAACAAATTTCGATGATGTATTTATTGGACTTCTTTAATTTAAGCCTATGAACTTGGATCAAGCTATGATTGTGTGTCACATTTTCCTTGCATGCGATACAGTCTTTAACACAAGACACATTTACCTCACGAGGGTGGGGTTCAATGCAGTCCTTTTTTTTTTTTTTGTTTCCTTACAAATAGTAAAAAGCCCATAATGATAAGACTGGCCCAAAAAACAGGAGAAGCTGACCCTTTGCTAAAAATGTGAATTGAGAACATCTCCAACAGGGACTACATGCATGGATCATTAATCTATATCCACTGCTAGGTTGCCCAAAAGAGACATGAACAACCAAACTTTCCATTTACAAAAGGCTGCTTTGAATTTTCCCATAGATTACTTCTTATTCACCCTTCTGGTTCAACAGAAGTAAAAATTAAAGTTAATGCTCCATAAAAGTGCAGAAGTTATTTCATGCAGCAACATAAGTGAAGTGTTAAGTCTTTTTGAATGAATGAGTAAATGGAAATTCGAAGATCTAATTCTGAAATTCAAAGCTGCTTAAAATGAGAAAACAAAACAAAACAAACAGGAAGTATCAACCTCTGGTAACATAGGCTTGCCAAGTTGCAGTCCTCTGTAGAGTTTTCACAGTGGCAATTCTACTAAGACCAAAGGGGTCTTCTGTATGTTGCAAAAGGCAGACTCAAAGGTATCAATGGAATCACAGAATTTGTGAGGCCAGAGTGGACCATCTAGTCCAGCAGAGCATGTTTTCCAGGACTGTCCGGTCGGATTTTGAGTATGAAGGAAGAACTTTCTGGAACCACCCCTATAACCCATTCCCTGTCAGTAAGCATCTCACACAAACTTGAAAACACTAACTTTAAAAAGCTGACACAAATTGCTACTAATTAATTTGTTAGCAAACATTGCAAAGCAAAGAAGGAGCCAATAAAAAGCAATCCTCCCTTACTCTTTTAGGTATTTCTTCATTATCTTGTTGTCTAAAGAGCAACTAGATAGCATAAACATTTCTGTTTGAGGGATATTTTTGTTTTACTCTGCAAGATCCACTGTAAATTTAGTTTCAAGTATTCTTCTAATAAAGGTCTATCAGGCAAATCAGGGTAACTCTGGGTATTAGCATTCATTTTTCTAATAGGACATTTTTATTCTATTTTTTCTTTGCTAAGAGGACATGCATTTTCCTTGTTCTCTGCCTCCTCATATTTATTGTTTTTTGCCGCTCTACAAAGCCACTCACCTATTTTTTAACTGCTTTCACAGAAAAGGGTGTACAAAGTGACCCATACACCAACCCAGAAAGTGACTTTTGAAATATGCATTGCATTTTACCGGTACAAGGTGCACGCTCAGGATGGGCATGGAGTTTTTCCTCTGAATAGCAAATTGGGACTTAAAGACAATTAAAAAACAAACAAACAAACAAACAAACAACAACAACAACAAAACGCACATCTATCAGTCAGCCTCACCATTTTGCTTTTGACGAGCTCTTCAATTGCACTGACTAGCTCTGCAGCACTGGGTGTCTCGGAGCTGGTAGGCCGCACCAATAATCGAGAAGATGTCTGTGCAATGACATAAAGGAAGGAGAATCCCAGAGTTAGTTTGGCTCTTGCTCAAGAACCAAGAGACTTCCTTCACCTCTCTGTCAGACAAAAGTACCCAACAATAACTGTCAGTGTAACATAACACTAAAATCATCCCAACTTAGGCAACTGGAATTGGAAATTTTAAGTAAACCCCACAGAAGTTAAATGTCAAAATACTTCATGCCTTTCATTATAATTACTGGGATAAAAATTCCTGTTCCTACATGCAATAGAAGTCAAGGAAATATCCTTCATCTTGCTAATTATGTCTGACAAACGTCTATAAAAAATCACCTGAGCTGACCCAGTGAACAACGAACAGTCAACATTTTATTGCCGGTTAAGCAAAATGACGACTGCAGAAAACTAACAAGAACCAAGAGGGCTTGAAATATAAGATGAAACACCAATTAAACTAAGAAAAAAATACACCAGTAACTCAGGGGCATCTACTTTTCTAAAGGAGCTGGAATACATTGCCCAGATTCAGAGGGGAAATTGAGCTCACCATTCCTTGTGCCATCCATTTTCCCCAATGGTATGTGTAGAGTACAGAAGATCTCTGGCCTCACAAGCTATAAAATGCCAGTTTATAGATACAACTGAAGGCAAAAGGTGTTCACAGTAAAGGATTCTGGGAGAGGGCCATTAAACTCAGTCTCAGTAATTTGCAAACAGAGTTGTTTGCACATTACATTCATCATTAAATAACTGGAAAGTGGAAACAGGGTGCAATATGAACCTTATTTCATATTACGAACAGCACGGTGAACATCACATAGCACAGGGTAAGCTGTCCTGCAAATGTTTCCAACAAATTGAAGAAAGAAATGGCATGTATAATGACTTAACACAGGAGGTTCTGCTCAAATCAAGCATGGGTGGGACAAGGCTCTCCTTAAGTCAATACAAAAAGCAATGTACAGATTTGGGGTAGTTTGCCTTGTATTCGCCTTATTCGGAAAGGAATAGAGGGGTTGGGTAAGCAAAGGAAAAACAGACAACTTTAAATGGAAAGATATGGGAACTGAGCCAAAGCAGAGACAGAACACAAGTCAACATAATGCTGCGTCAGAGTTTACAAAGAGAAAACAAAAAGCAAAAATAATTAGTTTCATATTAGTATAACTGATTTTGAAACTTTAATACTGCTTATCCAAAAATTAAACGCAAACAACTTGTAAACTGCCATCAAATGCAAATCCATGAAGTGTGCAATGATTCTACCAGACAGAAGAACGCATACTGTGCAGGTGAGCTCTTAGGGGAGAAAATGGTTGTTATGTAGTGATATTAGACATACCAGCATGGCCTAGCAGATGATACTTGCATGCACATCAAAAACTAAGGCAGTCCACAGCGTGTCTTTTAGGCAATTGTATGATTCTGATATCTGTAAACATTATTTTCCCCAAAGTTGTGCTGGTATGCAGCTTTTCACTTTGGATGTGGAGCTCAGCCTCACAAAACACTGCCAGCATTGTAATCAGACTCTGGTCAAGGTCCCTTCTCTTTGTTGTGCTGTGGGAGTATATGAAATGTGACCATGGGTAAAACTTCAGAACTGCTCCGTTTCCAGTTCATGTGGTTATATCTTATATTACACGAAAAAGAAGGTGCTGTTGGGCTGCACAGATGAAGTCTGTCCGTTGACCTTCTTCCTGATGATGTATGTGCTCTGGGAGCAGAAAACAGCCCTTGCCCAGAAAACAAAAAAGATGGAGGGAGCAAATGAGCATGTACAGGTGTGAGATGCTGCTGGAGCCCACAGCAGGCTGGGCAGGGCAGGGCAAGCCCAGAAAAGCTGGGAGTTTGCAGCATGAGTGTAGATCAGGAGCCACAGAAAGGAAGAAATGTTTGCAGTGAGGTGCAGACCAAAGCCAAGCCTCTGAGGTCATGAAAAGGAGGAGACATTCCTCAGGATCCAGAGGAGCTGAGCAACCCAAGAAACCACTGACCATAGCAGGAATGTGAAAGACTCCACCCAGAAGGCAGATGGCAGGGGATTTGTTTGTAAGCCTTTTATTAATCAGTGACTCAGTCAATACAGCCAACTGAGTTCTGCTGGGTAAAAGTTGGCTCTGGCTTCTCACTTTTGTAAACCTAAAAAGCATTTGCTTTAGGTACTGGAAATTGCTGTTATGTTTCAGTGTGTGGACTTCAGGGTGGCACACACAAACTCCAAGGCTGCTACGTGATGGGACTTTGCTTCCCACCATGCAGACACTTCATCAAAACAATGTGCCTCAGAAGAAACACAGTTTTATTTTGAACAGTTATGGTATAGCATATAACTGTACCAAATTTTAACTAACTTGTAAGGTTTCTTTAGAATGAAGTTACAAGCATACCTCTTAAAATAACTGGTCTTGCTGTGTAAAAAAAACCACTAATAATAAGCAAAAAAACACTTTTATCTGGACAATTTTTTATATGGCTTTCTTATTTTTTTTTTTGTATCACTGAAGGGACATGCAAATATGGCAGCTTCTCAGCAGGAGCTTTAATATATTTTCACCAACATTATTTTTATTCTATTCCTTAACCTCAAAGAGAGATTATTATTTTTTAGCCCTAAAATATTCTCTCAGGTCTGAAGGTCAGCAAGATTTTAAAATGCCTGTTTTTGCCTGTTTTTTTTTTTTTTTTCAGGAGTGTTTCCCAAAATATTAGTGTTCCCCTCACCCCAACTCGTATATTATAATATTCCAATTCAGAAAACATGGAAGAAACATAGAATATGGAAGCCAGCCAGTTTGATCCTACAAATGACAGCTTCAGGGATGATTGAGATCCCTACTGAAAGGCAGTCAGAGAAAAGGAAAAAAAAAAGGTCAGTGATATCAGCCAAAGCTGTCAATATCTGCATCACTCAAAACAGTGACGATAAACTCACAATATTCGTCAAGAGTGTTTACACTATATTATGATGGTTAAAAATTTTAAATGGCAAAATGGGTAGACAATTGTAATGTGAATATTTGCTGTGCAAGTCCAGACGGTTTCTATTCTAAAAACCTTAATTTCCTGGCTTGACAATTGTCCCCTAGACATTCAATCTATGTTGAAAATTGAAATAAACCCTCTAAATGTATGAACGTAATAACATTTAAGAAAAACTGATTATATGCATATAAGAACTCCTTCACACAGTTACTACCTATGTCCCAGAATTTCATCTACTAAAACAGAAGTTTTAACCCTCAATTTAAATGTGCTTTTGTTTGTTAAAAACAAAGAAAAAAAACAACAAACCAAACAACAACAAAAAACACACCAAAAAAGCCCAACAGCTGGATTATTACCCCTTCTTGCATATTAACTTTGTGGCACAGCTGTAAAGGCACACATTTAAAAATAAAAAATAATAAAAGTATGCTGCTATACAAAAACAACTTAAAGTCAACAGCTCTTTCTGTTAAGGTATGTACATTGTTTTTTTTCCCCAAACATGAGGCTATCCAAAATAATAGGGTTTAATGAACAGTCTATGATCTAAAAAGGTTTCCAATATATAACTGTTCATTTCTCCAGATAAACTTTACTTGCACATAGTATTTTAACCTGAGTACCAAAGGTATGGTTATAAAGCTATTAAATTCTAATTACTAAATGACATCTGTTAAACAGATGATAGGTTTGCACAAACATCAAGCTTCTTATTTCTACATAAAAAGATTCAGTAGAAAAATTTTTGCACTTTCACATTTAAAATACACAGTTCATTCACACACTTTCCACAGGAAACCCTTTTAATATTGTCTCAAGTTGTGTGTTGATAGTTTTTGTCTAACATAAAGATGCATTACATACTCTACAAAGACTTTTGGAGACAGAAGAAAGATTTTGGCAGAAGTCTCAACAGGTGAAGCCTTCCCTGCTTCCTCTTCCTACCTTGTCGTCCTGCGAATCGGGCTGGAGAAGACTGTGTTGCTGAATTGCCATGGGAGGAGGAAGTGGTACAGCATCTGCTCCCTCTTCACCTTCTTCTTCTCCACAGCTCTGCATGCCTGAAGAGGATGACTTGGAGAGAGTGCCACTGCTCAGCCCTTCGTTCCGACCTCTCTGTAAATAAAATTAAGACATTCAAGCTCCATTGCCTCCTCAGTAGCATGAAGCTTGTTAAACACAAGCTTGTCTTGAGACAGTTCAGTAGATTCACCTGTCTCCCAACAAGTCCTACACACACAGGTCAAGTCCTCAACAATGGAAAAAAAAGAAGCCTATGCTGGAGATTATGTTTTCAGTGTCTGCGGCAAAAGCAGATGGATTGAGATACTGAGAAACAGACAATCAGCTTGAAATTTACTACAGGAAGGTGTTACCAAAGCAATGCTTGCTTTTCAAGTTCAGTTCTGTGAAGTTAAAGTCACGTTTTTCTATCTTAGTAACTCAAGGACTCTGTATTGGAAGTACTGACCTTCATATTGAGATGTCTGAAGGCTACAAAAAAACAGTATAAGAAGTATTTTGTCAATCATCCTTTCTAAGTGAAACATGCAGCTTCAAAGTAGTAAAAACAGACTGCCTGTATATTTTTTACAGTCATGTTGAAAGACAGTCCTTCCAACTACACAAGGAACTATAAATTAGCCAAACTTTAATGCAACTGACTTCACAGGATAATTTAAGTACATTTAAAGGAAGACAGCATAGACAGTTATTGTTCTTTCCTCACTTTTAAGAGGAAACCTGGTCGTAGATTTTCCCTCACTCACAGAACTGCAGAACGACGCCCTCAAAACAAGGCTGCAACTGCACCAGAGAGCGTCTCTTTGTACAGTCTGTCATTCAAGGACAGACGCCAATATTCTTTCCCAAACCACACCTCCCACTTCTCCATGCTACCAAGTCACTAGTCTTTTCTTTCCCTATATTCACTGTATAACTCACTGGTGTTCCAAGCTTGCAGCAAAATACATCAGGAGCAAAAAAAAAAAAAAAAAAAGAACTAATTAACTGGGCATATCTGAGACCAGTTTTCTATATCATAACTACCACAATTGCTAGTCAGATTCAAGTCAGGTAAAAGGGAACAATTGCATAGTGTTTTATTGGAAGGGCACAAAGTATGCCTGGCACAGCACTTATGTAGAGAACAGCAGCCATCAGGAATGAGTATATGGCACAAGTCACTTAGCTCAACTGCTGGAGCGTCAGCTGAGTAGAGAACCTTCACCAGAAAACATGTAGTTCTAGCGGAGTCACAGAAACACGTCTTGGGCAGTTGCCCTCAACACTCACCTCTTCAATAGTTTCATCTTGTGGGGTTGCTGCGCTATCATCAGAGTCCTTCTGAGAACCTGCATCAGCACTTTTGCGAACCTCTCTACTCTTCTTATGTTTGTGGGCCAGCTTTTTGACATGCCCATCTGCTTTTCCACTGCTGAGACGCCTCACAGGACTGGTAAGCCATTTTCTCAAAGTGTTGCCAGGGCGCTTGGGACCCGGGGAACTCTGTGCTCCAATCATATGGGGTTGAAGCGATGTTACTGAAGCAGGAGGACTGGCATCATTGCTGGAGACTGAAAGGGAGTCTAAAAAAAAAAAAAAAAAAGAACAAGAGCATTTTAAAGATGAGATACTTGTAAGGGAGAAACAAGGCAAATGACCGGTAGTTCATTTGTGTAAACCCTCCATCAGTTTGACTCAAAAAAAATTTAAAAGGCATTATTATCTCCTGCAAATTGAAGACTGATGGTAACATAGCATTAACCATCAAATCACACATATGAAAACTAGTAGGCTACTCCTGCCAGCTGTTCACGTCACTTGAAACTACATAGCAAGCATAAACCCTGTTAGAAACCTGCACTGACCTCCCAAAACTGACGATGTAACTTAGTATGCTCAATATAAGACATGCTTCTAGAGCAGTTTTAAGGACCCTAAGGACTATCTCATAGACTCAGATTGGATATATGCAAGAACAGAGAGAATTATTTTAAAGTAAACTGGCCTTTAATAACACTAGAGCTATCACTGTCCATGCTGCACATGGCCACCCACAAATAAGCACTTTGTTTACAGCAGTCAAGCAAACATTAAGTAGTTCTGACTGACTCAATGATTATAACTCATATTAGCACTACTGATACTTATTTGTTAATAGATTATTTTTTCAATACATAACCTAATTTTATGGAATGATATGATTATTTTATCCTTTAATGCATATTGCTTTGAGCGTGGACACAAAAAGCAAAAAAAAATTACCTCAGTGAGACAAACAAAATTTTATAAATCCCAAATTTCATTACAAATGCTCTAGTTACTTTCATTATATATTTATTTTCTACCCTGGGAAACAGGGAAAGAAGAATCAAGAGAACAGCTAAATATCTGTTTATTTTATTTAAATCTTCTTGGAGTTTTCCTTTCCTTTCCATTTTTTTTTTTTTTAAGTAGAGAACAACTATGTTTAAAGGCCCATTTCTTCAAGTCTCAGGATGAGCAAGCAGTATTTCTTAGCATGACAATGCCTGAAAAGTTCTACAGTCAAAGGATATAGCAATAGCTGTATGCATGAGGTCAGTATTACTTTCCCACCAAGGCACTTGGACCATAGAGTATGCTTACAATAAACACTCGGTGAGCTATTGTGAGACTACATTGATTTTTCCCATGCAGCACAATGTTTCTTTCCCCAATTGCTCTTTTCCCTAAAAACATATATATATGCATATTTTTTTATATAAAGAAAGACACATTCTCGTAATACCACTCCTATGAATATTACCTACCACCAGAATATTAACAAGGTTGTCAAGATTTTTTTTTTCTCCCCTGTGTGTGCACTTTTGTAGATAGCTAGTTTATATAAAGATGACATAAATCATGTTTTGTTGAATTTTTCTTCTGCTGGGAATTAAACGCAGTGTTTGCATTCCTTCTCGAAGCTTGACACAGATGTTCAGGTCACCTCTTCTGGCAGCTTTTCCATAAGAGGCATATTGCCAGTCTGACCAGAGGTAGTTTGAATTTTGTTGGATAATAAGGTCACTGTTGGAGCAATACACTTCACTGGAAACACACAAATCTTGGATCACTTGGATCTACACACCAGTATGTGAGCCTGCTCTGTTTCCATTGAATATTAAGAGCAAATTCTGGCTTGAAAGCCACAGCTAAGATGGTGAAAGAGACATAGGATGTGAATATAATAAGACAACGCATTTTTCCATAATTATTAGTTGTGTTTCAAAGAGGACTATCTTAAAAAAAATGCAAAATACTGAGAAAAAAAAAATACATTCATTTCCTTAGAAACCAAAATTGTGATCAGGCTGTTTATAAACATTCCAGTTTATTCCAATAAAACCAAATTTGCCTCCATTAACAGGCATGTGACTATTAAAACACATCAGCTCTGGTGCTAAGATCTGCTGTTATACTGAATGTACACATCCAGACCAATAACTGCTTTACTGTTTTTCCATAAAGAAGATAAACTTACTACGTTACATAAAACATACTTTCAGTCCAGCAACTTAGTTACTAACACTTTAACTTAGCAACTTAGTTACTAACACTTTAAATCCAGAATCAGGATGCATCTACAGAACTTCTCTCTAGCCAGAACCATAAGTGTGCTGCACAAGACTAAGCAGACCTCCCAACCTGGTTTAAAGCCTTAAGAATGGGTACCATCAAAAAGCAGATGCAGAATTATGTTAGTCACCTTTTTCTCAAGATGTAGAGACATGAGTGTTACAGAATTACTACACATTTATTTCTGGTGAAGCAGGAAACATATGGAAGAAATTAATTACCTATAGCCACAGTTTTCAACTTGCAGTCTGAAGACCCCTCCAAGGCCTGTCAATTACTGCGTAAGGGTCATCAGCATGTATATTTGAAAAGCAAGCATACTAGCCATCAGCACCCATATCACTACAGATTTCATTTTTAATTAATCTGTTTATTAAAAAAAAAAAAAATCCAAACAAAACTCCCAGTCACCTGCAAGCTCTTCACGTGAATCCAAACAACCTCCCAGTAAACCTCTGCAAGAAGTTAGACTGCTCTTTCACCAAATCCACCTTTACCTTTCCTGTATCATGCATCTTTTATTTTTTTACCAGATTTCTCATTTCAGAAATCTAGGCAAGTATCAGCCGATGGATACTTCAATAACTTTCTGCCATCCTGCTAATGGAACACAGAAGAGCAGAGAACAGTAGTGGGGTTCTTGTAAATAAGTTTCTCAAAGCACAAACTGAATTTGTGCCTTCTACACTTTGAAGATGTTACAAGCACTCAGCCAATTTTCTTCCATTTGTATATATTTTTCAGGTCCCAATAAGGGCCCATATAAGTCCATCCACAAATAAAACAGAGAAACAGAGTACGTTCATTTGTTTATTAAAAAAAGCAATTAGGCCTTCACACAGAAGTTCACCATGCACTAACTGTTTTGTGTTTTTGTATCTGTTGGCATTTCTTTCCTTTACAATTACTCCCTGCTAAGGAAAAGGCAGCACTGTGGTGCAGTAACTGATTGCGTAAGATTTAGTTTTACATAAACACGCCTATCCCTAAGCATCTAACAGGCCAGCAATTAATAAAACCTTTTTCTAAAACCTCAAATTTTTGCCCATCCTTTTGACAGTCAACACATGAAATAATGAATTTCTCATAAAAACAAACAGTACAATGGAGAGCCCCTGAAAGTGTGGGAAAGTAGTATTTTTGTCTGAATGCACTTTGATGTACCACTCCTACTCTTAACTCAAGGCAGCCAACAGCTTGTGGGCAGGAGGAGTGAAGAGAGCAGGAAGAAATGCATACACTCCACTCAAGCAGAGAGGATCTAAAAGACAAAACAATGTCAGCCAGACATGTTTCACAGCACATACTTTAGCCATATCCTCCCACACAGCATTAATTTTCATTTGGCATGCAGCATGTAACTGCTTCTCATCTTCTCTTCTCCAAGATTTAATATGAATTACTTACTGAAGCATTATTAGGGCTTCAGGGAATCATAAAAGTGGACAGAGCGTAAGCAGTACACCAAACTGATAGCGCTGCTCCCCTTTGCCTATGAAAGCACTGGGGGACAAGAAAAAGCCTAAAAGGAATAAAAAATACTGCATTGCCATAAAAGCATCAGCTTAAATATCAAATTCTACTTAAAAAGTGTTGAAAAAATAAAAAGGTTTAACATCACCTGTATTAACCCAAATGGAATGCCAACCCACTAGTCTCTTCAGAGATGAGACCTGATGCCTCCCCCCGGCCTCCTTCAATGTGCAGAAAACACCCCCGCAGTCTCATAGATCAATGTTAATACTCAGTGCAAATAAAACACGGCAGTGTTTTTCCAGGGAGACCTTTTATTGTCCATTTTCCCATCCTATCCAAGCTCACAGGAGTCCAGATTCTGCAATTCTTAGTGCTATGCATTTCCTCAGAAGATCAGTATTTCTAGCCAAGGGTCACAATACTTGGGCACAGTCATGGAAAAAAAAACCAAATGGTTGCTCAAGTTCATACATTTAAGTGGACACACTGTCAGATTCAAACGTTGGGGAATATCAGTATCCAATACAGGAGGTTTTCAAGAACACAAAATGAAAGACCTTTAATCTTCACTCTGAGAAAAGCCATTTGGGTGTGTCTTATTTTCTCCTGGCCCATCACTATATACCATATCTATCTATCTAATCAGAGATACACACTTTGATTGATTACCATGCTTGGGAATGTTTATGCTAAAATTGGCTTTGTTTCCTTTGTGACTACATAGCAAATTGTTTTTCTAGAGTTGCTCAAGAATATTTTATCACTAAAACATGCTAAGAGGAAAAAAGGAGTATTCAAAAATTAAAACCAAGAACAACATGGACTTTTTAAACCAAAACAGATGGAATAAATTTGGGGTATGCAAACCCCAACTGTGTTTCTAGTACAGTAAACTTTCTAGTGAGTGTCAGATTCCCTTTTAGAAAAAGATAAATGCAACAGATGGCCATCTTGGAGAGCAAAAAAAACCCAACACATATAACAATCACACATAGCAACACCAATCCAAGTAGAAACCATCGAACTTAATAAAACCACCATTTACTCAAGTAGAGGCAGCTTTATAATTCAATAGCTTATTAAAAACAAAACAAAACTAAACTAAGGGATGTGCTTTGTTTTATAATGCATAACCACAATAAGAACAGAGGGCATTTAACTTCCATTTCTCGCCAAGTAAAATCACATATGTTGCTCTGTTGCTAAGGTCAGAGAGTTCACTGAGAGTCCATAAATATACTTTTAAGTAAAAGAAAAAGGACAGGCAGTGTGGCTTGTAACCCCCCTCAAACCAGAAGATAAAGTTACCTTCAATGAACAGACAAATTTTTGAAACTTAAAGGGAAATGGCAATTTTCGTTCTAGTCCCAGCTTTCTTAACACTGGAAACATGCACATCTGCGATTAATAAACTTTTTTTTTTTTTTTTTTGTAAAAAATAAATCAGCCATGTTGAGCTAGTTGATGACTTGAAAGACTCTGCTTCATATTAACTATTTCCATATTGCCATTTTTAGACTTTTTGTATTTACAAGGAGAGTTAGGGGCTACAAAAACCCGACTTCCTTACCTAGGGAATCAAACTGAGTCTCCTTGATGCCTGCTTTGCACCATCCAAAACCAAAATGCTGCAAACACCTCACCCACTCTGGGGACTATGAAACAGAAATAGGGCAAGGAGTTTAAAAAATAAATAAATAAAATGGAGCAAAGCAAGCCTGGTAGGCCCCTACCTGGTGTGCCACACTACCACTGCAAGTCCTGTCTGCTGCCATGGCCTGTACAGACTGAAGAACCCACAAAAGCAGGCTGTCACACAGGGCAACTAGTCCGCTATCTGTAAATTGTGATGTAGGTACATTACAAATATTTGGGGATGAGAGCTGCTTGTTGGTTCAAAAAAAATATAAAAGAGTTTAATATGTAAGTTGGGAGCAATTGGAAGCAACAATCTCCAAGCCCATATCTACCTACAAACAAGCACGTTCCATTTTGAGCCAAGTCAATCCATTTTGAGCCAATTCATTTTTTTGCTTCAGAGGAAGTTACCTAATGACAAAAGCCCATAAAGCCCCAATCATACAGTCATCATTTGTTACTAGATGAGATGGGGAAGGCTTGAAAAAAGAGAAAGAACAAGAAGCTTAATTTACTTGTGGATTTTCTGCCTGGGAATTTCTTTTGCAGTAAGAGGTAGTCAAGGTGCCACGTGCAAGACCATTCAGAGTTCCATGCACGTCAGGAATTTTAGTTCTCTCCTGCTGGATATCCTCCTTGGACCCTTACTACACAGGTTGTGTAAACCAATACTGTAACATATATCAAAATACATTAGATGTGTTTCAGCTTTAACAAACCACCATAAAAGCAGTTACCATTTAAAGACAATGCAGTTTTAGCCTTATTAAGCTTGCAAATGTGGAATTTCCCCCATGCTCTTCAGGGAGCACTAATTTCACTTATGATACAAAGATAATTTTCACTAACTGTCAATAATTTTCATAGAATGCAAAAAAATAGTACAAAAATCCAGATACAAATCAGAATGAATAAGCGGAATTAACACACTGCCTATGAGCGTCTGGTCACCAAATCTTTTCAGTGTTTTATTTCAAATTATGCTCTATGCTGAAATATATTTTCTAATATTTTCAGTGTGTGTGGCGAGATGAAGATAGCCCAATTCTTTAGTATATCTTCCCAGATTAATGATTTGTCTATATTAATTGTGACTGACGCACATACATGCCCAGACCATTTAGATTTAAATATATTCAATAATTAAACCTTTCAAGTTATCAAAAGATGATTGTGTTAATATCAGATAGACTGGAATTCTAGGCTTGAGGCTAGATACTAGTCAACTTCTTTTAATGAGATCCTAAGCTGCCCCACAAGCATGCCTACAATTTTAAAAGAAACACACAGAAAACCTCAAGAGAGAGGTGGAGACAGACACTGTCAGCTTAACTTCCAAGGGTCTATCTGAAATTGAGAAGAGTCATCCAACAAACATATCTGAGATATCATTAGAGGAAGGAATAAAGAAAATATCTGAGTAAGTGCAAAAGGGATATATTGTGCATTTGAGACAGAAAATCAGTGGCACATGCCTGAAGGGTTTAATACACTGCTTATGTTATTACTGTTCTGTCATCTCATATTCTTTTCTTTTTTTTTCCAAATATCCTTTCCTACCTTCCTTTCTACCCTGTTCAGAAATTAAGGTTTTAAAATGTCTAACAATTTCATACACACCACTGTTAGCTGTGAGCTAAACATCAATACTGAAAAAAATCCTCCTATTACAACTGCTGGATGGTTTTGCATCCACACTTTTTTTTTTTTTTTTTTTCTTCAGCAGGAAGAAGGGATAATACTATGCCAAAAAAACACTTTCTCAGGTGAACAGAATAGTTCTGTTTGTACTCCCTGGAATTAAGACCGCATGGATAAAAACAAACAAATGAAAAGCAACACCTAAATCTTGTGTATCACTGCAACTGCAAGGTAGTGCTTCAGAAGGGGAGAGTGGATTTTGTGGCTTTCAGTCTTTGCAACAAGCTGTTATTCAATACTACTTTTGGAAAGAAATATTTTTTTTGTTAACAAGTAGGAAGCACTAGAAGTTACTTATACTGCTGAAGTTTAGTTTCACAGTTTGTGAAAACCACAAGCTTTTAATAGATTAATCAGCTTCCCTGTATGCAACTTATATTTTAATGATCAATGTCTTGATCTAGACTCAACTCTTTCAGCTTAACCTTAAAGACAACTACATCCATGTGCCTGACAGGACAGATCAATGACAGATTTATGTCGGTTGTCAGTTTGTCAGTCGAGTTCTCATTCTATGCCAGTCCAACAAAGTCTGTTAAGTGCAGCCAGCAAGCTATCCTCTACCATATTTCTACAGATCAAAGTGATCATATAATTAATTATACTAAATTATTTGTCTTCCCCTAGATGGGGGGTGTACTTCTACTAATCCTTAATTGCACAGGGCTTGCCTGCTTCTACGCAAGAGCTGATAAACAGAAGCCCATGCTCAAACTTTCAGACAAAGTTCTCTTCTTTTCATGCACAATCTCCAGTGGGTTTCTTTGGGACATCAGTTAATTACCTATCCCTGGCACCTCGCTAGTGCCTCCTACAGATGACATCATTTTACATCACTTGACGTACTTTCTCTGCAGAGCTACAACAGGGAAGATTTTCACTGATAGATTTAATAGTTACACACAAACACTGAACTCCTTCAGAGGGACTGACACAAACCATGTAATTAGGAATATTAGGGTACCACCCTCTTTCCATTAACTAGTTGTGAAAGTTCTCCAGTGCAAACAGAGGAATGAAGTAAGAGAAATACTTATTTTCTATGTCAGAGACATACACATTTTAAGAGGTCTTCTTTACATGCTTTTTTCCCACCCAGATGCCTTGGCGTGAGCATTCTCCAGCTACTTTAAGATGACCAAATCAGAAGATCGGATGAAGGCATGGCCCGTCCGCTTCTTCCTCCAGCAGACCGGGTGCCACAGGAGCGGTGAACGCCAGCAGCTGCCATGGTGCAGGCCCAAGGCCCTCAGCCTGGAGCAGAGCAGAGCCACACACAGCCCTCGCCTCTAGCTTGCCCCTGCTCCTGTCACTGCTTATTAGTTTCAGATGCCAGCACAAGAAGCTGGCAGAGGGCACAGCACAGCTCCCGGAGCAGTGGGAGCTGGCAGCATCAGCTTCCTTCCCTTCCCACTGCTCAGAGCTGCTCAGAGCGCTCTCAGCCTTTGACAAAATCAAGCAGCTAGCTGGTGGGGAGAATCAAGCTCTGAGCCAAAGAAGGAAAAGAGTGAAGGCAGAAGCTCTGGGACTGGGCCTCATAGGCAGTGCTGGCGCTTAAGACACTAGGCAGAAAGTTTTGCTGCCTGTTGACAAGCCATTTGTCTCATGCATGCTGAGTGCAACCTACTTTTGAAGAGCCATGCCGCGCGATGTTAGCAGCAAAGATGTGGCTCTGCTCTTGGTGGAGAGCTGTGTGTCACTTACTACAAATGGAAGCCACTATTTACACAAGATCTGTGACAAGCAGTTTCCGTTTTTAATCAGGGAAGCTGCACAATCCAGTTTTACTCATCTGTTACTGAGCTGCAGTGTTTTATAATCTGCTCCTTTAATTGTTGTTGCAAAGTAATGTTGCCATCTGAAATGGATCAAAATAAATGCCACTCCTCAAAATAGTCATGAAGCAGCACAGCAACTTGTCGGATATGCCACGTGCAACAGTCCAGAAGAGGAAGATATGAACAGATATGAAAAACGCCCTATCAGTGCAGATAAAAAGACAACCAAAAGGAAAAACAAACAACAAAAAAGATTCATTTATCAAGTCTTCAGCTCTACTGAAAATCAGAGAAAGATATGGGGGAGGAGAAGAAAGGAAGCACGCCTGCAGGAATTGGGAAGCTCATTAGGAAGAACCACAATCTCAGACAGTATTTAAAGCAGCACATGCCATACTTCCCTGTGCAAAAGATCAACAATGCAATGCATCCAAACAGAAGGAATTTATCCTATTCAGATTTTAGAATATCTTCACTCAAAAAGGCTGCTTATTAACTATATTACTGCAAGTGAGTTCAAGCAAATCTGATCTCAGAAGGATGTAGGGGATGCACAGCTCTATTGGTGCAATTTTGAAATTGAGAAGATACATACAGGTAGGAAGGAAATTAGCTTCCATTACCCTAGCAAAAGCAATAAAAAACAAACTTCACAATTATGAAGACAAAAAACTATCATATGTAAAATCAGCATGAAATGCTGCTACACCAACATCTTTTTTTTTTTTTTTTTTCCTCCTCCTTTTGTCCAGAAGATTGAAAAAAAAACAGAGCAAGTATACCTCTGCCAGATATTTACAAAGGAGTAGACTCCAGGGAAAGATGAAAGCAGATGTATTTTATTCTCTACCCCCCACCAATGCCTTAAAAAATTCCAACACATGAGAAAATCTCCAACAATTCCCTATTAAAATCGTGAAAATATATGGTAAGAGTCAATAAACAGACACTTTGAATCACAAAGCATAGATATTGATAATAATTTATGATCAGATGTTCAAGGCTATTAATAAAGCCCATAAATGTAAATAAAAAGACAGTACACGGTGGTAACATTAACTTAGAAGAACAAGTAACAGAAAAGAAATAATTACTTTATATAATTTTATTTCTTTAAAAAAAAAGTTATTAGAACACTCAGACTAAAAAAATACTTATTTCCTCTTCTCTTCACCTATTGCAGTTACATGTTAACATAAATACACATACTAATCCAACAGTGATTTTAACAGTCTTTTTTTTTTTTTTTTTTTTTTTCTCCATCCTCTTGATTCAAAGCAGAAGAGTTCATTAGAACAACCAGCGATTGTTTGGAGCCACAGCTTTAGCAACAGCTGTGCAAACACATCAATCTCAAGTTAGGAACTCTGCCATAAGCTTAATAATAATATACTCATATCATTTAGCTTTGGGGCTGTTACAATAACTGTGGTCATTTTCTCTTTCTAAATACTTTGCTGTTGTAGCTCAAAAAATAAATTAAGAAGGTAATTAAGTGAATTGGGAGGAAAGAGAGAATTGCTAAAATCATGACAAAAATTGTGCTCCAAAATTAATGTATAGAAAAGATGTTTCCTTATCCAATTCACTTAATATAGATATAAACTAATTTTACTAACAATGTTTTGTGTTGTAACCTTAACCTTTTTAGTGCACAGACTACCTCGAGTATTCATGAGCACACATACAGCCATGCCACTACTATCAGTCTCTACACTGCTCAGCTAGATGGCTGTAGGTGCTGACAGACAACTTCCTCCGGGCTCAATCCCTGCTCAGTAACGCCATTATCAAGAGCAGACTTAGATGACAGTGATTGGAAACCAAACTGGTTTTAGACTTTTTATCTACAGATGGAAATGTAACCTGAGCAAAGCAGCAAGAGCACACATGATTTTAATAAAGGTTAGCCACGCAGGAAATATTTTTTTAAACAGACTCGCCATCAAGGTTGACTAGCAGATAGCTATTAAAATCATAACTGCGGATTTCTACATATATGCCTTTTCAGGGTGAAGCATGGTAAGAGATTAGGAAAGGGGGAAGATGCTCCTCTACAACTTCATCTATCTTGGAAAAAAAGAAGCTGAATGAGTTAGAAGGGGAAAGATAACTCTGGTATAAATGTATTTCAGAACAAGCAACCTATAAATAAGCAAAAGATGTGACATTTTATCTCGAAGTGCAATTAAAATGTATGAAACCCAGACTACACCGAATACTAAAAACAGAATCCATCATTGCCACGTTATTAATTTGATTACAGTCTCTTCAGAAAGAACATATGCACTGCTGAGTTTTCTTTGGCATGATAAAAGCCCATATTGCACACACAAAAAAGCTACTTTTTGCCATGCAACTGCTGTTTTTATTTCCTTCACAATTATTCCCAATACAGGCTCAGAAGAAAGTTGATGTCACGAACTCTCAGTCATCTAAATCTCAGTTCCTAGAATCATTCCCCAGCTCCCACCCATCCAGTACTACCTAAGTGGCCACAGGAGAATGTGATAGCATCATGGTAGAGCTGTCCAAAACTGCTTTGCACGTAAGAATCAAAAGGAAAAAAAAAAGGGCAAATAAAAGAAGCAAAAACACTTCATTTGAAAGGCAATCAAGTAGACTTTTTTTATTATTATTATTATTTGTTTTAGTTAGCTAGAAAGGGCGGGGGGGAAGAGACCAGTGTCAATAGTAACTTCTACACAACAAAAAATAATTGTTAATCACATTTTAAAGTTATAGACTCAACCGTAAGCCTAAATTTAGGGGAAACATGGATTATTTGAACGCAAACAAGGAATGTAATCAGCTTCCCTTCTTTTCTGCTTTTCATACAATGCATCTCAGCAGCTGACCTCTATGAAGCTCTCTTCTTAGAGCAAACTACCTCATCAAAAAGTTTTTTGTTTTTTTTTTTAAACTCATTCACAGAAATGGACTGGAGGTACCCGATCCCATGTTCAAAAACAAGGAAAAAAAATGTGGTCTAATAAACGTACTTTCCTATTCTCTGAAGAAAACCAGTCCTTACAGGGAATTGTTACATTATTAACGTGGTCTTTTCAAAGCAGGACGCGGTATACTTATACTACCTAAATTCTGTTCTCATCACCTCCATTAAAGGAATGAGTCAGAGCAAGCCTTGTTGGGCAAATTCAATGGATATTTACAGCTGCTTGCAGACACATTCAAAGGGAGATTATGAACATTTTGTTCGTTACTAGTCTAGCAACGAGCACCTTGAGGGAACTTTCATTACGTAAGGTGATAGCTTATTCTTATCCTGCTGCTTCACTGAAGTAATTCATTTAAAATAGAGCTGCAATAAAGGAAAAGACGAGTTGAAATGTGAGACGAGGCATTTCTGCTTTGCTTAGGTTAAGCCTATCCACTCAGATACAGACTTCTGACCATGATACCAAAAACATCAGCACCAAAGGCTTTGTTACAGGTACTCTCAGAGAAAAAACAGATTTGACAAGGAGGTGAAGAGGCAGCTGCAATTTTCCTGTATGGAATCAAACTCCACCCTTCTTCTCAATATGTATCAATATTCATTCTGGGGTCTGTGTCTGCATTTGGGAAGCCTTCTTGGTATTGAGTACGCTTTTTTCCCATCACTTTTTTGAAGTCAAATCTAGAAGTTCTTTCCTACTTCTGATTTTGAATATTCTTCATTAATGATAAATTGGAATACAGTCATCTTAGCAAAACCCCAAAATGCTTAAATATATTTTTTTTCTTATTACAGAAATGGAGTTACAAATCCTCATTACATAAAGTTTGCAAGACAAACCTAACAACATCTCCTTCAGAATACTACACATTTTCCTTTACATCTTTCAAAAATCTTTTAAACTAAGAGCTGAGTAGCCGGCTTGACAAGGAGTTGGTAGTAACAGACCAATTTAAGTTACTACATTTCCATGCTGTACTTTTAAGAGGTCAGACCATAAAATACTGCAGTAGTGGGAACAGACTCCCACAGATCAGAGGCAGAGAAGGCTGCTTGGGGCTAACTCCATCCACACTGCTGTTCAGTCTCAGCCGATTTCATAAAGCAAGTAATACACGTGAAAGTTACATTAATCAAATCATGGCAAGTTTGACCAAAGAGATACATCCAAACCATAGGGGACAAAACTTTGGAGTAGCTCAGATGAAAACGTGGGTACCTGGGGATCTTACGACCTCATTCAGAGCAAGAAACCCAAGCCTGAAATCTTCAAGTTCACAAGTAAAGATGACAGCTGTGAAAGGACATCAGTCTTCCTGCGTAAGCTCCTACATCTGACTTCATTTTAGGGGGACAAAGGGAGGGGTGTTGAGGGTAGCAAGGGAGTGGTACAATGTTTTCTGCTAGATCAACTCCCTGGTCTGGCTGCCTGCGTGCTTGCTCGTATTGACACAAGGGAAGCAGCTGGATCACTTGTGCAAGCACAGTGTAAGTAAGCTGGCGTATCTGACGTACTTCAGTTTTTACTAACCAAGAAACAGCATACGATAACCCTCTTCTAAGTCTTGAAGGCTGAGAATTCAAAAAAGCCCTTTTGCAAGAACAGCGAGGAAGGACATACAGGTCAAGAAGCAGCACCTTTGCATACTGAACTACACAGCTGACACATGAGCTCAGTTTCAGGAGGATTCTTGGTGCATGCTCTTTTGGTGGAGATGGAAAAGCAAACACAGCACATACTTAACAGCTTCCATCTGTATTCTAAAAGAATAGATTTTCAAAGTGTAGAGGTGGATGTACGCCAAGAATTACACCAACCCATTAGTAATACTGGACTCTCCCACTGCATCCTCTGAGTCTAGTCCTCAGAGACCTCTTATCCTCTCTTGGACACAGTTTGCTAACAATTACTCTATAGTAAAAGCATCCTGTTTTATGGATGAATGATTTCTGAGGCTTGATATACCATAAAATGTTATGAAAGGAAAAAAAAAAAAGCTAGTTTGATTCATATACATTATTTCAAACCATCTATTGTAAGCCTAATAAATATATTTCTTCAAAGCCAAATGAGAACTCTCTGTACTCCTACGACCACCTTTCCTCCTCCAAACTGGCCCCCAGATGGTTAATAACTTCAGGATAAATTTTGGTTCTGTAGATTTATTCCCTGGACTTCATCCATGAGATTTGCCTCTCAAATTTCCCAAGTGAAATATAGACTCATGTGACCCACTTAGGGACTGAAATACATACATGCTATTGTTTCCTCTAGCTCATAAGGTAACTGAAAAAAGATGTTATGATTTCTAATATCCAGTTCCAGACAAACTACTCAACTCTCTCTCCAGCCAGATAACCATAAACAACTTCGATATTTATCCACACTTGTCTCAAATGCGGAGCATTTTTAAGTTATGGGAATGGGTGGAATTACCATGAGAATTGGTTTCCTCCCAACATCACCACTACTTTCTCCAACTCATGTCAGATAAAGGCAAAAATACAATATGTATTTATTAATTTCAGTAGTTTCTTGCCAGTTCATTACTTAAGGCCTTATTTTCTTTCTCCCTCAATCTGATTGCATTTTCTCCTCCTCAGACTTCAGGAAAAAGTGGGAAAAAAACTTGGATCCTTCAATTAAACAGGAGAACATAGCTATCAATTGCACTACGTGCATCAACATGCTAATGAAAAATAAAGTGAACATACTTAAAGATTTTTTTTAGGAATTTGAAAAGTCAGAGACTCAACTGAAGCTTTCTATCAATAAAATAATGCAGCAGAGTACACTGTGAATATTCAGTCTAAGACCAAATTATCAGTTTTAAGTTTGTAGTGGCCAGAAATACCAAAATTGTAATTTTACTCATTCCAGTTCAAGTAATAGCATACGGTTATATTGGGGCATGCAAGTATGTTTGTTTGCCTATTATGAAAGGCTATTGAGCTTTTTTACAACATGGTTTGTATACACGGACATCTGTTTTTAAGAAACAGAGAGGGAACAATGAAAAATGCTTGTGAAATCACGTATGCTTGTCCAACAAGACTTTGTACGTGTCTATGATCTTAATTTATATAAAAATGGAAAGCATTATTGGGATTGACTACACCCAGCATTTTACAAAGCAGGTTTTCCAAAAATACTTTGGAATTAAAAAATAGATAGATCTAAGCCTGAGTAACCACTGCAGCAACGAGAGTTCAAAAATGAAGCAAAAGAGTGAAGACAGGAAAACACAAAGCAACATTAAAGAGAAAAAGACTCTTGCCATGCCATTAACAGACTTCCAGCTGAGAAGGCAGACACAGCTCTGGGTAAGCTATTGCTGTTGAACAGTTTGCTGCAAAGCATTCTGCCTATCAATTACTATTTGCAATTGACTCCTTTCATCCCCCACTTCCAAGATACTCTGTACTTGTTTACATCTGCAATAACTGTTGTTTTAGAAAGGGATTACACAGCACCGGGGGCTACGGAGCTGCTTTCTGAGATCAGAGCTCTATTGCCAGGATCAGAGCTGATAGCCTGCTAACATTAACTCCCTTTGGCTGGTACTCCGATGCCCTGTTGTCTTTCAGGAGCTAACGAGACTTACATGCGGCTCTACTTTCCATTACATCCTTGATTCCCTGTTTGTTATCCTCCTGCCATCCTCCTCTCTGTCCTTTCGGTCCACCCGTAAAAACAATTTTGCTACTAACAAATGACATGTCTGGCCTTCTGCTGCTTATTTTACATATAAGCTCACAGCATGCAGCAACAGGTATGCAAGACTTGAACCTAGCTGCGAACAACTGAAAAGGAAGCATCCCGACAGCTACATCAGCTCCAGACACTGACGGTTAGCACTGTTTTGTCCTGCAGACATTTCAGAGTGTTATGAATGAGAATCAAACTTGTCCTGCAGCAACAAAGTGGCAAGGACAAATATCATTTCCTGTTAACATTAGAACGGAGAGGACGATACAGACCCAGCAGCAACTAACTGAGTTCAACACGAACATCGCCAACCTTACCTGTGTTTCTGCAGTCATGATGGAAACAGCATTGCTTTCTTCCACATTACTCATTTCAGTAGCAATGATGTCTCTAAACAAGTTGCATACAGACCAGTTTATTTCCCAACCACCCCTTCCTTTCAAGCTCTGTTCCCGAAACATTACTTCTCCACAGTAACTTATAAGAGCAGCTGACAAGTATTAAACACTATGATTTTTTGGTTTAGAGGCATGATTCTAAGAAAATTCCTAAGCTGTTAAAACAAATTACTACCCCTGTTAACATCTCACAGAACAAGAGTTACCATTTCTCACTTCCGCATCTCAACTAAAAATCATAAAGTAGTACATGCATTTTACATTCTTTTTCTGAAAGAGCTTACTGTACAGCATCCCAGCAGGTTACACAGCAGACACATTTCATAGCTGCTGCCTTCCCCATGCAGGTCCTTTCTGTTATACTCTGCACTTTTTGACGGGGGTCAAGAGGGAGGGGGAGAGTAGAGGCAGAGAGAGAAGGGGAAAAGCAAACATCCTACTAAGATCCCATGACTGGAAAACAATCCCCAGACAAACAAACAACCCCCCCACCCCCCCACCCCGTTATTTCTGTCGTGCATATCTGTACCTAAATCCAGGATCCAGTATTTACAGCCACTCGGCTGCCCGTTGCTGCAGCAGGTAGGATTTACTGAATGAAGCGATCCCAGCGTGTCAGTCTGTTTAATCCTGTTTGGCATGGCGAGGAGTCAGCTGTTCCGATACCCCCAGCTTACAAACACCTACTCGCCTGCACCCCAGGGATGTGTTACGGCTCCTCCGGGAGGTGTTCACGCAGATAGCATTGCAAGCAAAGCCAGCAAATCGAGAAGGTTGCTATTATCTCTGCAGCCTGGTCTAGCCCACTGCCCTGCAGTCAGAGCAGCTCCTCTCTTGTAGGGATGCTCTCCTCTGACTCACCGAGCACAGTTCCAGTCTTTAAATTCACATGTGGGAATAGCCAGATGCAGCAGATTACACTCTACCGTAACTACCCTAATTGAGGCTCAAGTCCATCTTAAAAACACAGTAAAGCAGATATTTTTCCTCCCAGCCTCCAGAAAAGATACAGTCTGGCGCCTCTGCAAAGCTTTACAGGAACTGGTAGGCACAAACCCCACCTTTAACACCTCTTTTTGTTTTACAGTGCACAGTTAGTTTTCAATGCTTTAGGCTAATGCAACAAGAAATACAAAAAAGATGGGCATTTTCCAGTCAGCTAAAGCGTGCAGCTCTTGCTGTGTAACTTCCATGTTCCTTCACAAAATCTGCACCAAACAAGAAATTACCCTTACCTTCATCTTCTCTCAAGCCTAGCTGGTGAAAAAGAATAAGAAGTCAAACACTAGAAACTCCACACCTTTTCGTTAACTCATTTAAGATCTTGCCCTGGTTTAAAGCGAATTTCAGATCTATTCAGTTCTAAGCTCATATTCTGTGAGATACATTTCTAGTTTATCATACTGTCTTGCTTGTTCAGTAAACTGAAACTCCATGATTTTTTTTTCCAGTCCATGCATTCTTCACTTAGCATACCACACAAGCATTTGTCCCTGAAGATTTGTTTTTATTTTTTAACTAAACACTTCAATAACCTATAGAAGATGCTTGGTATCTTCTCCTGAACAGCTCATCATCTAATTTTAGAGGACACACAAAAAGCTACAACCACTAGATAGATAAACATCTAGGAGGCCAAAGCAAGGATTAAATTTCTGTAAAAACAGTAATGAAATGCTTTCATCATACTGTCATGAAAAAAAGAGCCTTAAAGAAGTGAGATTGGACAAACAGTACTGCAAAAAACCCAAGCATGTAGTGGGAAAAAAGAAAAAGCATTAAGGAGGTTGCCAATGATAACAGTGCAAACAACTGTATGTAACCAAAGGATAGGTAGGAGTTTTAGGTAGAGCTGAGAGCATATAGTGACCTAACGCCAAAGAAGGCTCACCACTGGCACTTAACACAAACTGGATACACACATTAACCCGTTTGCAGCATTAAGGAGCTGTGTGCACCCTCCACCTGAGACTAAAATCTTGTTTTCTTCTTATTTCTAAGGAAAGCCATCCTAAGCTCTGAATTAAGTTTCTCTTTCATATCCTCCTTCACTGAAACTGCTAATTCTGAATCCTTAACATTTTTCTTCTGACCCAAGATGTCTTTCAAATGACACTGAATTCCTGAGGGGAGAAAAAATAAAAAGAGAGAAGAAAAAAAAATCTTCTTTTCTGAAGATAAACGATTTAGTTATTTTTATAGTTTGCCACCTACAGTGAGACTTCCACTAAGGCTAGTTTATTCTTCGTGAAATTGTAGAACATCTGAAAGTGATTCTAGTTTCTAGTTGTTGAGTAAGAAAAATAATAAATGAAACAATCCTTTTCCACTACTCCCCAGCAGTTCTCACACACATCAGGCATGATAAACAATAACCAGCCATTCTTACTGTAGTCAAACTCAAAATCTTTAACATTTAGAAAAAGTTAGTGAAGTTACCTGTATAGCTTTGAAATAGTGATTTCTAGAAGTAAGAAAGCTTTTGACTAACAGACAGTAAAATTTGTGTTTATATATATATGTATGTTTTAAACTGCATATAAACAGACCTTATAACAGCAATAACAAATGCAGGAAGATATTTGAAATGCTGTGGAAACCAAAGCATTTGCAGCTTACTACTGCAACAAGTCCTTCCTTTTTTCTACTCAACTCAAACACCATTATTTTCAGGTTTTGCTTTGATCCTTTCTCAGAAGAGAAATCTGAAAAGTAAATTTCGGTGACGGTAGGGGGAGAACGACCACACAAACAACTATATAACACACATCTCACAGGTTACTTGGTGAAGAAGAATGCATCAAATATGCACTTGTCATCAATATACAAAATTGCCATGAAAAGCTCCATAGCACCACCGTAGTGGAGACAGCACACTCCACATGAACATGCTTGCAGGGTGGTTGTGGCTACTTGTAAGAAAGTGATTCAAAAACATCTCAATTCATATACTGAAACAATAGCTATAGCTACTGAACTCACGGGGACCATTACTTAGTACCATTATCATCTTAGATTAGCCCTAAATATCTGAAGATGTACCACAAGTAATAATTTCCATCCGAGGCAGTGACCTGTATCAATATATGTATTTTGAAGCCCAAACAAGCAGCCTATTAATGCTTTTCTGTGGTTTACTTCAGGCTCTACTACAAAGCTCTCTTTGTCCTTTAGCTCCATCAGCTTTTCTGTATTTCAGAGCCTTAGCTCTCCTGGTCTGCTAAAGAGCTCGTTCTGCGACTCCTTCACATCAGCCCCATTTTGTAGGAACTCATCCTCAGTAATAAGGAACCAGTCAGGTAGCCTTAATTCAGCAGACAAGAAAATATCTCCAAGTAGAACAGCTTTAGGCAGAAACAAGGCTTGGGCACAGAAGAGCTCTGACTGCATGACACGCATAGCACAGAAGAGCACAGAGGCACCGAGTTGCCCCTACCACTACCCTCTGCTTAAATATTTCTAGAAGTCAGCTCAGTGGAAGAACAAACTGAAATTAGATTCACGAAGAAAAACACTTAAATAACAACCCATGCCATTTGGCAGCATCTAAAATAGCACTTCTTAAAAGACAAAATTAACTATTTCTTTTTTCACCTTCACTGTTGTAGAGCTGAAAGGCATTTTCTCAGCTAAACAGTTTACACTGTTTCCTTTTATAAAGTAGACAGCCATCAATCCTGTTGATAAGTGATGAAGGGACCTCCAGACCCCTACCCTTAGCAGTTTAAGACCTCACTGGCGAGCAGTTTTTCTTAGATCTGTGACAAAAGAAGCGTCCAGGTGAAATTTTTCTCATCAATGGCTATTTCAGGAAGATTTTAAAAAAAGTCAGTCAAAACAGTCCCCTCACTTTCAAGACAGCATTTTGAAAAAGAGACTACATCCCAAAGAATAAACAGAGAAACCAAAAAGCCCATCAGTTTCTAGAAGAGCACTGCATATTCTCAGGAGATAGAGTCGTGCATACCTTGTATGCCATACGTACGTGTCCCTATCTACTAGACATCGAGGGAATGGGATTAACTTTCCGCAGTTAATCTTGGGACTCAGTGATAGAAAACATCAGACTGACAAAAACCATTTAAGTTAGTAGGTTTTGCCTGCTCACCCCAGAACAGAAGGAACAGCCCATCAGTCTCTGCCTCTGGCGGTCAACAGCCCAGCTTGCTGCACCTTCAGCATCTCAGAGGTACTGGCTGCGACCTGCAGTGTCTGAAACCATTTGCCATGGTATGAGCCACTGGATGGATGGTAGTGCTACTTCATTTCTGGGTACTATTAGCCTTGCATGTAAGGATGGAAACATTCATCTCTTTTGTTTAAGATGACAACTGGAGTTAAACGGACTGCCTTTCTCTAAAACATTTGCATGGTAATAGAAACAACATCTTAACTGACATTAAAGCAAGGATAAACAGCATTCCAACCTAATCCTCCTAAGGCCTCATTACATTTTGCACCATCTTGGGTAAAACAAGCAAAACAAGAAAGGGAAGCTAATAAAACGCAGAAATTTCATTTTTTACATGCTTATTTAAGTTGAGAGCTTGAAAAAAATGCCAAGAGCCAACAGTTTTTTTTCCTTAATACCTACTTTTTGTGAGGAAAAAAGAGGTTCAGAGATTGTAATGGGGGAGAAAAAGGCTTCAGAATACGATTCTGTTCTCAAGCCAAACTACACCTGTCTCTGAAATCTTCACCCTCTTACTCCAGACATTCAATTTAAAAAAGCAATTCCTATATTTTGAAATCTGTACTACAAAGATACTTGGGGAAAAAAAATCCTGTTCATCTTAGAATTATAGGAGCAAGTTGAAATTAATAGAAGCACGATTTTTTTCATTCAGTTCTGCCAGCATCTGAATGTCACAATTTCAAAATCATTTTTCAAAGTTGTGTATAAGGCAATTTTTTTCACCAATTAGAAGTGCACTGTTCTCAGCATTTTGAGTCATGCTTCCGCATGTGGGAGAGAAAGGACTCAGACTTCTCCAGAACTGTGCAGGACCAAAGACCACCCAGACCTAGGAGCCGAAGTTAGACATAAATGTGTAACTCTTAAAATTCTTGCCCTAAATTAACATTGCACAAACCAACTGGAATTTTATTTACACTGTGCACTGCCCATTTTTAAAAATAATAATCAGGCAGACTTTGCATACAAACTCTATCTTTGGCAAGTTAGCATCTCTATCTCACAGCAGAATGCTCCAACACAACCAAGAAACTGTAGAACAGCAAAAATGCATCGATAAATAAATCTGAGGTTGTGTCTTCATAAGGTGAGTTCCCACACCATGATTACAATTCTGAAAGGCAGCTAGCTTTGCCTTTTCCTCACCGTACAATGTGCCCACAGTTTAAACGCTTGGAGCACAGCTGCGCCACTAGGATCTGGTTTCTTCAGCTCCACACACAAAGATCATCCTGTTCCCAAAACCCAGCCTCGCTGCTCCTCGCTCTCACAGATAACACTGCCGGTCTGCACGGCGTGGAGTCGTTCTCACAGCGGCTCGCTGCGTTTACATTCAGCACGTTGTTTCCTGTTCTTTCCTACCCGTGCTGCCAGCTGCCAAAAGCACTCTCAGCTGAATCAGTCAGGAATTGTACTCGGCAGTGAACCATGTGAGCATCCCTGATCTGGGATTTCTAAGAACTCCTTTCAATCCGATTTCAATTAAAAACAAACAAACAAAACAACAAAGCAACGCTATGTTTTTGAGTTAAAGCTATCTCATTAGCTAGTAAACCTGGGAAAGTATTTTCTGATTGATGGTAAAAAGATATTTTCAGCTGGAGGATGAATATCCCTCTCCTTTCTACATCTTGGGTAAGGCATTTGTCACGAGCAACTGATATCAAGACACTGAAGTACTCAGGCTTTAATTAAAACTGTTGGGAAATGAACCATTTATCCAAGTATTCAGTCAGCAAGGCCAGGATCTAAACAAGCCCTTCCTGTCTCCAGCTTTGCAGAACATGCCCTAGCTGTTGCTCATGCCTGCAATAAGAAAGAATATCAAAAAACACATGACATACAAAACTCTCTCATCTTACTCATTAGGCCGTTACTTTCTCAAATTTTTAAGCCTGTTCTGTGCTGCAGCCAAGGAACTGGAGTATGTATACCCCTCCCAAGAATGCAGAGGCATTTCTTTCAAAGAAATGGTGAGACATTCAGTGTCCCTGGCTTTCTGTTTATCTGGAGAAGCTTTGGGAAAATTCTGACTCCTCAACACAGTCACCACTGCTGAATGCCAAATCAGCTTGAAGGATCCCAGCCACTGTCAGCAAAACCACAACAAACCAGCTTCAGATAATTCAAACAAAATCTTCTGGATGAGTCCAAGGAATGTTGCTCCACATACATGCACCACTTAGCAAAGGGTGGGAGGGGAGAAGAAATATGCCATGCCTCGTCTCTGCATTGGAGAAAACAGAGAAAGCGTTCCAAGCGAAAAATACTTGCTGTCCTAATGAGACATATGGAAGAAATGCTGGGTTTTGACATTAATTTTATTTTCCAAGTCACCCTTAAGCATCCTTTTCACTGTTTTGTTTACTTGGATTTTTTGTAGTCTCCTCAGCCATATTTAAAACACCCTTTCTCTTCTTTCCCCACTCCAAAGAAAAAAAGGAATCGGCTTGTTGGCAAGAAAAAAAAATCCAGTCAAAACAATGTTCACTTTTCCAAACCAGTTGTAACTGCACATACAGGAATTGGATGCTTCTTAACATAAATCTCTGCTAATTATCTTAACGGGAAATGCATGCAGACAAAGATAAAAGGAAAGGATGAGAATATATTTATCCAAAATCTTCAGAATATTGAAGCACATTCCTGACTTAACATGAATTTAAGTCACTTAAAAGGAAATTGAACGCATCTAGTAGCCAAATTAGGTCATTAAAAATGAAAGAAAAAAACATTTTTAATATTGGATGCACAATCCCCAGAAGAAATATTGATACTGAAATTCCATACATGTGTAGCCAAGAAATTGCTTCTGCAATCTGCCTGGACTATTTGCTAGTCAATATTGCTGATCAAAATACATTTCTTATTCCACTTCTGCTAAGTTCAAAGTGTACAAACACATTTTTGTTAGTTCCAAAGAGTTTTCATCAGACCTCTCTACTTTTCATCTCTTCTGAGTACCAGCCACAACCCAACACCTTGCTTTTTCTGGTAGCAGGGCAGGCACACGGGCATTGAATACACCTGAAGGACAACTGCATTTCAAACACTAGTGTTTAACACAGAAACCTTGCATACTTTCACAGATACTTTTATTATATAAAAGGATACTTCACTAAAATGAAGTAACCTCCAACAAGCCCTCTGTAGTACATCTAGCAGGTGAACAAAATCAGAAATGGGAATTTTCTCTCTTCATATATACAATCAGGATTTCACATGCTGCATATTTATCAGTTATAACCAGAGATTTGTTGCTAAACATATTTAAGTATGTTTGGAGCCTAGCCTTACCACAGCGAGAAGAGGAATAAGGGAGAAACAAGCCCACAGCAAAGTGGCTCATTATTCTACTTTGCCTATCAGATATTAAAACACAGAAACACTAGAGAACAGGTACTACCAAACAATTCCCCAAATGTGTATTTCTGCCCTGTAATTAACATTTTTTCTAACCGCTCTGAAGTTTAGATGTAGAATAATTCAGTCCTGAAAAAGATAAAACATTTTTGTTTGGGTTACACAGTACATTTTTTTTATTTTTAATGGAGGTAAAACAAGTAAGTTAGGTTTGAACCAAAAACCAAACACGTTCACATAGTTCACAAAATTTCAGAGTATACTTTGTATGACTTGCATCATCACCATTAACTAGCACTGTGATAATGTAGTTATGAAATAGCTGGTCTGATTCTAGACCTCAGATATTTCAGAAAGCAAGTAGTCAGTTGAGACAACGATGCCTCTTCAGCACAGCGATTAGACGTTAGGGGCAAGAAAGGACTTTAATTCCCAGTTTCTCTCCGTTCTCCTTTCTCAGCTAGTTCCTCCTGAACAATGCATGCCATCATGGTAAAAGTTTTATATTGGTCATACTTAATTTTAACTGAAACGCTTTTATAAAAGATAATACTTCAAAGGCACAATTGCAGTTCGTCCTACCACATTTTTAGGATGAAGGGATTAACATACCTAAGCCTGTTCTACAAAATCAATCAGCAATTAGAGTGCCTATATTGTATTACCCTTGAAAAAACTCGAGAAGTTAGCACAAAACATGCTAGGATGGACCAACAACCTAGTCAGGCCATGATGAATGACTAGCAACTGAGATAAAAATCCTAAGACATATGCTTAACAAATTTGGTGGTTTTCAGCAATTGAGTTTTTCTATTTAATACTGCCCAAAGCAATCCACTCATTCACCCGATTCTATTATTTATTAAAACTTTCACTTAATATACTTTTCTACCAGTGAGCCCTGTTTTCTTTCTCATTCTCGTTCATGATCTTTGTCTTCACTACAAATTCCCTACCTTTAACATTCCAATTTTGCCCTCCAATTATTCATAAGGGGACATATTAGCTTTTAAGAGCTCTTGGGTCCCATCAGAACAAATGGACAGTCCAGTACAAGGTGGGTGCTACTATGAGTGAAAATAATTTCAAAGGAGAGCCAAGGGAATTAAAAAAAAAAACAACCAAAAAACAACAACAAAAACCAACCAACCAACCAAAAAAAAAAGACCAAACTTGTAAGGAGGAAGGTTTACTTTGAGTTTCCTTATCAGTTTTACACGTTTAGCCACTAAATTATGTTGTGACTAAGAAAGCTCTGTTTGATCACTCTTTCACTGAGCAAGAGAGAGCAGTCTCAACAACGTGAACTTAGACTGAAGACCCCATTTACTTCCGGGTACCTTAACTAATTCTGTAGAAAGAAGACCATTCATCTTCACTGGTTCTTTACAGGTGGCTTCCTTAGAAGCTTTTTTCCTCGTAGCATATTTGCAGGTTCTCACACGCAACTAGATTTACCCTGACTTTGTGTTTGAGGAATCTCCTTATCACTGGTTCCTTAAAGCTTACATTAAGGAATGAACACATGCCTAATCAAGCTATGATCACACCCAAAAAGAATAACTAGAATTTCTCTTGAACAGAAATATTTTTTATGATTCATTTCCATTTCCTACACAGAATTAATGTATTTTAGGGCCAAATCTCATGCACTTCTGACATCCCTGCAGACCTTAACTGGAGTCCAAGAATTGAAAACACACTTTGAATGTAACAAGTCCATGCTAGCAATTCCAACTTTTAACATAGGATCACAGGATGACTAAGGTTGAAAGGGCCCTCTCAAATTCATCTAGTCCAACCTGCTGATCAATAGCTGTATCACCAAATATGCACTCATAGCAGTAATAAAATATTGCATACTGATGATTTGAAACCAATGTCAGCAATTTACAAGAGGTAAAAAGCATCTGTTCAAAAACAACAAAACCGAAAACAACAACTAAAATCAGCAACAAAAAAACTCACAAACCAACCATTCTGATATAGCTGCATTAAAAGTGATGAGCATTTCTGGTTCAGCACATGTAACAGAGACTAATTTACTCTCTGACTGCGGGAGAAGTGAAATGAAGTCAACAAGATGCATACTTTCAGCAGCCTCCTCACAAAACCAGAATTGGAGGAAGTCACCGGGCTGCTGAATCCTACCACTTCCACCTGCAGGCAGTGAAGACACCAGACAATTACGTGATGGCGTCCTGAAAGGTGCACAAGAACATCCACTCCAGCCTGCTCCTCAACTATTTTCTCCTCCCTCCATTTTCTCCTCTTCACAAAACACAAATACTCTTTCCAGTACCAAGTTTAAGAACGCCAACGACAGCAGCAAAAGCACCAGAAAACTAGAGAGCCAGAAAAGGAACAGATGACCTTACGGACAGCCATATTACACAGTTCTGTGACAGAAGAAAAACTGACCAAGTCAAATTACCCAGACGGTCCTTGGAAACGCACAGCCACCCCAGCTGCAGAAAAATACATGCCGCCAGCTGCCCCTCGTGACAGCTCTGTGTCGCTCGGAGCACCCTCCCTGCCGAGGAGCCGTCGCCCGCCCCAGCGCCCTTCCCCGCTCCGCCCTGCCAGGCTGCTCCTTGCAGAAGGGAAATTCTTCCAGGTTGCTCTCGGCAGGCCAGCTCTGAAGCATTGCCTAATCCAAAAGAAAACACGGGGAACAAAGGCACCCTCAAGAGTAATTTCTACCTCTGAAGCAACTTTTTCAACCATTTGTTGCACTTAGGACAGTTAAGGAAAATAAACACTCCAGGATGGTCAATTGCAAAATACTAGCAACACTGTAGTGTACAATTTTAGTTTGTACTCTGTTCTGCCTCAAAATCCTGGTTAGGCAAAAAAACCTGCTGTCAGAAAAAGGCTAATTGCAAGCGAAATAACTCCCTTGGGAAATCTAAAGCCATCAGAATTGCTGCGTTATATCCACCTTCTACCTCCCAGAGATCAGCTGTGCAAATACATCTGTTCTGAAGCAGATACTTTTTACACAGTGATTTCCTTTCCATCTGCAATTTATAAGAGAAAATATATTTGGCAGATCTCTGGGACCAAAAGTACATTCCAGCCAGCATTACAACATTTCTTCTTTTTCTCAGATATAATAGTGAGCTCCCCAACTGGGCAAACAGCCTTCACTACCTATGTACAAAAATCCCAGAGACAAATTAACCACGTACTTATGCCTGCAATTAGAGTCAGCATGGAGAACGCAGATACATCGGACAGGTCTTCTTGGACTGGGTTATGGTAGAACACCACAAAAGTCAGAGGCAGATTTATGCAGAAATCAATCCTGTGAGCACTCGGAGCTACTGCAAACTTGATTTATAGAGAACTCTCCTAGAAATTCAAATTGTGAGATTCAGTGACTCTTCAAAACCCATGCTAGCTAGTTGAGGACTGAACAATGCCCGGGAAGCAATTCATACAGCCTACTGTTTATTCAAGGTTGAATTAGAATTTGGCTGTCACCAAACTGACTGTCTGATATAGTACAGTTACAAAACTCAATGCAACAATTATGATCTATCAGCCCACAGGTAATTGCTGACATTTTATTTATTTATCCTCAAAACGTGGTTTTAACCACAAACTTAACTGAAAACTGCAATGTGGGAAAGGCAGGATAGAGAATTCTTGTTTTACTTCTATACTGTATCTATTTTATTTACTTGGACCAGAGCATGAGAACAGGTTTTAAAAAAAGCCCCAACCCCAACCTTCAACCCCCCCTTCAAATTATCTTTGCAACAGTTAGACTATTAATGCTCCTTGGTAAAATATTTATGATTACATGGAAATCTATGAGTTATTAGGCCTTCAAAACAACTGGTAGTTGTGAAGTTGGACTTCAGCTAATAAAATGCCTGCACCTTTTCAAGCTCAAGTTTGCCTGGTAACTAACTTGAACTGACACTGCAGCGAGACATTTACAATTTCTTGCTAATTTAGACTAGCGGAGTGTGAAATCCAACTGACTGCTCAGCTCTGTACCCTGTGAGCTGCTTGTAAGGCTTTCCATCAGCTGATTATCTGGATGGGCAGTCTGCTATTTGGAAATGTTATTAGGAGGCAATTGATTCATCAAGAAACGGAATTCATACATTAACATTCAGCATCTCTTATACTATATTTCATATTCCTCAGGATCGCTTTCTGCACGAGATCACATCTGGCTATGTAGTGGGAGCTAATCCCTCGCTGTATTGTGCCCTGGAAACTACAGCCTGCACCTTTTGCCCCCTGGCCCCAAGGCAACAAAGCAGAGCGAGCAACATACCTAGTCATTGTTACGAGTTGCTTTCCCTGTTGGCCTGGGTTGTAACTTTTTCATTTCCTGCAGCTGCAAAGGTTGTCAGACAGTCTCAGCGGCAATGCTTTGGCTCTGAGCCACACGCCCGGAGATCTTTGTCCTTACTCATGGCCCCTACTTTGCTTGCTCACAGTCTTAAAACAGCAAATCTCCCCCTTCTGCAGCCTCCCTCTGCCTTTAAGCAAACAATTGCTGCTTAAGTCATGTTTTTTGTTTCTTGACTTCCCCTGCAAACAGGCAGTCCATCTTCAATTGCTCGAATTGGATCCCCATTTTACTTACTGAATTCTGCTGCTGTGCTATTCGAACTTCCTCTTCCCTCACAGCAGTATTTGCACTCATCATGGAAACACTCCATTTCTCAACTGTAACTTACAAGGTTCTCCATCATATGTGAGATGTTTTACCTTTTATTCTCTCCCCTTCCCATTTCCCCTAAAATTAATACTCTGACCAGAGGGTCTACAGTTTTATGACACCAAACTTAAATGCAACAAATTTAAGACTGCTTTATCCCACAAAACTCAACTCTAAAATGTCTCTCTTTTCCTAAGAAGTATCTCTAGATCACCCATGCAATAATTCTTCTTATTCCTGGGAAGGCAGTTCCCATATCCATCCAAGAAGAGCTTTGACACTTCAGACACAGCTCTTCAATCAAGTTTGTCTACCTTTGGGTCAGTTGTTTGATCCCCTTTATTACCACAGATTTGAGATACTACAGCGGGGGAAAGAAAAAAAGACTGCTGAGAAAACATTTTTTAGTTTATGGCACCAGTAAGGACTGCATCCTCAAGAGTAAAATCAAAAGGCAGCATTTATTATTGCAGTGGAGCATGGTGCATCATACCACGTTACTAAGATGTCACCCACATTTCCTATCTGAGAGAACCTATACAGATACTCTGATTATAAGAAGGTGTAAAGCAGGCAGACATTGTACCTTCAGGTAAACAAAAGACCTTTGTGGCCAAGTTTTGGGACTAACACAAGTTCCTCAGAGTTGAGAAGGCCTCAAAGTTGGAAAAGTTGGTGAACTTTCTCATGTAAACAGTTAAAAGATTTACAAACAACTTTGAATACCTGCCTTTTTTTTTTTTTTTTCTGAACTTACAAGCTTAATTTTGTTATACTAAATCCCGTGTCCCTTGCTTTTTACCCAAAGCTTTGCGGCTATGGAAATGCTCTGCTAACAAAGGAAAGAGAACTGGGTATATAAAAAGAATGTTCAACAGGAACGAAAAGAAACCTTGTAAAAAAAAAAAAAAGAGAAAAGCACCAAATAAAACAACAGGAACATTCTTTCTCATCCATACCCAATAACATGCGGGGAATCATTGGAAAGAAAAATTGTTGCCGTATGTATTACTTGTGAAAAACATGTTCTTCCCAAGCTAGTAATTTATTTTTTTAGAGTGCACCAACTGTTATTCAGCCTCTTCACTACCCACTTGTTTGTCTTTTTTCCTATTATGAAAAGGATTTAGATTTTTAAAAATGTACTCATCTGTAAAAACGCATATTAAATTGATTAAATGACCCAAATAACTTATAAAAATAGATTTGATATCCAGCCGAGCAAGGAAGAGTTCTGGAATCTGCAATCAACCCTCCCTGTAAATGGCTATCCATCCACCTCATCAAAGTCTTTTTTCTATGTAATCCTTTCCCATACTATTAACTACTATAAAATTCTTAAGATAAAAGATACTGTAAATACAAGTATTTATTTATTTTACCCACTGATACTGATTAGATATTTAAAATAACAGACATTCTTAGAAGACAAATAAAATCTACAAAGATCTGTATGCAAATGAAGAGAGTAACTTTCTGGGCTGTCATCTCATCTTCTAACATGAGAATAAAACCATGTTTATCTTTCGTGGTTGACAGACTGTGGACAGAAACTGAACGACCAAGATCAGCTGCCTGAACGAGGCTTCACTGAACATACAAAAGATTATTAAAGCGGAAAGTATTACCCTGCTTTGGATGATCCTCACTTCAGATAATTTAAGGCATTAAATAACCCTTCTGTACTTAGTGATGAGATGTGACTTTACACAACTTAAGAATCAGCTGTAAATTAGAAGAGGCTTGCCATTTCAGAACTTAGATGCTCACTTCATCTCTGATATTACATGGCTTTCCAGTTTGTCTAGTCAACAGATGGTACTGCTAAAAGCTGCTGAAAAGATCAAAATTTAGGGACAGTAGAACCCTACATGAGGCACCAGAAAAACTTTGAATATTGTTTCACAGAAAAAGCTAAAGTTAGAGGATATTACTAAAGATCTACAGAGTTCAAACTATACTGAATGGAGTGCAAGAACTTTTCACTTAATCCATTTTTATAAGCTAAGCACTCAGCATTCAAGCAGCTATCCCACCGCTTCGCTGACGGTGGGTCATCTCCCCTTTTGCTTTAGGATTACATAAAACATCTCTCTCTCTTTGTTCAGCAGCTTGCGATGCCAGGCATATGCAAGTGCCAGACTCATCTCTGCTGCACATCTCTTAAGCCACAAACTGTATAGAATTACTCACACCTGAAGCTCACACGGTTAGTGTGACATATCACATACATTTGCAGACCTAAAAACTCCAGAGGGCAATATCCTCCTTTGTTAAATCATTCAAATACTCTGGAAGTTTTGCTGCATTGTAAACAAAGAAATAAACCAAAAAAAAAAAAAATGCATTAAAAAGGCTGAAGTTGCAGAATCAATCACTAGAAATCTAGGAAATTTAACACTTGTTAGCCCAAGTGCATGAAGGTCTGCCTTGAATTATTTAAGTCATTCACTTATTCTTTCTTATGAGGGTGTTTTGTTGTTGTTGCTGTTGGTTAAGGGTTTTGTTGTTGCTTGGAAGAATTCATACCTCAATCAATGCCCACAATGAACAACACTTAAAAACCGAGATCATCATCTAATTATTTTTCCCCTCTTCTGATTAGCATATTCCCCAATGCCTTGTTTACAGATCTTTAATCAAATCCAGCACTTGAGAAAGAACAATTGCTTTCTGAGATTGTCTCAGGTACTTTTCACTATGTGGGGGAAAAATAATCAAAGCACTCCACCAACTTTCATTATTCTTTTGTAACCCCTCTGTGCAATGAGTGCTATCAACCTCTTTCAAGCAATAAAGAGCTGAGTTACAGACCAAAGCCAAAGCACCCTGTGGTTTCAAGTGCACAATCTAAAGCTTTTTTTATTTGCCTCTCCAGATTACTTAGCGTTATGTAATAGGTTGCATGTTCAAGACAGTTCAGAGTGACTTCAGTCACGTGCACGGCAAACTTTACAAATCAAACATCCAAGTCCTAAAGCCTGACACCCAGTAATGTGGGAATAAACAAGTAGCAGCTGCTTCTTATCAGCTGGGGTTTAGATGGCATGCAATAACATCACACAGGAAGCCTGTGGCAGAGGCAGGAACAGAAGTCACTTGAGCTTGCATTCAGCCCTGCAAATCATGTTGATTCTAGCATTTGCCTTCTCCTGTTCTTCAGCATCCATGATCAATGTAACTAATTAAAGCTCTTTTTTTCAAATCAATATGTAAAACAGAAACTATATTAATTTTACAGTGCTCTGTCCCCCTTTTTTCCCCAAACAAATGCTAAAGGAAAAAAAAAGTAATACATATTACATCCACTGAAATTAACCTCTCAAAGACAAAAACAGCTCTGTGTCTCCCTCAGGAGTCTGACAGGCCCAGTGTTCTTGATACGACATATATTGCCCAGTACAGTCTGCCTCTCTTAATAAAATTAACTGCATTCAAAGGTAAAGTCCCTAGCTCCAAAGGAAACTGGACTTAATCAATTCTGTATTTAAAAAAAATAAAATAAAATAAAAAATGCCTGTTAACATTTCCATGATTTCACCCCCTTGTACAAGGAAGAAATGTTTTAGTAAAACCCAAATGCATTTTCCAATGTTATCAAAATAACTGCAAACTTTTTCTTCCCAAACGGTTACACAGGATACAAGAATTCAAAAAAGTAATACAACTAAATCCTTTAGATATTTTTATCACCCTGTATTCAGGAAGTTCCTGCCGTGCATGCTCCTGATGTAAGAAATACAAACTCTTCCCTTTTTAGGGAAGCATATTAATACAGGGTCTGCATTAACTGAGAAAAACTGTCACGTGCTAGCTGGGATGGACGGAATAATTAAAAAAATTATGAGAATATTTATGCAAGACTCTCCAAAGACAGAAGTTTGTGTTTTGGAAAACAAGTTTTGCCCAATACCATTTTCTTACTAATCTTGCAATAACAAACTTTTTGAAATGCTTCTTTTTCCACAGCATGTGCTGAAACACCTTCTAATGAACTGGCTTTTATTTATTGAATTATTTAAATTCATACTGCTTTTCTGTTAAAAGGCTTTGAATTCAAATGGCTTCAAATGAAGCAAGGAAACATCTTTTCTAATAACTAACTACTCTGTGAGCCTGGGAAGTTAACTAAGCCAAAGGACTACAGCATAGCAAAACCTTAACTATCAAACAATTATCAGATTTTTACTGCACTCTTCAGGGGCCCATTCTTCCATTCAGAAACAAAACTGAACTAAGATTTCAGAATCCAGCTGCACTGGAAAAAGGAATTAATTTTGCCACTACTTGTCTGGAAAACTCAGTGAAGTAAAATACTGAACTCCAAACAGTCTGTTCCAGTGCCAGGGCGCATGGGTGTATTTACCTCTTCCATCACTGAGCCTGACTTTATCACAACTTTTTAATGCATGGTTTCTAAGAGAACTTTTTTTACTACATGCAGGAGAAATTCTTCTTTCTCCCTTTCAGTGCATGACAGGAACAGATTTTCTTATTATCGAAGCTTGATCTAACATGATACATAACTGTGTTTACCACGACATAATATGCCTAAATCTCTTCCGTGTCTTCAGCCATGTTTTCACAAAAAAAACTGCTGACTGTTTATACTGGAATAGACAGCATGGCTGTAGGTTCCAAAAAGCACTGAGTTTTATCTAACTAAAAAATTAGAAACCAAAGCAGAGCAAGAACACTGAAGTTCCCATTTACGAGGTACTCCCTATTACCCCAAACTCATGCTGCTGACTAGACTTGGTTTTCATCATTTCTTACCTTTGTGGTTAAAGATCCCCTCCATCTCCATACTACTGCGAGAGTGAGCGATGCAGAGGGACCCGCAGGGGACCAGGCCTTCTGCGGCTGGGGACCGATCCGTGGTTCGAACCAGACACCAGTCAGGCTTGTCATGGGGTCGCTCCAGGACCTCCACTGTCTGCCCACGGCGGATCGTCAGCTCATTACTGTTGCAGGCGGTGAAGTCGTGGATTACCACCGTCAGCTCGCACCCACCAGACAACTGTCAGGGAAAACAAGAACAAGAAGCCAGATGAACTCTCGTTATCAAACCATCCGTCACATACCATTACCTATTTAGGATTCCTGGCATGATTTGTATTTTGGATGAGACAGCAAGCTTCTGGGGCTTTCCACATCAAGAAGGGATCATTTCAAAACCAAGCAGTTCTGGTGTTTTAGTACAGATTTTTAACTCTGCTTGTCTCTTCCTGTGTTCAAAATACACTGCTTGTGACAGTGTTGGGCGGAGGATTTAAGCAGTTTTTCTTGCTAGACTGCTCCTTACCCTGGAAGTTGAAGTAGCAGCCACTTCAGAATGTTTTATGGCTGATAATTTGCAGCAAAAAAGACATATATTGCTAAATACAATCACTCATGAGCTTTATCATCTTGCAAACCCAAGGCAGAAAAGTGATCTTTTTCAAATGAGCTTAGTGTCCCATTCCCATGCCCTTTACAGGTCTACATGTATGCAGGTCACAAAATCACCCAGGATACTCCATACATAAATATAAAAATCAGCATAAAATTCTTCACATAAGATTCTCAAATACTTAACTATTGGATACAAACCCCACATTTACTTGTAACTTCCGCCTTCTTGCTGATTCCCCACATAAAACCACACAAACTTGAATTAAAAGCATGCAAGCTCAGGATTCCCCCCCCCCAACTCCCAAACACTTTATTATAATTTTTTTTGCCTAAGCTTATGTTTCCTCTCTTTGATTGTTTCATCTACTTTGATCTGAAAATTATTATTTCAGCTTTGCAAAGTTCCCAAGATAGCTCGGTGCCAGAACACCCATTTAACTTAACCAAACAGCCTGGGAATGCCTTCTCCTTACACCAGGCAGCAGTGTTCCTGGCTACTTCAGGTTTTAGCATCAGAAACCTTCTATAGTTCAGGATGCTGCAGTGCAACATTCACGTTAGATCATGGCTGGTATGCCCCTTCTATGAATTCAGAAGCTTGGATCAAGCCAGTAAACCCCTCCAACTCAGGGCAGTAACCCCACAATGCTTTACACTTGGACAAAGGTGGACAAACACTCCGTGAGAGTTCCAGCTGCAGCTAATATAGAGGCATGTGCTGCACCAACATATTGAACCATATTGAACCACCACATTATTTTTGCCTGTTGCATTTAGGCTTTTAAATGCAGCCTACATCCTATGAGCTTTAGGAAAAGGAAGTAACTGCCTGCGCTGTTATTTATTAGTTTTCACTGAAAGCCTTTAACTAAAGCAACAGATAGAAACTTTGCTAGGATAACACTATTGGTTATCAAGCAAGCATTTTAGAAGAGATGACAAAAAATGCAAAAACCCAAGTGAGACTAAAAGGCTAATTCTGACCTTCTCTTACTCAAACCTGCAACAAACAACAGGATGTAACTCCTAGTAGAGAGCCTGTAGTAACTCCAGGGCTTTCCCATGGTTTCTGCCTCAATGGCTACCCTTGCTTGTGCCTGCACACGAAGAAGGAATAAAGTTTTCTTTGGGGAAATGCAGGGACTAAGAAGGGTCGAAAATCATTATACATCTAGTGTTTAAGGATGGTAAATCAGATTGCATCCGTTTAGATCCAGGCTAAAAAGTTAATCACATTGTTTACTACTACATCTCTCCAGACAGTCCTAATACCCAAATTATGGTAGGTACATCTTCAAAACATGCTACCTTCTCCCTCATTAAAAACTTCCTTTTCCCTCCCCCCACTTCTCTGTATTATATTAGTTTTTAATCCATGCAAAACTATGCCAAAGGGGAAAAAGTAAGAGCTTTCCCTTGTTTTCTGCTATTGATTTATATTACAGCCTTCTTCAGACAAACTAAGCAACAATTGAAACCATCTGTATGCCTGATGGGGACCAAGAAAAAGCTGATGCAGTATGACTTCACAAGGTGGCTAATGCAGCCTGAATTTTTCTCAGGCAAGTCCATATGCATCCCCAAGCATCAAGACAGTAACAAGTGGATACTTTCCAGAAACTCCATTTAGCCATTGTATCTTCTCCTAAATACCTACAGGAGCATAGCTCTGGTGCTCTGCTTCCTTGTCTGACCCTTCATCTCCTTTAACAGGAGATTAAAATATACTTTAACACCAGTGCAAAGAACATCTGCTTTTGGCTTTCCTGTAGTTATTATTTCTTCTCATACTAATTGAAAAAAAAACACACAAAACAGCTAAGATCTCAGATTTTTGTTCATTAAGTATTTTATATAGCATTAAGCTAAAGGAAAAAGCAAACAAAGGTTGATATTAGCTATGTCAGAAACTACCAAGATACCAAAAAAGTCCTTAAGACTATGGGAACTGGACATCCTAGCTGATCAGTATTCCACTGAAACCAACTACTTCATCGCACTGCAGCACGCAGTGCGCAGGACACTTCCCATGTGCGATTGTTAGCTCCACACTGTTCTCAAACACTCGGACGTTGTTAGATGCAACTCAGCACAGGACTTCTCTGCTGCTGTCTAAAGCACCTAAGCCAACAATGTGCTCTCCTGAGACCGCCTGCAAGTTACCACCTCGGACAGTCAACCAGCATCAACTTTCACCTCCCCTGGGATGACAACCATTCTTTCTCCCAGCGAGTGTAATGACCAGCAAACAGTGCTTTCCTCTTTGTTTCGTTGCTTGTTTTCTTTCCATAGCATGACTTCTGAAAGCAGTTTCATCCTCTACACTGATTAAACACAGTTGGACAGCAAGGAGTGTTTGGGATTAAGTACATTGCTCAACAGCTGTTGTTGGACAGCTTTGGCAAGGCTCTCCAGGCTAGCTGGAGGGAAGAGAAAGAGGCAGAGAAGAACCAGGAGACTGACTTGCACTGAAAAGAAGGGAGTTACAAACCATCTAAATCCAAATTCAGGCGGAACAAGGGCTTTTTATGCTTTATCCATCATTCTCAAGAAACCTTTTATGTAAACTGAATTAATCATGCATGATAAAAATAAATGAGGCTATGTCTGAAACATGGAAAATGGAGAGACAGAGACAAGATGAGAAACAAAAGCCAGACAAAAATAGAACAGCAGATTAAAAAAGGCGTAAGGTTTAATTAAACAGCTTATCAAGGGACAGTGCCTTGCTGTTGCTGAACTTAATGGTAGCCATCTAAGTCCATCCCTCTGGGGCTTTTTAATCACTACCGACCGTAGAGACGAAAAAGAAATAAAAACATAACATGCTGGTTACGTAGATTCTTAGTGTAGGTTTGCTGAAGTCAGGGACACCACATCAGAATTTCATCTGTCATCAGACCCCACGAAGATCACTACTGCCTGAGTTCTGCCAAGTACAATGACAGCCTTTACACCAGGCCTTATTACCTCATTTCAGGGCTGCTTATTAAATTTACTTCCACATGGTAATTTTACGTTAAGAGGGAGGAAAGAGCAGCTAGTAAGATTTCTCAATTATTTGAAGTGTGAAAAATCTATAACCTCGTTTTTAAAATGGAAACAAGTGCACTGTGGGAGTAAAGAAACAGGGGAGACAAGTTTTTTCTCGGAGTATTTCACTTTGACCAAGCAGTTGCTCAGACCTGATTTCTGACACTGAGGAGAGGTGTATGCTCAGAACTATGCCAGCTTCGTTCGTTTTTTTACTAAAATAAAAAATTATTTTTTTTTTCTTTCCTGCTGGCAGACACCTTTTTCTTTTCTTTTTTTCTTCTGTGTTCTCAGCTGGTAGAACTAAATACTTGGTTGTCTCCCGCTGCTTCAGTCCTTTTTCTGTTTTCTGAAGTACCACACAGAAGTTTTAAGAAGCATGTGAATGAAATACAACTTCACACAGACAACAATACAAAGTGTTACCAGCTGGACGCAAAAAACAATTCACTAAAAATAAAATATTGCTGCACTGACCACGCAGAATAGCTAGGCTAGCATGATTCCTCCTATTTCAGATAACATCCTATGACAGCTCTTCTTATACAAGCCTATCTCTTCTCAGCTACCAAAATAGTTGTTTGGATTATTTTGTATCTCTGCCAGCTCTGTTAACACAAGCATAAAAAGATCCATCAGACCTATGTTGTTTCCTTCAGCTTCCCCATTTCGTTTCCTATGCATTGGATTACATTTGAAACAAAATGTTAAAAACAGATCCAAGCTCTGAGGCTAGATAACTGTTGAAAGCTGGAAAGAAAGACTGAGTGTCATCTCTTTTATTCAGTAGCCACCTAAAATGCTGGGAACACAGTTACAGAACGTGAATGGAGAAGGTGAAGAATGGAGAATGTGAATGAAAGGTGAAGGGTGAAATATTTACTGAGAAGGGTGCAATAAGATTACTCATTTTGAAAACAGATGCTCTAATGGAAGTAGGAACCTCCCTCTCAAAAAGTTTTCATTTTACTCTGGACTCCATTATACCATCTAATATAATACTTCAGGATGGGTTGGTGCTACAGGTGTATTTAGGTTGTCTTGCAATACAGAGATACACCACATGATAATAAAAAGGGGGGTGGAAAGGGATCTTAAGTCACCTAGTCCATTCCTTTCTCTTTCTCTAGAGCATGATCAATTGCATCTATGTGAATCATGACTAACATTTATCCAAAGCTTTCACAAATATTTCCAATTATGGACATTCCCTAGCCTTCCAAACCAGGCTGCTCTAGAGCTTCACATTTCCATAGATATATATAAAAAAGTCTTTGCAACGTGTGATCTTTTATAAAGACGATGTCCTTTAATCTCATTGTATCCACTAAAAATACAGGTAAAAGACTGGTCTGTAACTCCACATAGTTTTTACACACTAGAAGACCTTAGGTTCTTCCTCGCACCTTTTTTCTTTGGACTCATCAGCCCTAACTCTTTCAGGGCTCTTGTCTTACAAAGTAAGTTATGTTTAGCAGACTTCTAATCAAGTCTTTTGGTTTTGCTGGAACTCTTCCAATGGCGCACTAATTTGCTAAAATTTTATATTCAAAACTGGATGCAGTACCTAACAGAAGCCTTACAATTGCTGAGTAAAGAATGAGGACTTTCTGACCATCAGTATAGTGCTGCTTCGTCCCATTTCATAACTGCAACACACTTAAAATAATACACAGGTTGTGAAGCCTCTATAACTTCTAGATCTCCTTCTCTAAAACTGTTCAGAACTCTCAGCCTTTTCATTAATACTTAATTATTTCCACTCATTCACATTAACTCAAATATGTCCCTATTAAATTAGCACTTTGCCAGTTCATTTCTCCCTTTACCAAGGTGATTCTGAATGCTAATTCCATCTTCCAACACAGTTTTCAGATGACATGAAGCTGGGAAGGATGTCAGCCTTTATAAGTGGTTTACTGGATCATTTCTGGGTCATTACTGAAAAGCAGGATGCAAAACTAGAGCCAACAATCAAAAGTTACAAATCTTTGCCCAATAAGAAGCCCAAAAAGCCAGGGTGGAGAAGAAAAAAGGTAATGAGAAAGTTATTTTCTGTTGTTCAGGCATTGCCAATTAAGTCACAAAACAGGATGCGAAGAAAGAAGTTCATCTGGACAACACTCAGTGATTTCCAAGGCCAAAGATTTTTAGTTCTTTCAAAACAGATGTCTGAGGAGGCGAGAAAGAATATATTTTTTTGGATAAAAGATTTCACACTTGATATTCTCCACGTATAACAACTTAGCGCTTCTAACCAAAACATTATTTTAAAAGAGTCAGTTGTCTGAACATATGATTGGATAGAACAGAAGAAAGGTTTTACTTGGTTGCTGATTAGTATGAGTTGTTCGGTATTGTTTTTTCTTAACCACAATAGTGGACATGTGAACACAATAAAGTTCAGCAACAACATAATAAGTGATAAAATGCTAAACATTTTTACCACTTGCTTAACATATTAAATTAGCTGATATTTTTAATGCTTCTCAGTTTGGAATCTCAGCTCAGTTTGGGATATGCTCCAAAACTGACTGAGAAGTTCCACTGCTCCAACTGACTAAACACATTAACAGTACCTAAAATCCCTATAATTGTTTTTCTCCATCGCTGTAAGGCATTCAAACATAATTTAAGCTTCCAATTTGAAAGAAAAAAAAAAAGAAGTCAATTTTAAATCCCAAACAGACTAGAGCCAATGAATTCCCAGCATATGAAACGAAAGTTACTTCAGATTCAGCAAGTATCAACGTATCTTACTTATTTCACTGGCTTTCTGCCTGTTACTGTTCCTTAACAACTTTTCTTTTTTATTTATAAACAGATTATAAAAATTTCTCATCTTAATGTATTTATCAAACCAAAACATAGAAATATTAAATGAAAATGTTTTAATTCACACACTTCCAAAAGTGCTTAAACAGTCAGTTCCTTCCTTGGACGTATATAGGAAAGACATAGCACAAGTAACCTCTAGGTGATTTCCCAGTTTTCAGTATGGATTGGTCTGTTCTTGTCAAAGAAAAGTCTGACAAGAATTTTATCCGTTAATTTGAAAACTCAAAGCTACTTAAAAAACAAACAAACAAACAAAAAAAAACAACTAAGCTCACTAACCAACTTTAAAACATAACTTGTCAATAAAATATTAAAATATTTAAAAGCTCTCTCCATCCCTCTTCCCTTCTATTCCTCCTCCTTTTAACTTATAAATCCTGTTGAACAGGTTGTTGGCAAGATTCTTCCTTGTGTCAGACTGAAAGACAATCCTGGGGGCATTTCACTTTGCCAACTTTCTTAGTAATTCTTATATGATGCCTGAAATACAGCTATGAAGGGCAACAGGAGACCATCCATATCATTTCCCTGTAAATAAGTACATCATAAGCAACTGAGGATGGGCAATTGCTGTACGTAGCAGGGATGGATTGCATCACCTCAGCTGAAATTGAAGGACAATCTAGACAAACAGCTTGACATCTCAGTCAACAATCAGGGAAATAAGAGAGAGTACGTCTTGGCTTTGAGTGTGTTAATCACCCCAAATCTACACTAGTCATGTACTGTTAAGAGCAGAAATATCAACAGAGGTTTTAAGAACACATTGAAAAATGCATTAAGCTATTTTCCAGTATAGATAAAACATTTTTTGTAAATCACTAAATAACTAAGAATGCAAGGAATAAAATAGCAAGAGTCACTGAAAGACTCTTTTCTTAACCATTTTTCTAACAGATATCGATAGAAGAAGAACCACCAAAACTACAGACCAACTTCAGTACAAATGTACCAGGTCAAAGCAGAAGCTATTTTTGACTAATATAAGAACAACCCTAATCCCTTCGTACTTGTTTTTGTAAAGAAGAGGAAGACAGAAAAGAGAAAATTAAATCACAGAATTTAAGTGACATGCAAAAATACAGGAAACAAGCTCTTTTAGATGACTGTGGAATTGTCAAAATGTTTCTCTGAGAAGCTACTCATCTAGCTGCCCTGTAATATACCGACTATTTTACCTGAATAATTTGAGTGGCTCATCAGAAGAATTTTACTGAATGAGGTAATAGGCCAAAAATCCGTAAATGTGTTTTCATGTAATTTACTACTCAGTTTCTATCTTTTTTTCATTCTCCTATTTGATAAATATCTACTAGCCATCTCTACCTCCCTGTGAGGTCTTAACACTTCTCACTTGCCAGAAATCTTTCAACTCCAAAGTAATACACACGTTTCATATAAGAATTTTTGCTCTTTTGATGCCTATCTTTCTTCTACCCATGAGAAACTCTGGCTGTGTTATCCTTATGGGACAACCCAGCCAAAATCTATAGGCAAAGATGGAGGAAAGAAAACAGTAGTACTAGTATCATATGATACTTCAACTTGTGGGTTACTCCTCTCTAATATGGTGATTTTCATTAGTTCTCATGCAGACACTGAGCACTTACTTTCTATGCATGTTTGCTTCACAACAGTAACCACATGGAAATCACCAACCTCAACAGAGTCAAAAACAGATGGTATGCTTTCGGAAAAGCTGAGACTGCCATCATGAAAAAGATTGTTCACAGCATTAAATTCTATGGAAAATATAACTTCATTTTTAAACTGTGACAAAGTTTTGGACAATCTGCAGAAGAGAGGGGGCAAAATAGTTTCAGTTTGTAATAAACAGAATTTGTGTACGACCTATTGGATTCAAATAATCACCCCTGATCCCCCACTGTATTCAAGATATTAACTCCTACATAAGATATCTTACTCTTGCATACAGCTATTTTTAAAAGATCAAATGCTTCCATGCCTCTTCTCTGAAAGTACTAAGGACGACTTTCAGGTGCTAACTCACACTAAGCTATGAATTGTTTGCTCTAAGAACAGAGCAACACTTGGTAAACTTACCTTATCGCTATCTAGTGTGTTCTGTGAGGTTCTTGAGGCAATTGAAATAGTATCAGGTTGGCTGCTACCATCTCCCTGACTGTCCAGGTCCTCGCCGTCTCTGCAAATAGTTCAGTTTTCATTACAATATTAGCATTGTGTTTATAATGTGTTAGCTCATACTTACAACTCTAAAAAAGGGGCACCTTGATACTGTGGCAAGGGACTGTAGACAGACAAAATAACTGATGCAAAAATCAAATATTCAGCATTTAATACTTTGTTCTATGCTTAAAGACAACATATTCTTTTGTTCAACATCTACATCAACATCATGGAATTAATGTAACCAACCAGCCAGAGCAAGTTTTCATGCCAACTCTGGCAAGAAACGGCCACTTAGCAGTCTAGTTGCTAGTTTTGGATAAGTCACTCATTTTAAGCTCTGTCAAAGGAAACCAAGGACCTGAATATGAGTAACACACACAGAATTGTGAAAATCTAAAATGCACAGCTATCCTGTACTGCAGTTCCAAATTCCTTCTGTAATGGCTAAATCTACGCTAGTCAGGGACTGTGCAGAGCAGAAATCTCAATACATTCAGCATTGTGGGAAACTGGAAAATAATTATAAGACAAAACTGGCCACAATGGCTCTTGGTTTTATCCAGTTCACTGAAAGCTATTAGAAATTCAACACTGCAGAGGAAACAGTGCTGTTGAAACAGCATACTTGAAGATCTCTGACTTTTTAAAATATTAATTACCTTCTTCCTTTCTGTTTTGTTGTTGGTGCCGTTTTGGGGATGTGGATTGGTTCTTTCAATGCTCCTTTCAAATGAATGGTCCTTTCTTGTATCACTTCCCGGATATGTTTAATCCAGTCCTGTTTATTTTCTATACTGGATGCCTTTGATATGTAAAAGAAACAAAAACACCAGACTGGACTATTATAGCTGAGAAAATCTACAAATACAGTCTAATGAATATCAAAGCCATAAAGAAAGATAGTGTGAATCATTTTTGAAAACATGAACAGAGAAATGGAAATTCAAGCTAGTTGTCTTCATTTTGAACCAACAATACTACTTTACACTTGTCAACATTGTTAATATTGTTCATTTTAAAACATTTTATTTGAGATGTAGATTCTTCTTTCATAACTTAAAAGTCCCAAGAAGGCTGAAGCCCTATGGTAGCCCTCATGGTAGACACAGTGGATTGACTTAATTCAAGAATTCCAGTAATAACACCTTGAATATTAGTATTTTAAACTACTGATATGTTTTAGGTCAATACTCACTTTATATAATAATCTGCTATCACTGAAAGAAAACTAATGTTGTGATGCATATACTTCCACAGCATATTTTATGTATTACTCTTCCCACTTTTGAAACATATATGGAAGGGGAAAGCTAATTTGGGGATTGTATTTTATTGATAGTCTGCAACATATCATCCATATATTTGAGATACATCAGAAAAGATTTGGTATCCAGCTGCTCAACATGCAATCTGACTGTTGTAATTTAGCCCTGTTACCCTGCACCTGAAATGCTATTAAATATAAGCACTGGTGTGGATTAAAAAAATAAAAAATCATTGTGTATGAAATCGTACTTCTCTTAATTGCTATCTTGTGAAATAATTTATTTCTAATATACTATATACATTAAATAAACAAGGAAAAAAATCAAAATAGGATCCTAAACGGATGGAAAAAAACTGACGGAACAATGAACAGTTAGGAAAAATATGTTTGTTTACAAACAAACCTATTTAGAAGCCAAATACAGTTTTGTTAAACCTTTTACTGTTTTCATGGAATTTACTTATATTATTAATGAGCTAAGGACGTGCTACTTTCAACCTTCAAAAACAAATAAAAAAATCAACAAAATTTTTGAAAAGCTTCAGATATCATACAAATTATTTAAATACTACACTCAAACTACAGAAAAGAATAGGAACAACTTAAAGTGATTTTATGGAGACATCCCTTGAAAATAAAACCCTTTATGCTGTTTGCACTGGTTTAATCTTTCAGGAGGCCAACACAGATTTCCCTCTGCTGCCAAGTCACTTTGGTTATATGTACACCATATCTGATTCCATACAAGGGAAGACCACTTGTGCAGCAGCTGTCACTCTAAAAGCAGCAGAAGTCATCACTTTTTGCATTCCTAACACGCCAGAACAATAACTACAATATTTGGTATATCCATATAAATTCACTAAACATATTAACTAAAATTACCTTGAGAACAATTTTGTTGTCTGACGTTGGTGTCCTTCCAACCCAGAGAGCAAACTTGCAGGGATCTCCTTCTACATGTTCTGTGACACCCAGTTCAGAAGTCTGGAATTAAGAAAAAAAGTTAGAACTCCATGGCAATTTTTTCTCAGGAGAAACAAAGGGATGCTAATATAATAGTTGAGCTCTGCTATATGAAGAGAGTTTTAGAAGGCTCAGTCTAGCTTCAGAGAGAATTCTTTATTCTTGGGAGGGTGGAGGGGGCTTCTTCAAAAGCAGCAGCTGCAAGATTTTATTTTTTCAGTAAAGTAACTATTAACAATACCATTTATAACTTGAAATACCAAATTGCTTATTCCACATTTTTGACTTGACAAAAAAAAAAAAAAAAAAAAGCCTGGTAACTCTAAATAAAATAAATAGAAATACTTGGTAAAAGCCAAGTGTTGGTTTCTCTCCTTGCTGATTTCCATTAGGGAACACTCATCGCTTATTGATTTTTATGTTTTTGTTCAGATAAGATATGCTTAAGAATTGTCCTGATATCTTCTAAAACATTTTCTGCCAAGCACATCCTTTGTAGTGTTTCCTTGACAAGTGAGTCCTTGTAGTGTGAAACAGATGAAGAAATTCAAAAATTCAGTTTCCCTTGAGAATTTTGTGGGACAACTACATTAACAATCAGTCTCTGGGAATGTTTTAATGTCAGACCTTTATAGCTAATTATTATCAAAAATGTTTTTGCTTTCCAACTGGAATATCATCTCAATCCCATGAATTTGCTTTCAGTTAAACATTTCATATAGGCTTTCCTCCAAAAAAAATTGTAACTGAGAAATACAGCTCAAACCACAAGAATCCTTACTCCAAAAGATAGCTGACAAGCATTCCTACATTATTAGAAACTGTATTTTTCCTCTCACATGCATAATCGGTAGCAAATACACACATTCATCACATTCATTGCAAGAGAAATTGGATGCACTGTACCTCAGTAAAGGTACTTTTGTTCTTGTCTCGCTTGGATGTCAACTTGTTTTTTGTTGCTGCTTTTTTGTTTGTTTTCGTGTCTTTTTTTTTTTTTTTTTTTTTTTTAAGAGAAAAACACCCACCCTTTCATCTCTGTCATTTCATTTGGTAAAATTTTCATTGAAAAAGTCTGTGATGCATTTTAAACTTGACTCACCAACAACTCCTGTGTGTGTTAAAAAGCTTATGAAATACTTGATACAACACCACATTAATTAACTCTGAGAAAATATGCATTACTGCACTGCCCTACGTGAAGTCTGAGAGACCAGGACAGTACAATTTAAATACAACACCACATTAATTAACTCTGAGAAAATATGCATTACTGCACTGCCCTACGTGAAGTCTGAGAGAACAGGACAGTACAATTTAAATATTTTTTTTAAAGCCCAGTAAAATTAGGAGCCTTGGTACACTTGCAAATGTTATTAATTCAGGAAGAACTGAGACTATGCAATAGAGGCCTGTAAATAATGAGTGGCAAAGCAGGCAGCAGTTGGTCACTGTCCCTTTCCATGTTGGTGGGTGTCAAGTGAAACTAGTGGGAGGGAATCAGGTTCAAGCACAACACACAGAGGTTGTCTTGTACCTAACACTTAACTAAGCAAAACATCTCTTTGCCAAAGGGCACTGGAAATGTCAAAAGTCTGTATGAGGTCTGTGGACAAGCTCATGGAAGAAAAATCCTTCTGGGGTTACTGAGTGCACAGAAACCACACCCAGGCAAGGAAGCACCTAAACTGCCAATTACTGATGACTGGGAGAGTTATTCTGGCAAATTACTTGCTTGCTTTGTTTCCATATCCCTCCCGAGGCACTTGCTTTTGGCCACTTTCTGTTTTTTCAAGAGTTCATAAACACATTCTTCCACTAACACAAGTCATGCCATTGAATATCCTCCACTGGGAAACCACAATAGTAATCACATCCACAGTATCAGAAATGACCCTCACTTTCTTAAAACTGCCTTCCAGAGGTGGAAGATAGGATAATGTGCAAGAAAGACCTTTCAAACAACATGCATGCCTTCAACATCTGTATTAATGCCTTTTCTAAAGATCAAACTACAAGGATTGCTACAGTAAGTAATGTGCACTACAGGATATTTTGCAAACTAGGGTATGAAGACAAAAAGATAAGCTTGTATTTTAAGAATGGGGTACAATATCAGTTTTCAACATTTCCAGCAACTTTTCTAGACTCTAGGCAATTACTTGTTCTTGCGAGATGAACTGACACAACAAGCTTATGGGACTGATTTTTCATCTCTGTCTCCTTTCCCACATAATGCTTTGGCAGCTGATATTACCTCCAGTACACCTGAAGTTTTTTTGTATTTCAGGTTCTTCAGGGCCCCAAAGAAAGACGTGATCAACAACACTGCTGCAGTTTTGTTACCTGCCAGCTACCTTGTATCAGGAAAGACAACAAGTGTTTGAAATGAAGCGACAGAACATGCAAAGTAAGACAGCGAAAAACCATTTTTTGAACCAACCTGCTTTACCAGTTTGGACACAGAGGTGGGAAGAGGGAAAGGAGGAGTAAGAAGGAGCTGAAGCAGGGAAAAAAGGCTCAGTATTCATACCTCCTAGACTTGGTCATATACCCCAATCGGATCAATAGAATAAAAAGCTCTTTTAGAGCTTGATTTTGAGAGGTAAAGTTATTTCAAATTATTTTTCTAAGCTGTCTATTACGAAAGCCAATCTTGCATTGGCTGGGGGAAAATCAAACCAAGGGAGACTGTCACATGACTACCTAAACTTACAGAGCACGAATACTACTCTCAACCAAGTCATCATATAAGATGTGTGAATTACACTTGAAAAGCGACAACACTATAGATGAGGAATCCAAGAGGGGATTTTTACTTTTTATTTTTAAATGGAAAGGAAAAAAATTCGCATCTCTACATCCTTTCAGTGGATCATAAGAGCTTATTTATTTATTTATAAAAAAAGAAAAGTAAAAAGAAAAGTATTAATGAGACTACTAGCCTCAGTAGACATTCTGGAATTAACTTTTCCATAACAAGGAGTACTTGGGTTTCCAGACCAGAATGTGTAGAATATCCACCAGAATGAATCTTTACTACACCTGTTACAGTAATATCCATGTTAAACTAGTATAATGAATGCATTCTGTCAACTACTTCTATCCTTCTGCTTTATAAAAATTAGCCTTAAAGGCTCTTAAAGAACCAACACACATGAAACAAAAACAGTCCGGCCTAGTCTTGATTTCCCCATCCTGACACTGACACATAGTCTTCAGCAGTTGCTATCAACCTACTCTGTCTCCTGAAAAGCATAACAAAACAGCAAAGTTAGAAGATTCAGTCTGCACGTTTCAGTGTAGTATAATAGTTGTTCCAGTTCTTCAGGCATGTTTAAATTATCTGAGCTTAGTCATAATCATCTAGCCGGTTTTCTAAATATGACCACTTATTCTTCCATACTTACAAACAGTTTACTCTTGTAAATGTACTTGCTCCTTCCACTTGAGTCCTTTACTTCTTTACTGAAAACCAAGGACATCTCAAAAAGGAAAAGGTGCCTTTCTCTTCCCTTTCGAATTAGAGTTTTGGGGTCCCATACTTGGAAGGATTCTTGAAGGATGAGCTCTCCCTGAGATTCTATATTTTCATCAAAGCCTAAAAACCCAAGGAGAAGAAGAAAGGTTCACCATGAAAAGCTAATAATATAAGGAAATTAAAAAGCATAGCTTCAGTTCATTAAGCAACTCATCTGACTTTTTTTTTCCCCTAAATACAGCTTGGAAAAGACAGGAGACCAAGGAAGCAATGCTAAAAACAAACCTTAATTTTAACATTGTAATACACTAAACGAAACTGTAGCTCAAATTTATACCTAAATTTAGAAATCCAACTGTTAAGAAGTTTATCAACTGTTCTGGCAGCATTTCACCAACAAATGGCAGCTCTTTCTGTTGTCTTCTCTTAACTTCTTCCACAACAAAAATTACTTTTCCTACTTGGTTTCTGCCACTGTAGAAAGTGAACAGCTTGCAAGGACAAAGAGAGCAGATCAGGTTGTTCTGACATGAGCAGGATCCCGAATGCCATCTTTTCTGCTAGCACACCTTCCTTACAGTGCATGCAACAGGCACTGTGTTGCAACAGGGGATGAAAAAGGATGGCAGCTCAGAGCTGCTGCCAGGTGATGAGACTGCCATTGATTCACTCTACAATAAAGAAATTGCAGCTGCATTGCTTATCTTGATATATATAACAAAGGTAAAGGTTGGAAATACCAATGAGTTTACTTCCACTCTAGCGACAGTGTTCTCCCAGTTTATTACAGAGCTTTAGAACTACAGGATAACAGAAATTAGTCTATGATACTCTTCTGAGTGGTATAAAATAGCATTTTGAAGAAATACTGCTTGCCAATAGTCTCTCAAGAGAAAAGCACCAGCCTTGTCAGGAGAACAACAATTCCTTGCTATTCTAAACAGAGCACAAGTATGGAGAGCATCAGAGGCAAGTTGCTTCAGGATGTTCATTCAAAAACCTCCAGAGACATGAAGAGGAAATGTGCTCACTCACTCTATTTGTTTAACATGGGATGACTCAACTATATACACATGATTTGTTATAACACCAACTTATGTAAAAGATTAGGATATTCTCCAGAGTCACATTCCCGGTGTTAAAAGATTATTGCCAATGCTGGTCAGCATTTATACTAACACTATCTCCTCAACAAAGCATTTGGAACTGATCCTGCAGACTGACCAACATTGCTGTTGTTTTAAATCAGGGAAGAGAGGTGATTTTGAGCATTCACGTGACCAAGGATCACGTCAAACCAAGATGAGTTTTATAGTAACTTGCATGGTACAGCATTCCTGTGACAAGCTCCATTACGAAGGCATAGAGGAAAATAAACAATATTGACTGAAAACACTTTACAATAAGTCTTCGTTCTGGAACTGCAAGCTAAGGTGGTTCTGCTTTAATCTCAAAAAAATTACTTTGCCAAAAAAAAAAATGTTTTATTACTATGATGGCACCATCATACGTGATAAAATGCCAATTACAAAATGGATTTTGGCACAAAGTCTTTCTCAGCACATAGAAGCAATTACATCCAACCTCAACTGTCTGCAACGAACATGATTATGCTGTTTTGGCTAAGGCTCAGGCTAAATTGGCTTATGCTGACATTTTACTGCCAGAAGATACATTTCATTTCAACCAGAAGTCTGTGGAACAGGCAGTAAACAGATGTGAAAACTACACATTTCTTGGAGACTATTATTTGATATATAAATCAGAAAAATCAACTCTAATACATGTATGAGCCTCTTATAAAGAAGAATACTAGTTGGAAAATGTAGATGAAGCTACTATATCTGACTATTCACCTGCTACATTTTAGGTGACTGGTGGAAAATGTTGCTAGCCTATGTATTTTTCAAATCTGCAGTGGCAGAGGTGTAGATCATAATGAAAGATCATTTTTAAAAAGTTAACAAAAATGTAGCAGTTGTCCATCATAATTGATTTTCCTAAATAAGTTTGCATTTTATATACCTCCAAATAAAAAGTATATAAAATACAAACCGAGAGATATAAAAATGTTCATATTCTTCAGATCTTCTCAACATATAGTAATATAAAAAGTTATTAAACAAAGCTAATATACAGCATATGACTGAGTTAAAAGGCCAGTTTGAATCCTACCTTCCAGCATGCTGAGGTGCATGGCATCATTGGCTCGCTTTGGCACACTAAGCATCACCTCCAGGCCATCTTTAATCTCACCTTTACCTTCTTCACAGCATGTGAGCAACTCCTGCAAAAGAAAAGCAGACAATCTATCCTACATTTCTACGCTAATACAACAGACTATCAAATGCTACTTCTAAAAAGCAAAAAATCATTTTTTGCAAGTAACATCTACTTTGTTATTTTGTACTTCTTACTCTTCCAATGACTGATATCATACGTTGTATTTATCATGATGTGTTCTTCACAGAGCAGCCCAAGCATTCAGTTAACCACTTCTGATTTAAATAAAAACATCTGGTTAATAATAAATCTTTAGAAATTAAAATAAGGACTTTTTCTTTTTTGTTGATAAGCACAGACGCAGCTATTGGATGTAGTGCTACATCAAGGCCCAGAACAATACAGATGCTGAGTCATGAACATAGTGGAAAGCGGGAAAGCACAAAAGGGTCTGCACATCAATCTTTACTCCACTGCTCCAAAGGCCAGGTCTGTACTAATGATGATAAAAGAATTTACATTGTTTCATTTCAAATATTCAGTGATCTACTCTATTTTGCATCATTCACAAAGTTGAAATCATCTTACAGGCATTTTTTTTGGTATACAAACGACCATTAAATAACAGACAGAAGTTAGAAAAAGGAATATACTAAAATGTAGGTGACTCAGTTTTTAATTTAAGGTGACTCAGTTCAGTGCACATTCAAGACTCAATGATATTAATGTATGAGTGCTTTAGCCGATATTCAAATTTCCTCAAATACTTGAGCGTTTGAATAGTATCAAGATAAAATGTAGCTTATATAACCAAAAGGGCACATTATATTCTTTCTATAATTCAAAAAGTCCACTTAATTCACTCCCTCAGGTTAAATTCCTTTTAAAGAGAAAGCCAGGTGACTCCTGCATTGCATCATTGTACCATTTTTATTTAACTGCCAATACTATCAATCATTGCATCAAAATAGTACAGCACTACACTTAAATTTCTCATGGCAACACCACAGAAAAAGTGAATGTAACTAAATATCCTCTTGGAGAGGGAGAAGATTAGTACTTTCAGCACTGTTTGCAAAAATAAACAGAATTTCTGAAGGTGTGTTTTGTCATCATTCAAGATTTGGGCTCTTTATCCTTTCGTGTTTAATGACTCTTCTCTTATAGAAAAAAAGAAAAAAAAACATCAAATAAATCCCTTTTATTATGCAGCAAAGCCATCTGGCTCTGAAAAGCCTGGTGAAACCCATCTATCCCATTCCTTCAACAATGCATCAGCTAAGACATGCTTAGATTAAAAAAGTAATTGTTGAAATCAGTTGCTAAAAATTCTAAAACACAATGACCTATTTAAGCAAGTTATTAACTTAATCAAACTGCATTTTTTTGCAAGGGAAGAAATTGAAATATCACAGACTCATTTCCATCCAACTCAACCAGAAATAGCAAGGAATGTTTTTCAGAAGTTTTAAAAAACAATTATCCATGGAAGTTCTTGATTGGAAAGGGGAGACAGAGATTGGTTAAGTTACTTTTGTAGGGAGTTACTACAAAATAAACAATGCCATCTAGTAGAGATCCAGCATACCTCAAGAACATTGCTGCTTAGCCAATGAAACGTCTGTCTATCGAGTGAAAGTGGTAACCAAAGGTTTCAGTTATTTTGACAGCTACTCTTTACTTGGTGAAAATTTGTTGCAGAAACCATTACAAAAACACACTTGTCCATACTGCCATGACTGATTTTTTGCTCTGGAAACCCAAAGGATATTTTCTAAGTAAACATTAGTAGAGAGGTATCCTTCTGATTGACAGAAATCTGGGAAAAACTTCCTTATTTATGCCGTCTTTTAGTGTTTTCCTAACAAATATTGCAGCAAGAGTTAAAGCTGCCTAGGATGCTCTAGTCTCAGAGTGAAGAGTAAAAAAGCCTTCCTGATTTCAGAAACAGCTTTGCATGCTTATGAACAGCAAAATCAGGTTAAGAACTTTGAATTAGTACTGACCTTTAAAAGAAGCTGGTATTTTGTTATCCTTTGGACAGGTTTGATAAGGTAAGAGGAGATGGAGTTGGCCAGTCCATGTCGCTGTTGTATCTCCTACATGAAAAAAAGGAAACGTGAGGACTGTGAGCACCAACATGCAGATGTAGCTTGTTCTGAAGGGTATGTAATAGACATTAACTAAAATTTCTATTTTAGCAGGAAGAAGGAAGAAGAAAAAAGGACATCTGGATTACAAGATATTCCAGTCACAGGAAGGTATTTAGTTGTGAATTTATCTGCTCACTTTATGCAAACAAAAGAATATTACCTCCAAGGGTACCTCTGAAGTGTTTCAACAAGCCTAAATTCAATTAGCAGTGATTAGGAATATTGAACAAGTGGCACCACCGTATTATTATTTTTATAAACTGGAATTTGTGGGGTTTTGTTACTTTCAGGACAGAAAAGAAAACAAATCCAAGAGTTCTAGAGAACAGCGAGGACTACTGCATGAAGACTGAGGAAGAAGTTTCTTGGCATCATCTGCTAGTTTTAACTAACAGTCACAGAGCTTTTTTTTTTTTTTTTTTTTTTTTCCCCAAAAGCTGTTATAAATCCACAAGGGGGAGCAAGAAGTAACATTTTTTAACCAAAGGAAAAAGGTTATGCAAGAGGTTAAAAAGAAACCAGAGCCATTTATAAACAAAGAAAGAGATGTCTTCGGCTAAGCTAAAGGAGGAAAATAAAAATGACATGATTATTACATAGGATAATTATGGAATTCAAATACAGATCATGGATGAACTTCAAGGTCAGTGTTTGCTTTTTATCACAGACTTGTATGTATTTCAACCACATTATTTCTAGCAGCAGGTTTATGCGCTACAGCTATAAGCCTTCTAACCATTATTACAGCATCAGAAATTCCCAACGTCAGATTCACACGACATTTTCATATGGTCCAGTCATGACATCACCAGAAGCTCTTGAAGTTACCTGTACACAGTCAGGTCTTCACTTTTCTAATCCACTTTAATTGAATTAGGGAATGGAGAGCTGGATACATGGCTAAAATAGATGAATCAAGGACGTTCCACTGGAAGTAGTGGCAAGAACATATTTCTAATAACATTTCATTGGAGCCTTTGTTGCTTTTTAAAATAGTATCGTAGAATCATAGATCATAGAATGGTTTGGGTTGGAAGGGACCTTGAAGATCATCTAATTCCGACCCCCTGCCAAGGGCAGGGACACCTCCCAGAAGATCAGATTGGTCAAAGCCCCATTCAGCCTGGCCTTAAATAATTCCAGGGACCAGGCATCCACAGCTTCTCTGGGCAACCTGTTCCAGTGCCTCACTACCCTCTCAGTAAAGAATTTCCTCCTTATATCTAATCTAAACCTACCCTCTTCTAGTTAACACCATTACTCCTTGTCCTGCCACTTCGTGGCCATCCTCTGGACTCACTCCAATAGGTAGGTCCATGTCCTTCTTGTGCTGGGGGCCCCAGAGCTGAATGCAGGGCTCCAAGTGGGGTCTCATGAGAGCAGAGTACAGGGGGACAATAACCTCCCTCAAACTGCTTGCCACGCTGCTTGTGATGCAGCCCAGGATACGGTTGGCTTTCTGAGCTGCAGGCACACATTGCCAGGTCATGTTGAGCTTCTTGTAAACTAGCACCCCAAGATCTTTCTCATCATGGCTGCTTTCAACCCATTCTCTGTCCAGATGCAAGATCTTGCACTTGGCCTTGTTGAACCTCATGAGGTTCACACATGCCCACCTCTCAAACCAGGTCCCTCTGGATGGCATCCCTTCCCTTCTACATGTTGACAGCACCACACAGCTCGGTGTCATCGGCAAACTTGCTTTTTTTTCATCAGCAATTACAGTATTTGGTAAGTTCTTTACATTTTTTTGGTCATATGACCATATCTAATTGATATGACCTGATTTTCTGTAGTGTATCTGCTCTTGTACAAGCATTGAAAACTAAACAGAGGCTCCACAGAAAGACTTTACCTTATACTGTTTAGAATCCCCATCTCCTTAGTGAAAGGCTTTTGAAATTAATGCCAAGAGTTTCAGGAATATTATTATTAATATTATTCCCTTCCCTCTATTTCCACAACAAATTCTAAAAAACAACGGTGGTGTCACCACACACCTAGTAGCTTAGCACAGGGGAGGAGGAAACAATCTAACTGAATCATCCGTAAATACGTATTCAACAAAATCACCAAGGAAGAGCACAAAGTCCTTCAGAATGACTGAGATCCTCCAAAAACTCCAACAGCTGCCACATTTTTGTCCTTTCCTAAATGGAATGTTACATGTAGACCAAGTAACGTTGGGACTGAATTAGCAATGTGGTTGATTTAGCAGCTCTGAACAATGCCAGTCAACTGAATTACTACTGCATTCAATTACAAGTCAAAGGCACTCCAACAAATTTAACAAAGACTGTCGTCTTTTCTATGTACAGTGCAACCTAAGCAAATCAAAATGCTAAGATTTGCAGAATGTGCTAGTGAGAACTGAAGACTCATGTCTCAGCTGTTGCTGCCAAAACCTTGTTCGCAGTTCTGAACTGCTGTGATATAACACTGACTTCTTATATTTGATTTGACAGATTTATGAAGACCAAATGAGCAATATAAATTAACCATGTCAGATATATGATCGATTTTCTTAAGATGACAGTAAATTTTAGTATTAAGCTTGCATTTTCTTAAGAAATAAGGCACTCAACATAAATACAAGATTCAAACTGGCAAGACATATTTTTAAGACAGACATGAAGTACTTACATCAAAGTATGCTCCTGCATGTTCCAGTATCAGCTGGGTAGAATCAGGCTTATTTTTACAGTAAGTAACATACATTTGGAACTTGTCTGCCTGCAGACAAAAATGCAAATTTACATGTTATCACAGAGTGTAACTGCTGTCTCAAGAAGTTTTTACACAGTTATCAGAGAACATTTCTTCTGTCTCAAGAAACTAAGCAACATAGTATTATTTTCCTACTCAAACTGGCAGCATAAGAAAATACATCATAGAAATGAGACTGAAAACAATGGCAGTGTATGCAAAAGTAGATTATTCACAGCTAAGACAAAGATAATGAACTAAACAAAAATCCAAATGGAAGTTACGGCAATACAAAAACTTTCAGAACAGCCAAGTACTGGTACCTGACAGCAGTACCTTAAGTATTTTCTCGTTAAAGACAGACAATTTTTTAAATTCAAATTTCAAGGAAGAGTTACTTTTATAGAGACTCAAATTTAAAAGGAAGTTAGGTATCTATCCCTTCATGCTTCCTATCTCCCTTGTTACTTCTAAACACAAATCTGACTTTGTTACCCATGTCACGAAGCAGTGTCCAACATCTTCTGGTAACTGTTCATATTTTTCCAGCTCTTTGAGGAATATACTATGGGTAGAGAAGAAACAAACAGTATAAGGCACATGAAACATTTTCATTAGGGCAGCTGACATTGATCTATTGTCCGTGAATAAAGATAGTTAGAAATCTTACTGTAATTCATACCAACAACATGAGCTAACAGAATCAAAAGGAATGGATGACAAATGTGTAATATCATTATAATTCAATAAAAACTCTGATGTGAAAGTTAGAAATTGCTCCAGCTGACTTATGCAGTTAATACACGTACACATAAAAGTACACAAAACTTAGTAACTGTAGTTCACCATCTAGAAGATTTCCTATTGTTTCAGTTTCAGGAAAAGCTTAGCCTTCATATCAAGAGAAATAGGAGGCAGACTTGCTTTTTGGTTACTCAAGTTAACTAAAGAAACTGATGTTAGTGCTGTATCTGCTGAGTTCAGTGATTTCTACCTCTTCATGACAACTGGAAAACATACAGCAATATTTTAATGTATTCCAATATTTTTTTAAAAGTTGAAAGATGTCTGAGACTAAATAAGACAGTTTCTAGTGGTGTACCTACCAGGTTACAAAAAGCAACAATTTTAACTATTTAACAGTATGAGAAGAAATCCTTTACATTTTTGATGACAAAGAGTTCATTATTCATATGCACCATATTTTCATTAGGAAATCCCCCAGGTCATCATGTGGATTTACCACTAATATGGAAATGGGAGATAAGTCACTCACTTATTGTGGAACTCATAGATTTCCTGCATGTTTCCAAAGATAATGTGTTCTTTGTTTACAATACCAGGTGGGATCTCTTCAACTCCACTTGTCATTTCCCATAGATACGTCTGCCCAGGACAAAAAAGATGCATGAAAAAATCATCAAAAAGCTGAACAGAAGCACTCAGGTTATCTGTAAGCACACACTCAGTGCAGAAAAATTGGTGAAAATCACGTAGCATCATCAACTCCAGTTGTCTGTTGTGTCACATATATCTTGTGATTTTGACAGGAAAATCCACATTCTAAAACTGACAATTTAACGCAGTCCTTCAGATTACATCATTTAAAATGCATAGTGCTCTTGACAACCTCTAATGCTTCAGGATATTCCTTATGAAGGTCATGTCTGCAGTCTCGAAGTTCACGTTTTATGCAAGAGCTAACAGTGAACATTACTAGCTTGAGCATAACAATTACTGGGCACTTTTCCATAGAATCTCTCTGAATTTCTATTCAAAAAGTCAGCGAGTAGCAGAACACGTGATACACATAATAAGGGAATTAACACAAGCTCTTTTCTCTTGCTAGCAAAGCACATAAATTAACCCCCTCTTTTTCCTGTCCCTCTCCAAAAATAAGGAAAAGAGAGGAGGAAAGGGAAAAGAGAGGAGAAAAGGAAAAAGAGAAAAAAGTTTATGAATAAGGAAAAGAGCAAATACTAAAAAACTCAGTACTGACAAAACCAAAACATATAGGATGAATTCTGAAGTGGCTGATATCAACTGTAATTCTAAATTTCTTATTAATTGCAGAAAAAAAAAAACAATTAAGTCTTATGACAATAAACTTTTTTTTTTTTTTCTTTTTTTTCTATTTTAATCAGAAAGAAGTAGAAAGCAACAGGTCAACAGATTGAATCCTGCCTTCAAAGACCAGTGAAAGAAGAAAACTTACATCCATGCATTCCCGGAGGTCTCTTACGTAAGCCTTTTCCGTCTGAATTAGTTCAGCCATAATAAACCTTAGGTGACAACAGAAAGACTAATCAAATCTCAGTCTGTTTAATCATTATGAATACATAATAACCAGAATACACATTTCTCATCAGGTTTTGCTTCTTCTACTGTTCTAGGAAAAATCTGGGAACTGAATTGCAACAAGACAAAGCACATGAAGGCAACATGAGAGATAACATTCCTCCATTACTAACCAGTACAAAAAGAAATGGAGAAGGAGATGGAAATTTTGTCAAATGTTTTTCCGTTGCTATATTGATTTAACTTAGCCTCCCTCCTCCCCTTACACATTTAATTCACATTAATTCTAAAGAGAAAAAAAAAAAGCAAGTTATAAAGTGTAACATGGCTTTGAGAGTTTAACATTCTGACATGCTCGAATTTTCTGTGAGAATGAGCAATGAATAAAAGGCAGTAGGAGCTAATTAATAATATCAGTCTTTTTTTTTTTTTTTTTTGGTTTCTAAGCTCCCAGACAAGCCATTACAGTTGCTCCATTATCAGGATTGATTTATGCACTCTCATTGATTAAAAATAAATAAATTCATTACTCTTTCCTGCGGGCAGATTTTCGTTTTTCTTCATTAAGCTCATGAGCAGCATCGCGCAGTTTCACCTCTGACCCAGGGACACTGGCTGGGATTATATCCAGCTGCAAGCTTTTGCTCTTTATTAAAGAAAGGAAATATTAATTAAGACAAGAGACAAGACAAAATGATAGCTAAATCAAATGCAAGCAAAGTTTTTTTGTGTGTGTGTCTCTATCATCACACTCCAATTTCACTTACCGATTTATTGGAATCAGAGGAAATACCCAGAGCTTTCTCTAAAGAGGTCCTGTATTTCTCCATGCGCAGGGAAAAGTCTCTGTACCTCTTATCCACTGCTGTGACACATTTTTTAATCTCTGTTGCATGAGCATGCCCTTTTTCACAAAAGCCATCAGCCAGCTGTATCAACAACTTCACCCTCTCTTTGGTTTGCTATGAAAACAGGAAAATATCAAACAGTTACTAACTCTACCTGTCATGAAGGGGAACATTTTGCTTAACCTGCTACTAAGTACAGGTGGAGAAGCCATGAAAGGAGCTAGCTTCCTCCTCTCATCCCAGAACTTCTTTAAACAGGTATCATTTTCTAAATACAAATGGCACAGGATGAATAAAGAACTCTTTGCATTTTACTGTTATATTAGAAGCTGGTTGTGTATTTTTCTTTCAAAAATGTGCTCCATATCTAACCCACAGACTAAATTCTGCTAACAGAGCTTTGCAGAGCACACTTATCTTCCTTGCACTAACACAAAGGGATTTTGATCCCACTGAAAGTATTTTCTTCGCTACCACTGAAGCACTGGTATTGGGCCAAGCACACAAGGTCTCAGGAAACTTCCTCTCTTTTTACAAGGGCATCAATGAAATGCTGTGATAAGCATTATTTTTGTTACACTCTTTACAATTTAATGGATATAGACTATATGCTTTACATTTTTTCATACCATGTTTTGCTGTCGCATAGTTCTTAGATTCTAAAAAAACAAGAAACCACTACCAAATCTGTAACTAAGTGTTTTTCCCAATTAACATACTACCTAACACTTTGCGCTTTCTTTGTGTAAATCACAAATTATTCATAACATGACTTTATACCTCCACCTATCTCTCTTTGATACCATGTCAGAGTAAAACATCCTGCCAGTGCCCTTGATAAGAGAGTTAAGCAAAGCAGTTAATAAGAACTTGACTTTTTTTTTTTTTTTGGTGGTGTTGTTTGTCCTTTCTTTTTTTTCTTTTCTTATGGTCACTCATCTAAGCACTTTTTTTCACCATGGAATTCGAACTGTAGGAGCAAGCCAGGGCTAATATTTCCTCCCAGCCAGTAATGAAACCGGTTGAAACGAGTAGGGAGTGGCACTAACAACATCCTCTCAAAAGGGGCACCAGCGTCATCCACTGACTGACAGAGGAAGTAACGGGGGCAGTGGTGCTCTGCATACTGGATGGAATCCAACAGAACAAAGGCTGGAGTGAAACTCGGAAGAAAATCTGGGTTTGAAAAATGAGTATGGTCTCTGTTCTTTCTGGATTCTCTTTTCTCCCTTTCCATGTCCCATGACCAACTCTATCTCCAAGTCTCTTCCCTCCTGAGGTAGTCCTTTAGAAAAATGAACTCTTGTTTACTTTTTTGGGCTCCTTGGAAGGCTGGAGAGCCAAGAGTTGGAAACAGATGATAGTTATGAAATGAAACACAAAGACTGACAAGTTTACGTAATCTCAGGTACTTTGGTGATGCACTAGTTGTTGTTTTTTCACATGTGAAAACTACTAAACCTCACATGTAACATCTCCATCTCTGTATAGGCCTCCAGAAACAGAGAAGAAAATAATTCTGCCACAGTTCAAAAAGTTGGGAGTAGAATCACAGAATATTTTAATAAAATGAGTAACTTCATAAATCATCAGTAATGATTTTTCACTATCTGCTGTTTTTCTACTATGCTACAATTAAATTGTAGATGAATAACATGTCCTTTTGTGTTTTATATCCTAAATGACCATTCAGTAATCCACAGACATAAGGATGTAAAAATGGAAATCAAAGGACCTCATGGTTTCTGTTTTTTCACATCATTTTTAAACTATTTCACAACAATTCTGTCATAAGAAATCAACTGCACGTAGGGCTGGCTGATAGAGCTCCAGTAACATGGTGATTATTTTCTGATTATCTTTTGTTTTATTCTGTCCCCAGAAGACATACAGAAAGACAATGCAAATACACAAAACTTCTTCGTGACATTCTTATTTAAGCTTATTTAAGACATTTTTTGTTTGTTTGTTTGCTTGTTTTTTTAAATGGTACATGGTTTTATTTATTTACTTTTATCCTTGTGGACAGAGAAACTGATCAGAGCTGGCATCTCTTTAAGGATACTTTTCTTAGAGCACAGACAACACCGAACTGAATGGGTGCAGTTGATACACAAGTAAGAAGGGATACCAACCAAAGGGACCTGGACAAGCTTGAGAAGCGGGCCTTAATGAGGTTCAACCAATCCAAGTGCAAGGTGCTGCACCTGGGTCAGGGCAATCCCAGACAAGAGTACAGACTGAGAGAAGAACTCGTTGAGAGCAGCCTGCAGAGAAGGACTTGGGGAATCTGATGGATGAAAAGCTCAACATGAGCCAGCAGTGACTGTTTGCAGCCCAGAAGGCCAACTGCATCCTGGGCTGCATCATCAGAAGAGTGGCCAGCAGGTGGAGAGAGGTGATTGTCCCCCTCTGCTCTGCCCTCTTGAGGCCCCACTTGAAGTACTGCACCCAGGTATGGGGCTCCCAGCACAAGAAAGATGTGGACCTGTTAGAATGGGTTGAGTGGAGGGCCACAAAGTTGATCAGATGGCTGCTCTTACAAAAAAAGGCTGAGAGAGCTGGAGATGTTCAGCCGGGAGAAGAGGAGGCTCTGGGGAGACCTCATTGTGGCATTTCAGTACATAAAGGGGCTTATAAAAAAGACAGAACTTTTTGCTCATGTAGATAATAACAGAACAAGGGGAATGATTTTAAACTAAAAGAAGGGAGATTTAGATTAGAGGTTAGGAGGAAATTCTTCACTCAGAGGGTGGTGACGCACTGGAACAGGCTGCCCAGAGAAGCTGTGGATGCCCCATCCCTGGAGGTGCTCAAGGCCAGGCCGGATGGGGCCCAGGACAACCTACCTGATCAAGTGGGTGGTGTCCCTGCTCGTGGTAGGGGTGTTGGAACTAGATCATTTTTGAGGACCCTTCCAACCCAACTCATTCTGTAATTCTACTTTACCTTTGCTGTGATCTGAAATTCTTCATGTTCTTTTAGCAGCTCTTGAGTGTGCTGGATACTGGAACCAGTGGAAGTATGCGTGGATAAATAAAACTCTCCATTGTCATGAATCCATTCCAGAGCCTAAATAAAGCAAGAATGAAGGAAAAGTAAGAGAGAAGGCAGTATACTTTTGCCAATAGAAACCAACCGTAATCAACATTTCACAAACACAGATTGGTTACAGGTAAATTTTGCTCTACTCCACTTGAGGCAATTGTGTAATAGCTCTACAATATCAAATAATTTGTAACTACAAAATAATTCACTTTGTCTATGAAGCAACACTTCAGGGATTAAAGAAAAACAACTGACATATGAACCTGATAACTTCAGGGAAGTCCACTATTACATTAATAGTCTACTACTAAATGGTTTTAACCGACTACAGTTTCATTAATATACTCCTTAAATGAGCAAAAATCACTTTTTTGGTTCAACACAGGACAGCTGAAATTGAACAACCTATAAAAATTTATGCAAGACTAACAAATGTATAGGCTAAACTTCTATGCATTTAAGATTTAACTATTGTTTCACTCTTTGGTTAACATGGATTCCAGCCTCACAAAGTATTACCATACTTTGTAGTTACGTATATTCCTAGAAGTTTAACCTGCAGCAAGGAAGAATGGTGGGATGTATCAGTTCAATTAACATATGTAGAGGTAAAAGATGATATTAAATAGTAAAATTCTTATTGAAACTGAATTATCTATGAACTGCAAGCTAAATTTGTTTCCCTTCTACATCCTAGTACCTTACTTTCTTACTATTTTGAACCATGCTGATTCATGTTTTGATCTGTGTTCTGCCCACATTAATATTCACTGCCCTTTTAAACATAACTCAATCATTGCAATGAATCCTTCTCCCTTTTACTAGAAAAAAGTGAGTCAACAAAAAGCCACTTAACACTAAAAATCAAAAATGTGAAACAACTTGACAGTGCAAGTCTTCAGTTACAACTCTTAATACAGGCTGCTATGGCAGCGTGCAGAGGCACATGCACTTAGTATGTCAGAACCAAGAAGTTTCTAAGTGTTCAAAGAGTTTAATACTGTTTGGCTAGAACACTGACCATCGATGCCTGAGTGTTACAGACTGTAAGGGTGTACCAGTATGCTATTTACCCGGTCACATACTAGTGCAGATGTTAGCCTGAAGAGATGGGTCTGCGCTTTTCAAGTACTATTGAAGGAAACAGGCGAACGACTCTTGGACTGGGATCAAGAAGAGGTGCACATCAGCTGGCCACCTGCACGATGTCTCTTGTCAATTCTAACGTGCAGGTGAAGACCGATGTAGACCAGAAGCACATTAAAGATTGATGCTATAAACAATATTTATTTTGATACTTCTTGCTTTTCACTTTTTAGCCTCCACTTTTTTTTTTTTTTTTTTTTTTAGTGGGTTTATTACACAGTGCTGGAATGAGTGACAAACAAAACTTTCCTTCTGCGAGTGTCACCCTTTCATTACTTCTTGGCAGCTCTGTAGAGTCATATGACCAGAAGTTAATCTTGATGTTAATTCCTACAATTTAAGTCAGCTTGTTTCATGTGAAGGTCAGGATTGTGTGCTGGAGTCATAGAATCACAGAATGGTTGAGGTAGAAAGGGACCTCTGGAGATCGTCTGGTCCAAACCCCCTGCCAAGCAGGATCACCTAGCACACATTTCACAGGATGGCATCCAGGCAGATTTTGAATATCTCCAAAGAAGGAGACTCCACAACCTCTCCGTCCAAGCTGTTCCAGTGCTCTGTCACCCTTACAGTAAAGAAATGTTTCCTCGTATTCAGCTGGAACTTCCTGTGTTTCAGTTTGTGCCCACTGCCTCTTGTCCTGTCGCTGGGCACCACTGAAGAGTCCAGCCCCATCCTCTTGACACCCACCCTTCAGATATTTGTACACATTGATAAGATCCCCTCTAAGTCTTGTATTCACCAAGCTAAAATGTATAGAGATGCACATCAGCATACATGAACTGGAAAAAAATCAATTTAGAGTCCAAGTGAGCCCTTAATTCTGGAATGATTAGTCATTCTATCACTTTCCTTGCAAACTATTGCGGTATTTGTTTCCATAACAGGGCACATAGTTCTAAGAGCACAAATCATGTGTTCTTCCAACATCCAAACAAAAACCGTAACAAAAATAGCAATATTTCCCATTTATGGCTCATCAGTGTAGAATGCCAATAAATGTGGCAGTGACTAAACTGAAGGTTGCTGCAAAATGGGATTTACAATGAAAACGCTGACAGATCTTTATCTCTGGTGTTTGCCCATTAGTCAGTAATCTCTGTTCAAAAGCAAGCAGATCATGTGCTTGGCAGAGGTTGAAGTTAAGGTCATTCACAAACCGGGAAGAGGGGTTGGAGTGGGGGTGTTGTAGTTTTTAATTGTTGTTTTAAAGGCTTATTCATCTTTAACTTCACTCCAGGATTTAACTTGCATTACTTTCATTGTGAAGTCATGAAAGACAGACTTCAGAAACCTTTCAAGATCAAAACAGACCACTAGTAATTAAGCCTCTGCCTACTCTGGCTGTCGAAAAGAAATAAAAGATTAGCTTTTAGAGTCCTTTAAAATATGTCTAACTATATTTTGCACTAAGGGCGTTGTGTTCTTTTTTGCGGAACAGGAACAGATTAGCTTCCTTTCTTTGTCCTATATCCAGTTAAAAAAAAAAAAAAAAAAAAAAAAAGAGTTGCTGATCATTCCAGTTACCAATTCTGCCTTGGAACCCCCAGCTTATTTTTATGGCTTCCATTACGATTAGTAAAGGTGTTTTTTTTTCAGCTGTGATTACTTGATGGTTATTTCCAGACTGCTAAATTCAACAGAATATAAGAAGTTGGACCTACCATGCAAATACACAAAAACTGCAAAGACCCTTGCAGTCATTCAATTATACTGTTTTATGAATTATCCAACTTCTGTTTTCTAGATTAGGTTAATCTAGATTAATTAGATTCCCTCCCACCCCCAACCATCTGAGAAATATGTTGTCGTCTGTTATTTCCCTGATGAAATTGTGTGTGTGTGTGTGTGTTTGTGTGTGTAAAAGTCAACAAGCATAACAATTTGTCAACACAAGCTTGAAGAAGTGAGACTAGGCAGCATCAGATCAAACTGGCAGAAGCAAAGCGCTACCTTTAAATTACAGTAATAAAGACAGGCTGCCTCAGCAGATTTAGGTGTTCTGTATTAAAGGAACAGCAAATAATTCATCTTACTTTCTACTTTAATTATTGATCTTTCAGGCATTTGGAATATTGAAGTTAATGGCAAATTTGCAATTATAGGACATGCCAGTTTATGTCAAACCTTAATCACTCTGAAGAGAATTTTTACGTACAACCCTCACCTGTTTGGCACTTCTTTCAAACACCACATACTGTTGGCATTGATCAAGACGTCTTTTACGCATGGTCCAATAATGCAGCACACGGTTTTCCCGCTGGAAGAGCTCATTCAAGATATCTGAAAGGAATGCAAACAGTTTCAATAGAGGTTATGACAATTTTGAAACAACATACCAAAAATCAGTGGAAGTTGTTTACACTGTAGAATTGATTAAAGTGTTACTCTCTGTTACTTTATTTTGCTGGTTTTCCTAATGTTCATATAACGTTCAGTGCTCCTTTTTTGCTGCTACGTAGAGAAACATCAGTTAAAGAAACTAGAGATGTAATTGAAACCTGTTAATGACACCTATTCTTCTAACAGATGCTTTTCATACAGGGATTGCCACCATTTATAAGAGCTCAAAACTTAGTATGACAAAGATAATTCTTGAAGGATTTGCTCAGAAATTGTGAGCATGCCCAAGTAGTCACAATATGCTTAAAGGCTCATATTAACCATAGACAAGAAAAGTTTTTTCTGAACATAGACGTCTCATATAAAGAATTTTTACAGTTTAATATATATGGGTAAATATATAAGCTTAGTTCACTACAATAACAAATGCCACATATTCAGATATTATATGGAAGAACAAGAAAAAAAACAAAAACAAAAACACAACAAAACAACAGTATAATTGAGAATGTAGACTTGCTCAAATATCAATGTTCATTGAGCCTTTACAGAATTTACAGGTAATCAAATAATTAACTCCACAATTTGTTATTCCATTTCTGAGTATCAGAAACTGTCTAGCACTGAGAATTATGTCCAAATTATACTGTTAACCTGAAATTCCATGTGTCTGGCTTATAAATTCTTTCATGGCTGTCCTGGTTTCAGTTAGGACAGAGTTATTCTTCCTAGTAGCTGGTAGGGTGCTATGTTTTGGATTAGGATGAGAAGAGTGCTGATAACATGCTGATGGTTTAATTGCTGCAGAGCAATGCTTACACCAAGCCAAGGACTTTTCAGCTCTGTCCTGCCAGCGGGCAGGCTGGGGGTGCAGCAAGAGCTGGGAGGGGACAGACCCAGGACAGCTGACCCAAACTGGCCAAAGGGGTATTCCATACCATCTGACGGCATGCTGAACAATACATAGGGGTGGCTAGC
>NC_048894.1:81805422-81970961 GCF_011077185.1 Oxyura jamaicensis
CCCCAGCCTGCCCGCTGGCAGGCTGGGGGTGCAGCAAGAGCTGGGAGGGGACAGACCCAGGACAGCTGACCCAAACTGGCCAAAGGGGTATTCCATACCATCTGACGGCATGCTGAACAATACATAGGGGTGGCTAGCCGGGGTGGGGGGGGGGGGGATGGCTGCTCGGGGCTGGGCTGGGCATCGGTCAGCGGGTGGTGAGCAATTGCATTGTGCATCACTTGTTTGTACATATTACTATTATTATTATTATTATTTTCTATCTTAATGAACTGTCTGTATCTCAACCCACAGGCTTCACTTTCCCGTTTCTCTCCCCCATCCCAGAGAGGGAGGGGGGAGGGTGAGCAAACGGCTGTGTGGTGTTTAGCTGCCAGCCGGGTTAAACCACAACAATGGCAAAGGCTTTTTGCTTATAATATGCTGCAGATCTTATCTGAACTCTGCTTCTTTAATGCTTATTGGTTTTTATTTCAAATAAATAAATCCTAGCAGTTTTCTTGTGAAGCTCACTTCACCCACTGTTTCTTTCAAAGCAGCAACCCTAGTGGATTTTGTAGCTACCGCAAACCCAGATGGCAAGCTGAAATACTTGGGAATGGAGAATCGCAAGATCTCTGTCAGGTGATTCTGTTGGAAGTGCAAAGAACCCAAAGGGAAGTCTCCACCATTTGAAAGAAACAGAAGAGACAACAAAAAAAGCTTATCCTTTGTTTTATCCTTTTATCCTTTGCTTTAATTGTTTTTCTACTGACACCCACAACCGTGTATTTTCAACGAATACAAATGAAGAGTCTTAGGTGCTAGACCTCTGAACATCTTAGTGTCCCCCAGCCCCATGGCGCTCGTCCACCATGCCTTAACGTGCAAAAGCTAACAACTCAGAGAAACGGTTTGACAGGTAAGCTCAAAGGCAGCCTGAAGGGAAAAACATTGCTCCCTATCTATGGGTGAGCTGGGACCAATTACAATCACCTGTTACTGCCTTCCTGAGGATTATGAAACCTGGCTGCGCTGCTGCCAATATATTCCTGCTTGGAAATACCATACTCCCATTTGACATGGAGCGCTGAGATCACCCAGAATTTGCTTTTCGTTGTAATCTGGTAACTGCAGCCAATGTTTTATTCCTGCTGGGCAGGCTACCCTCAAACATGCCTCAACTAATCTGTCCCCTTGCCAAGTCATGAGCAGATCTGCTATACGCAACGCTGCCTCACCTGCTTTCTCAGTTTTATTTCTGCCTTAGGCCACCTCTGAAATGCTTGCACAGAACATACACCAAATTTCTGGGGGATTACCATTATATAACGTAATAAACCCAAATGGGGTTTATAAAAAGAGGCATCTTGATAATGACGCAAGTTCTGATACACAGCAAGTAAGGTGAATTTAGCTAACTGGAACAGCACTTGTTCTATGAGGACATGATACAGATGGCAAGCCAGTGAGACATTTGGCTGAGTCCCATTAATGTTACTGCCATTAATTTCTTGGACGGACAAGGAATGGAACACACATTTTATAAAACAACTATAAGAAGTTAGAGAATGTAGACTTTTCACATCAGGTTTAGATGAGCAGCTCTAACTATTTCAAGCCTTCTGAACTGTTGTTTTCTTTAGTTTCAACATTTGTTAGAATACCAAAGTAGTTCCTGAGCTTTCAATTTATTCTGGCTCTATCAGCTGAAATCTCTTGGAGCTTGTCTCTATACATCTTGCACTCTCTATCAGATTATCTAAAAATGTGAGCAACACTAGACCACAGTTCCTTCATCTACGATGTTCACCTGTAACCTGTGAAGGAGAAGCAAGAAAGAAGCACGTGAAACTAGCAGCAGAAGGCAAGATGAAGATGCTCTGTTTCTGAGCTCACAGCTATTGTCACTAGCTGAATCCACCTGCCACAACAAAGTTTTGGGCCACTACTACTTCATAAAAATTGGCTTGGGCATGGTGTCTGATACAGAATTTGTATAGCTGTAACGACATGTCAAGAAAATTATTTACACTGGTATGAAGGGACAGAATGACATCTTTCAGAGTTCAGTATCCATTGTGATAACTGTTTCCCAGGAGGAATGCGTTCAGCTAAACTACGCCTACACAAACAGATTGCTTTTCTAGATATTTTAACCTGCTTCTGGGAACAAGGATCAAGTCTGCCACTGAATAATGTATGTTAATTTGCTTTTTTGTTTGTTTTTTAAAAAAAAGTTCAGCAATTCTGCAGAAACTCAAGGGTTACTCCATTTTATAAACAGTTCTTTTTAATGTCTGAATACTATATAATGAGCACAGTCTAACACATTATTTCATTTTGTTGAAACACAGAGTGCATCTGTTCTGCAGGACCATTACACACAGTCGTACTCAGATGTATTTTTGAAATAAACACTGTACTCTTCTCAATCCTATCTATTTAGAAAAGAGATTAAAAGAGACTACTGTTCTGAAATGTAATTATTTTTAAGGACATTAGCAAAGACTTCTCTACTTTTCCATCATTTGAACACATTTATCTTTCTCAGAATGACTGTTTCTGCACAAAACAGCTTTTGGAACCGAATCTTAAAATTTGTCTACGAATCCTAATACTTTTCTTCTTACACTGAAGAAACATTATAGCTCAACTTCCTGCTTGCTTCTGTTTTGATTTTGTTTTCTACTACTAAGAGAAGAGCTAATTGACAAATGCCATCAACAGTTTTTCAGTACTGATACAGCCTGCATCTGCATAGAGATTTTGTCTTACGCAGTTCAAAAAATGTTGATGTCTTCGGGATGGGGGGGAAAATAATCTTTTGTCTTATGTGAACATGCTCAGTGTTTCAACAGACACTACCTAATTAATTCCCTACAAATGTCCAATACCCTATTATTTCTCCAAGAAGAAAAAATCAACACGGAGATTTTCAGTTTGAATACAATCAGATACATAGATGAGCTTAACACAAACTTTTTTCCTGTTATGGGAAAATGAAGGAAGTGAGCATGTACCTTTCTGGTAGAATCAAAAAATAATTTAGAATGGAAGTGACCTCTGGAAATCTCATCTGTTGCAACATCTCCCTCAAAGCAAGAGTAACTTCAGAATTGTTCTGGGACTTGTTCAACTGAATTTTAAAAATTCCCAAAGACTCCATCACTTCTCTGGGCTACCTGTTCTACTTGGTGCTTCTCACTTCTGCTCTAACACTTTTTCCTTATATCCATTCAGAATTTTCTATTAGGACCAAAAAATTGCAGCAAAGTCCTAATGCTGTATTCCTCTGAGTTTGGCTCCGCCTTCTGCATAACTCCATTTGGATAGCTGCAAACAGCAATTAATTAGGCAATTTGACTTAGACTTCCCTGTTTCTGAGTCTGTAGCATGGATGAGTGTTCAGCCACAGCTTCAAAATGCATCAAGCAGTATATGACTAGCAAATAAGCAATTAAAATGCAGTCTTTATTTCTGAATGTCTCCCTCCAATCTCTGTTTTGCCCACTTCACCCACCATTTATGCACACCCTACTGATTTCTATCCTTTTGCCACGTTCATCCCTGAAAACCCTACAGATTTCTCTCTCTAGTCGATTCCCCACAACACAAGTTACACCTCAAAGCTGCACTATGTTGAATTAGTCCTACCAAAAGCTAAGCCCCACATAATGGTTCTTTCCTGCCTCATCTCAGCTACTACTTATGAAAACAAGAAATGTAAATGTGATCCCAGTTATCCTATACTTTGTCAAGTTCCTAGAACTGATTCAACTATATGAAGGGCCCAAGGGCATCATTCGAGGGATTGCCTTGGCATTCCTGAGGAACTCACAGAATGCACCACACCAGTAGACTGAGTAAGCTTAAAGTGATCAGCAGCTCCCCTTTGGCTTCAGACCAAACATTATCACATGGAAGTTTATTATCTCATTCTCTAAACAAAAGCAGCACATCTGAGTTTCAAATTGCAAGAAGATCAAGCATAAGCAGGAGATAAACACATTCAGAGCAAATTCGTTTGGGTATAAGAAAATTTGATGACTGGCAGCTCTTTCAAAGTGTGAGAACAATTTTAATTAATTCCTGTTAAGCCTGACAGAACCATTTCCACTTCTGCAAGCTTCAGTCCCCCAGCATCACACACACCACAGCACATGATCATTGTGTTCTTTGGATGGGGGGAAAAAAAAAAAAAAAAAAAAAAAAAGAACAAGAATCCCCTTACTTTTGACTTGCTGTTCAGGTGCTTTAATGTGTGTCACCATCCCTGGCATGTTTACGCTATTCCTGTGCAGGTATTTCAGGAAGACATCGGCATTCCTCCGGGCCAGCGTGCAAGCCTAGAGAGTCAGCAGTATTATTTTCTTTCACGATGTACACATATGCATCCAAAAGAGATGAAGGGCCTTCCTCTCCCCCTTTTTGTGTATATCCCCCCCTCTGCACATTAAGAAGTGTTGCCTATTAAATTCTTCTACAAGTAAGCCAACCCAACCATTAAAATAGTTTCCCCAACAAATAATCCTTCCTTATCTGGCAGGAAAAAAAACAACAGCACACCAAAAACAAACAAAAAAACCCCAACCAAACAAAATGCTATTAGTTTTTATCTGAAGATCCTGGAAAGCAATTACCTGCTTTAGAGCTTTCAGCATGACTCAGAGCTCATAGTTTGTTTTGTGTATGTGCCACTTGAAATGATTTATTGCATAAACAGAGTGCACATGCTTATGACATCACCTGGATATTCTAAAACATCCACCAATACTTTACACAAAAAGTAATTGCTTTGCTGAAGTGAAACCAAAAGTGCTAAAATATTAAGACGTCCTTCAAAGGCCTTGAGAACTTTGAGTCCTCTCAGCTGTACTGCCAACGCTCAGCTCAGCTGCCTTCTTCATCTTAATGCACATCAAGTACTATATACGGTCTGGCTGCCTTATTTCAGAACATGAAATGCTGTTTTAAATTGGTTAGATGCAGTAACAAAGATACCAAGTAATTTCTCAAATTATTTTAACCCAAAGTCTGGAAATTCACATGCCCGTTGCTGAAAGATGCATTTGACAGCATACTTAGAGCTACGCTAATACATTTTTGAATGTTCTCATCTGTGCATTGAGAACAAAAAGGCTTTTAGTAAAACTAAGTTATATACTGTGAAGTCTTTCAAGGCAATACTGGAAAAAGCCTTTGGTTATAGGCTTATTCATGATGCTTTGAAAGCATCCGTTACACTTTTATTCAGTATGATCAATAACTCTCTTCATTAGGGCATTAGCTAGAATAAAAAACCTTAATTTATCTGCAGACTATTACACAATTCCAACTACTCCCAGATGCTTGTCTAGTAATTTTCTTCTTTCTGTACTGTAGTCCAAGTACAACTAAGAGTTGCTCTGATACACAGGCAGTAATGACAATATGTGACTGTCACTTCTTTTCCAAAGCAGCAGCTTTTAAGTATTCTTTACAATGACAGTTGCTCAAAGCTGTGATTCCCAATTCAACTTCAGTCACAGTGGGAGACCTGACATCTATTGAAGTTCCACAGGAAATACATTTATAAGGCTGGCCACAACTTTATGCACTTGGCTGTACTCTCCTATTCACTGTCACAAGTGGTTAACATGCCACTTACCACATCTTGTGGTTCAGAACATTCACATAGCTTAGCTTTAAACTAGACACAGCTCCCTTGCTTTCCAGGCACATTTTAAGTGCTGTAATAGTGAATGTTTGAGTGCTTGCTTTCTAAGACACAGAAGACCACAAAAAGTGATGAAACCTACCTTTAGGAATGCCTCCTTCTGTTCCAGGTGTTTGCTTATCATGGGTGTAACATGATCTGTTTCAGAGTTGGGACCCAGCTTATCTGCTCCCCCACACCAGTCCTCTTCTCGTTTATATTCTTGCTCCAGGCTTTCCAGCACACTGCACACCTATCAGGCAGAAGGAGTCCAACTTGCATGTAATTCAGTACATCAAGAATTTGAAAACTGAACTTCTTTGAGTTTTGAGAACTGACAGAAAAACTGAAAACTGATCTATCCCTTACATATATCTTAGGTTCTGACATATTTTTACTGGAACTTAATGGAAGATAATCAACTTTGGCTTTAGGATTGCAAATGTTGGCCTTCTTAGGCGGCATTGCTCAGGATGCTCTCTCTGAAGTTGCTCATCTTTCCCAGCCTCTGTGACTGCAAAGTTTGGGATAAGCTTCAGACATGACTGCAGAGGAAGCAACCTTGCCAATATTCCCACTAACTCTTCTGCTGACTAGTCAGATAAAGCTGATTTTCCTCTGACTCTCACACAAAACACAACATTAACCATCTGCAATAGTTCCATTAAAACCTCTGTGTCACTCGCTTGTGGTTTAAGCCAAACTTCTTGATACAAGCAGTAATTAAACTAAGCACTTGTACTCCTGTTTTATTCCAGAAATGTTTTACAAGCCTTTTTCTCGATTAAAATAAGAATCTGGGGAACATTAAAGGCCAGAGAGACAGAAAAGGCTGACAAAGAAATTTGAGTCTTCACCAGTAAACACTGCGCTTTGGTAATCTTTGAATTTTTCTCATTGAAGTGAGCGTAGCCAGACAAGTAAGACAGTAGCCACCAAGTAGTTAGTGCAATTTGTCTACTACTCAGTTAAAACCATAATTTCTGTTGCTAAGGCAGCTGGGAAAATAATTTGCTTTTTGAATTTTTTATATTTTCTGACTGCATTTGTTATCAAATTAGTAAACATAAACCAAATCCAGTCAACCATTTTCTTTTGACACTACACTGAAGAATTAACCAAGGCTGGCACAGCTCACGTAGCATTTCTGTACCTGTTCAGAAGTTTTATAGAAGGCAACAGAGGCATTCACAAGCTTGAGACGGTCCTCCATCTTCAGCATCAGTTGTTGCCAATGGGAAGCAACCTTCTCTGCACACTCCCTGATCATATCCATGTCATAGTGATTAGCCTGTAGCATTGCCTCTGCTTTCTGCTGAACCTGTAGGGCACTTTGATGCGTTTTCTGACAAGAGATGAAAAATCAGGAGTTCAGTAGAGCATTTGAGTTCATTTTCTTGAAGACCTCAAAGGCTCACATTTCCACTGTGTCAGTGACATTTCTACACGCACACACACATACTCATAAACTAAAAATAACTGTCTAATATTAGCCACTGCATGACTTCATTATGCAAACACAAGGAAAATAAATCCTAAGGAGATTTACCAGCAAATCAACAATGATTAGCAGACTACAATAAAAGCTGACTGCAAAGCATTAATCACACATCACATCTCTATGTCACAGTAAAATTCTTTATAACCACGAATTCCAGGTTGATTTTCTTTCCCTTCATCATAAGGAGGGAAAAAGATGGGAAGGGTTTATCTTATTTTGGTCTGATTGCTATTTCTGTACTCACAGCTTTAAAGTAGTCTATTGCAAATTAATAGTGAGCAAAGTTGCAAGCGTATAGTCCAATACAAAAGACAACTCTCTCCACTCATTATAAGCAAAATTTTAACTTTAGTTCTCCGTATAAACACATACTTGCCTAAATTCTTCAACACTTAGCTATATTAAATATGATTAAATCTGAGTCCAGAATGACTCAGAAAACACAGAATTTAACCTTCCTAGTCATGTATCCTTAAATTGACAAACACTTAGAGGTCACATGATTTTTATCCTTAAGAGTCACCAAAGCTGTCAAAATGAGTGTACATATAGCTCAAACTGTTAAAAAAAAACAAAAACAAAAACAAAAAAACATAGAGATCCACAAAATGGCCTAAGCACATGAAACTATTACTGCAAGACAGTACTTCTGAAAACTGGAATTGTTTTCCCAAAGGAACATAACATTGGTTACATTTTCAGGAAAAGTTCTTTAAAAAGCATACTATATATAACCAATGTCACCACAAATCCCTCAGTAGTGCATATAAATCAATATTATTGTGTTCCAGTCAAACTTAAGATCTCTGTACAATTTTTGCACAGAGATGACCAGTCCAATATATTTAGTTTGAAATCAAAGCAGGAGGAAGGATACTTAACCACACACAAATTTCAGTAAAACTTGCCATTGAACAAAAATGGAAACATTAAAATACCATATCATAATCCGCTGAAGAAATGGTTGTTGTTCTTTAATCAGAATACATACAATTAATGCATGCTGTTTCATTTATTCTCAACTTTAACACCTAGTTTTATATTGTATTCTAAGAAACGGGTAACGCCATTTTCAGTAAAGCTGCTGTTAACAGACTTACTTGATTTATATTTTAACCTTTTTATTCTTCTCCAGTCAAAAAATACCACTTTACAACGTTGCAAAAAAGGCACTGAGAAGAGGTAGGCGTCTGGCATTGCAGACCCAAAACAAGAAAAAAAGAACATGAACAAAAGCCTCACCTTCCCAATAAGTGTTTTTATCTCTTTGCCATAAGATGGTTTCAATACTGTAGCGTTAACCCACCAGTATGAAAAGGGAAAGAAGAAATACGTCTTCTTAGGATAATTAATGCTGTTTACAGAGACTCATGAATGGTAATAGCGGACTTCTTGGATACGGTCACTGAAATGGTGCTTTTACCTCTATTGCATGTTGAAACTGTTCATGTTCCCTCTGTAACTGTTCTGCTTCCTGCAAAGAGCTAGCAGTGATAAGGCCAGCATTTAGCATTGACTCCCCATTTCGGATCCAGCCCAAAACCTGTAACAAAAGAGAAGACCTTAAAATACACAATTCCACTGCCTGCCAGCAAGAAAAGCATCATTGCTAGGGACAAAACTATCTACGGACACATGGTTCTGGAACTGATGCCTAAATCATTTATTATACATTTACAGTGAGCGATATATATGTGATATAACACAGGCAATGACATTCACTGTAATTGCCTATTTCACTTAGCTGACAACTTGCATGTTTCAGTCAACTATTACATGTTTGTGGGTTCATTTTTTACTGAAGCAAGGTTGTGCTTCTGAATGTCACTTAGGCCACCTGCAAAACAGAATAAAATTACAAATAATAGTTGCTGAAGAGCCAGTGTCAGTCACGTAAATTGAAGGCATGCACCTTCATAAAAAGAGAGCAAATAATTCAGAGTATTAACATTGAGAAAAAAGACTGTTAAGTGTTTTCTAATTGCTTGAATGTTTTTGTTTCTCAGGAAGTGTCTTCTTGACTCGTCTAAAACCACAAGAATTCCAGGATGGGGAGAAGCCTCAGGAGGCCACCTAGTGCATTCCTCACCAAAAGCAGCAACATTTAACCATAAGGGCCCCCCCCCCCCCCGCCAAAGATCTGTGCCCTGTTCATTACTCAAGACTCCAGTAATGGGCATCCCACACTTTCACAAGACATTTTTATCACCTTAAGTCTTCTTCCTAATGTCTAACTGTCAAAATCTCTCTTGCTTTAATTTCAGCTGATCTAATTTGTCCTGCCCACAATACACAAAAACAAAAACAAACAAACAAACAAAAAACTTTTCTCCCTATTGGCATCATTTTCTCCTATCCTCTCCCTCAATAATTTTACCCTATTCCTTCCTCTAGACAACACTCCTCATTGACACCAGTCTTCAACCACTCCCCTATGAACTTAGCCTCCTAATTTTTCTCACTACTCTTTTATGAGCGCTCTCTAGTTGATAACCATCACTTCTGTCAAAATCTTTCAATTATTGAGTAAAGTTGGACATAATTGAGGTTATTCACTGTTGTCTGCGAACTTTTCTGCAGAATTACTGCCCAGCCAGTAATTACCCATGTTGCATTTGTTCAGCTCATTATTCCTGCCAGTAAATCATGCTCTGCATTTGTCACTAATAAAATTCATATCCTTCATGCAGCACAATTCTCCAATACATCAAGATTGTCCTGAACTGTAATTCAGTGTCCCCTGATAAACTGAAGTACCTTTTCCAGTTACTTTTGCCTTCATCTTCGGATTTAATAGCATAATCTCTACACCAACATACAGATTTTCTAACTACAAACATAAGCTTCTGGCCTTGAAACAACTGCTGCTGCTGCAAGGAAAGGCTTCCAGATCACAGCACAGGGCAGGTGAAGACTGCCATGAAAACAGTTAGGTTAAGACACCTGGGGTACTTAAATACTCATGGGAGCAAGGCAAGGAAGGCCTCAAGAACAAGAAAAGGGAAAATATTGTAGGAAACAGATGGGTCCAGAAGATTTTAGACAGAAATTAAGATTGAAGGACAAGGTTTATCTTGAAGAACATAGAGGGTGGAAGATTTTTTTAAATCACTTTTTAATTTCTATTTTGTCTTATAAAAGCACTTCTAAACTCTCTTTCTATCATACTAATTAATTCTTCCAGGTATAACATAATAAAACGCATTGCCTTTGTGTTAAAATACATTTAGCCTTCTCCAGAGAATTTACAAAGAACAAGAGTGTTTAAAGCAGCACTACTTCAAAGCTCTTCTTGACTTGGCATCCTTCACACGCAGCAGGGACAGCTAGCACAGAATCTGCTATTTCAAACATGCTGATTTGCACTCCTGCTTATTGCAGATTAGGATGGAAGCACAGAAGTGGGTGGGACTCATAGGAGGGAAGTTGCCAGCAGCATTTTTTCCTTCCCCTTCTCTCTGCTCTGACTGAAAGGGATAACATAAGTAGTAGTAAACAGCAAGCCTGTTCTTCTTCCAAGGCTGCTGCCTTGCAGTGTCTGTTGGTGTATTCCCATCACCTCACCACTGGAGTGGACCACACACCCCATCTTTTCCCCTCCTAGTCTTCAGCAGGCTGGAAAAGCATCAGCAGAACATCAGCAAAATTCTGCAAATGAAACAGTTTGGGACACTTAAAAGGGTAGTTCTATACATAAATGCCTAAGTTTGGTTTCTGGTATTGATTTTTTACTCCAACTAGACATGATCACAAGACACACCTGCTTCAGCAAGCAGTCCTATGTGCATTTTCATATCCATATGGCTCTATGTGGAGTGCCAGAATACTCGCCCTGAATAGTATTCTTGGAGAATCAGAGCTCAAACACTGTGGACTGTGTTTGCACCGAGCTTTAAGATCTACATGTATGAATCCAAGGCAGCTCAAGGCATTCTTGAGGATTCAGGCTTGGACTACACTGTTATACATGTGAATATATAGACATATCCAAGAACATATACCATAATCATTACTGCAAACAACAGTACACTGCAAAGGTTTAACAAGCATAGTAAAGTAAATGCACTTTGGGGATTGGTAGAAAATTTGACCCATGTAGATGATGCATGCTAAGACAACTAAAGCATTCATTCTACACAGTGAGTACATGGGAGCAATTTCACCAGTAAGTAATCCTGCAGCTATACATTTTAGGTGATCAAAGGTTTGGCTGGCAAACACGCAAGTGTAGTTGTGGATGAACCAGATGCTCTCAACTATTTATCTGCCTCTACCTGTATGTCCCTACCCTGTATAAAGTGATCACATTTTCCTTTCCACATTGTTTTTTCTACATACAGCTCTCCTTTCTTACTTTAGTGAGCACCCTCTTCCTCCTTACTTCTATGGTGTAGGAATCTTCTGTCTGCTTTTACCCTTTCTGCACCTATTAAGTATCAGGTTGGCAAGCAAATTCTTCGTAGGATTTCTTTAAACCTGTTTGTCTTCTAGCTCTTCTGCTTCCTCCTAGTCTTGAGGCTTGATCTACAGAATGTCAATGACACAAAACAGAACTGGTACTGTGGTTGAGGGAGAAGTAACAAGATGTTTTTATCTGCTTTCTGTGCTCAAAAGAAGCTCACCTAGTACTGAAAAGACTTTATTAACTTATAAAGACTTATTAACTTATAAAGATGGACTTACATATAAAGGCTTAATTTACTTAGAAAGGCTCGATTAATTTATTAAGACTTAAAAAAAGAAACCTTACTTTGCTAAAAAATGAAGCCAGGAGACAGTTTTCTGGTCTCAATTACAACAACCTGAGGGATGCACCCTATGGAAAAATTCCTGCAGTATTCCAATCTAATAATCTGTCATGACTACAAGCTAAATAAATATAAGTGTGTAAAATGTGAAACTACAACAGCAGTAGTGACAGTTTTGGCAGAAAAATATCCAATGTCAATCTTGTTAAAAACTTAAATATGGAGACAGGATCCCATCTACCTAATAAGTATGCTTGATCTCTATTCATCAACAATAAATTCGGCAGGAAATCACAGTAATGGGACTAGAAAACCATGTGCTTACTGCTTCAGGAAATAAAATACAAATAACAAAACAGACTGAAAAGGAGGTTCACTGTGTCATTTTACTCTCAAGTAAAGCACACTTGCTGTGACCTGCTGAGCTATGGAGCTTTTCCCAGTTAAGAGGAGAAAACAAAGATCATGCTTCCTGATATTTAATAAAATTAAGGTAAGTCAGAAGTGTTTTTCTGGTAAGGCAACTGAAATCACCAAAAGTAGAAGATATTAGACCCAAAACATTCCCAAAAGGATCAAAAGAAATCCTGTAAGACAATATAACATTGTTTTAGTTCCATTCATTTTTTAGGGCTTCAGGCTGGGGAAGTACTGCAGCTTCATTTGTACAATGAAAAATTGGACGAGGAGTTTGTAATACATGAACCTATCAGCTAGGTGTTCATGTAAGCTTGTTTGAAAATTCACATCTATTAGAGCTTTTAATTCAAAATAAAAACCAAGCTGACAGTTGATAGAGATGAGTTCTAAGAATACAAAATAGAGTCATGTTTTTCTCCTAAAACCCACTCTATTGTGAAGAAGTAGCTGGCTGGAATAGCATACTACCTCTCTATTAAGTATGAGATGAACCGATTTTTTTCCAGTGCTTTTTAAAAAAATCTAAACTTGAGCTTCACTTTCAGTCAGGGCTAGTACTGGCTTGGAAAAGTTACAAACATCTAACAGAACCAATCTACAAAACCATGTATTAAGTGTAACATGAATATTCCTCTACAATCCATTATATTAATCTTCTGCTTCTATCTGCCAAAATATGAAACATTTCTTCTGCAAATACATTTTAAACAGGTGTCTCTTTCTTGTCATATTTAACCTGTATGAAAACAAAGCTAATGCAAAAAGGTACTCAGTTTCTTGTGGGAGCATCCAATAGAAGTAACTATTTCATAGTGCTACATTCTGTTCTGTAACCAAATATTATTTCAGTACTGTGGGAATTCATGACTTATCTTTCTTACTAGTCTATCCCATCGTGGCCTACTGATGTACCATAAAGGAATGAGACTGCCTCAGCTGGTATTCACATTCTTTCTTTTTCATTTTTTCTTTTCTTTGCAAATTTGCACTCTTTTCCTTCATCCTCAAAACTGCTTGCAACTGAGTACAGAAACTATCCTAATCCACAACAACTTTAATTTCAACCATTACTTGTGTGAAAAGTCATTTGCAGTTTGCATTTTATGGAGGTGAACAAGTACTAAGACATGCACAGGACAACTCAGTAGAGTATGCAAAGGCTTTAACTAGAAGGCCTTATATTTGATTACTACCATAGACTGCACACAATAGACACTGCAAGTTCTTTGCATCCCTTTAATTCAAGACCACACTGCAACTTTGGGTGTTCCACCACAGCCACCAGCTGCTTCCTGGAAATACTTTGAGAATCTACTATTCACCTCTCCAATGCTAACCAGACTCCTTCTGTATTACTTCGCAATCTGTGAGGTTTATCATTCACAGTCTCATAAGTAAGACGAATTTTTCTAAGAGCTCCTGACAAATGGAAAAAAAAAAAAAAAAAAAGTTGTACTGGGAATCATTATGTGACATTAAATGCAACAGATTCTAGCCGATTTCTGTGAGGTTTTCAAGTCTGATAAGGTAAAAGTATTACTTTCTAGTGTTATTTTATTATTAAAACACTAAACAAACAAACAAAAAAGAGAAAAAACATGCTATTTTCACCTGCTTTAGTGGCTTTGCACATAGCATCTCAAATTCACCAAAGGTTTAGGTGTTTTTCAGGTAAGGACCTCAAAACTTAACACTTTATTGCCATGATATGGGAAATTCAGTTTTCACCTCCAGGAAAGTAAACCTTACTATGATACCACTATGTGTAGATGCAGCAAGCAATATACAAAGAAGTATTAGGGCACTGTTCAGGGAATATCACCGAACATTTCTATTAATCACCAACAAAAGATGAAAGTATGTTTTTTATCCTAATTCAAATTACACTTCAAATACATGACTTGTATCCACGTACAAAGAATGTTAATGCAAATTTTAAAAATCACTTAATATTAACAAAGGATGAAATTTCTTTAGGTGCTTAATTCAAGATTGTCCCTCCCTACCTCCAAATACACGAATTCATATATCAAAGTAGTTTTTTATTTCTATTTATGGGACCATCTCTCTCCAAGAGGTATGAAAATAGCACTTGGGGGTTGATCCCCCAGCTCAGGGCACAATTAGTTCGTACCTGCTTAACTTCAGCCTGCAGATGGCGCAGCTGTACGCACTGTTCCAAGTGCTTGCGATGCTGCTCGGCGGCTAAATCCAGCTCCTGCTGCTTCTCATGGAGAAATTCCAGCAGATCCTGAACACGAGTTGCCATGTCTACATCTCTGTCACAAAGCAGCTCAACACCTGTAATCAGCCAGACATTTATAACAGATGTAAGTCTTTCAAAGATAAACAGGAGGTTTCCACTATTCTACACTTACTTTTCCAGTTACTTCTCAAAGTATAACTTAATCTTCAGAGCATTTGCTTAAAAAATCAGGTTTTGCACCTTTTTAAAAATGTAAAATTATTGTTATTATTATTATTATTTACTTATTTTTTAAGAAGCCTGTGATTTACCCCTGGTGAATGAATGCAGTTAAAAACATCAACTGAAGGATCGTAAGAAACCACAAAGGAAGAGTTAAATTGGTTAAATTCTTCCACTTAACTATAAAATTAACTCCCTACTATTTACTCTAATTTTATTGGCTTCCTGCGTGGAATCTCCTTCTTACAAAACTAAACGTCTCCAGATGTTGCCAACTCCTAGATAACAATTACATGCCATAATTACAGCATATATTCATGCATGCTATTCAAATGATTTGAGTATGAAGAAGAAAAAAAACAGGTCCACACTTCTCCAGCTTACAGTTAACCAGCATGTCTGTCATTGTCAGACATCCCATGGAGAGACAATTGGATAATTCCTGTAAAGCCACTACCCTGAATAGCATGAAGGAGCCATCTTACCAGAAGCCTGCACTTCATTGACATACTGCAGCAGATCCTGCCCTTGGTGGATGACATCAAACGTCAAATTATTCATGGTCAGGGCTTTGTCTGCATGATGCTGGAGCCTTTGTTCTGCTATTGTAAGATCTTCAGTGTCGAAGTCATTCATCTGCTGAGAGAGCTCATCATTCCAAGACTCAAGGTCTGAAATTATCTGTGGGAAAAAGGAGAAAGACAATGTTCACTTATCCATTACACATTGCATTTTTATTTCCAGTGTTGCAGTTAAGATGGAGGTCAGAAACTTGAGTCACTCATTGTTGGCTGAATTCACTGATCAGGTTTGATATGGTTCAGATGTGGGTTGTTTCAGCATGGGTTTTAAATTTTAGCAAACAATCCAGAAGAATATATTTGAGAACCAAAATACCTCTTGTTCAAACAGTGCTTGCCTTGTCAAGCATGTAACACCATGAATAGCCTAGAATTGTTTGAAGTAATTCGTTCATCAACACATCACTTACGAAACAGATTAAAACATTAAAAAGGTTGAAATTATCTCCACCTTCAAAGGAAATTGTTGACTTAAAACATATTTTCAGTTCTTCAGACTACATCAAGTAATACCTCATACACGAAGTGCCAGCTTAGCTTTCAGTTACACCATTCTAAAGCTCTTTTACAAAAAAGTCAGCTTTAACCCTCCGAGAGAAGGAATTGTCAGGCTCTGTAAGCACCTTCAACTTCTAACAAACAACCGAGAAGCAATACCTGTCACAAAAGGCAAGGTACTTAGCGAATGCTACAAGAACAAAAACTAATCAGAGTTAAATTTGTGTGCTGAAAGAATTCAGATACACTAATTCCAGATTTTACTCTCAGCGATAAAACGTCCAGAGAAGGCATTCAGGAAGATTTTTAGTTTTTAACGTGTTTTTAACAGGAAGTCTTCCTTGCCCATACACACATGGATGTTTTCCAAATCACATTCCAAAACCTGGCTGAAACCATAAACTCCTTTTAACTGGGATACCAAACTGTTTTCAAGTATAACAGATAATAATGCTTACAAATTATGTAGATCAAAGTGGGTTGAGTTCTTATGGCACAGGTTTGATGCATCAGTTATTTATTTCAGACAGGCCAACTGGTTATCATAAGCAGATCATTGGGAAAGCAAAATTATAGATATCAAGAACCACATCTTTCTTAGTTCTTGAGTTCTACAATTTCAGCAGTAGGACAAACTGACATGAACAATGCTAAATGCCGGGGAGGAAAACACCCATTCATATAGCAAGGCACAGCAAAAAGAGAATCTGGCCAAAGCAGCACTAGCAACAAAACTGTTGTCTGCATAAATATTTAACCAAAGCCATTTACTGTCAGCAGGGGTATGCCACCAAGCTTTCCAAGTGGTTCATCAGAGCAGTGAGGTTACTGAGACAGTTAAACTACAACAGAAACTCCAGGGAAAAAGAACAAAAAACACGTGTAGAATAAAAACAGAATTAAAAAGAAAGCAAAGCCAAATAATCTGTAGAAAGTTTCTACAGTTTCTTGATGGTTTGTTCCCATTCTGCTCAGATGGCACCATAAAAAACTAGACAAGACAAGCAACTATTTTAAAATTGTGGCATCAGTGACTTCATGGTTTAAAGGTGTTCTGCAAAAATTGTACTTCTAAAAAATTTTACACTACATATTCAAGTTCCACACTATGCCATGATGGAGACACTCAACAATCAGGACAGCAATTTACAAATTCTAATCTTGGTTGGCCAGTTCTACCTCAGAGGAAACAGGCAGAAGCTCATGTTTCAGGGGTAACACCGAAAACACAAAAGCTGATGGACAATAGGGAAAGGAAAATATACAGAGTAAGGCCTTTAGCTACTGCTTAAAGGTTCTTTCATCTCTCTTCTATGTACTTCAGACATCACACATGATCTACTTATGCATTACGACTGGCTTGCCCTCCAAACACAGAGGCTTCCCCTCTCACAAAGTCCTACACAACTCCCATTTGTTTCCCTTCTGCTCGGTCCACATCCGACCTGTCTCATCACATCCCTCTGCTCTTCATCTCCTTTTAACCAACTTGAAATATTTCACAAACTTCAAGACTTCCTGACAGCCCAGTCTGCTCCCACCTCATCTTCAAGAGCTGCAAACTCCTCCTCCTAGCACATCCATGCCAGAATACACTTTTTGGAAATTTATGATGCTGTGCAACAGGATACTAAATGAATTACCCCTTGAAATGCAAGACAGGGTAAATAACAGCGAGATTTTTTCTTATTTCCTGTGAAAATCTGTTGCCATAGCTTTCTTGTCTGTGAAACTGGATTAGTTTTCTACTTTCTTCTAACACCTATCAAGTTCAATGACTGTGCATACTTTCTGAGTTCTGTTACAGAATACTTCAAACTTCATAACAAACTTCCTAGTGATGGTGTTCTTACTCTTCGCTGGAGACACCACAGTCACCATGAAGACCATCAACATGAGCATATTTTCCAGTAGCTCTCAGATCAGGATAACACTGTGTTCATTCCTTACCAAAAAGAATGTTTTGCTTTCTCAAAGCATTCATTGCATTATGAAAGCTCTCTGAAATCAGAGTTGCCATTTCATTTTCATCTAGTTAACAACGTTCATAAGTTACTCTCAAGAAACAACTGTTAGACTTGACAAAACTGAAAAACCTAAGCATTAAAGAAGGTGGAAAAACTGTCTTTCAGAACACCATCTTCTGCTGTCTTTCTGAACATCTTCAAAAAGTGGATTTGATTTAATGACGCTTGTGTCACTGTTTTAAAAACAAAGCCAATCCACTGCTCCTCAGAACACAGCCCAACAACTTACCTATCTTACTATCAAAGCAAGTGAAAATAGAACAGGAGATTGCTGTGGTTAAGCTTCAATTTTTATATTAATGGAATGGTTTAAGTAGATTGCAGCCGCTAAGACCTCTCAGACTATCCCTATGATTCGCCTGATATGAACAAAAGGTGGTTCTAAGAGTTCAACATTGTGTTATCACCTCAGCCAAGAGGTTTCGGTGATACTACCCCCAAAGGACAACAACAAAGAACAAGAGTAATAACTTGTTCTCATATTATTTTATGCAACCATGAAATTAAGATCATGGCCCACACTTCATTTAAAGTAGCCTGAAAGACTCTGTACAACAGCATGACATTCCCTGTTCCCTTTAAAAGACCTGGAAACCAAAGATTCAAATAAATAGTGCCAGCATGGTCCCACATTCATTCAAAAGCTAAGAAGCCATAATGCACATCACTGCTGGGGTTCCTAATAACAGCAGTAGTCCTTACATTCTTTCAGCATTCATTACGTGGCTCACGATGATCTATTTCAGCCACTATGAACCCACTGTGTGTCAAGGGCAGAGTTAAAAACTAAAAGAACATGTTAAGCCCTGTCTGCCCACATACTTGAGGGCTTTCCCTGGAAGTTCCTCTGCTTTACAAGTGACACAGATTAGGCTCCTGTTTTGTTTCTGAAGTTTTGTCAAGCCATTCAGCATTAATTACACAGAACAAAGATGAATGACTAATAGACAACTAGAGTAACTGAATCTCAGATTAATACTGCTCTCAAGAAATGGACAACCCAGCAAAAACACAGGGCAATTACCATAGCATTTGTTCAAGAAGTTCCTAGCACAGTCTGAGCTGCCTGACATACCTTTCTATTTGTTACAGCCTAGGGAGTACTGACAGGAAAGAAGGAAGGGTTATAACACACAAGAGATGCAGACTCTTTCACACTGGATGGAAAAGAAAAAAAACACAGGTCTCTTCTCAGAAGGGTATGACCAGCATTCCTTGCAGCAAATGAACGCTAACCTGGAAAATTTTATGTACTAGGGAGAAAGAAAAAGGGAGAATAGGAAAGGGAGTTCTGTCTCTGTGATCCAGCACTTTGCATCCTTGCCTTTTCAGCTGGATGACTTCACAGGCATCTTGTAAGTATGGTCCAAAAATAGAGCAGAGATAAAGCTGTGGGCTGAAAAGTGTGCAGTATGCCTTCTGTGGAGCCCTGACATAGGCCTAGAGGTATTTAAGTCATGGATAAGTGAAAAATGCACACAGATGAGAGACAATTTACACACATCAAACCACACACGTATTGGCTGCATTCATTGCCACCAGTGTTACCTTGCTACTGACGAGGTCCATACACAGCTTCCTTATGCTACAAATACTTGTTCACTCTAACATGAGACTCTTCATATACCTTATTTCGCTCCTTCCTTCCTTTAGTTAATACAGGCATTCACAACGGAGCCCTTCAAGTACCTCATGGCCAACAGCACTTAAAAGCTTCCCAAGGATAGAGAAGGTTAAGTCAATGTGCTAAGACCAAGGGGCAAAATGGAGACAGTGCTGCAATTACACCAGTATCAGAAGGGCATGAGAAACTGAGAAGTTGCAGGATAAAAGACAGCGACTAAAAGAAAGAGTATTTAACTAGTGAAGGGAACAAAAGGGGCAAAAAGAGGATGACTAACCCTGGCAGCAAATCTCCCCAGTGTCCACAGGAGCACAGCTGCAGAGTAGGAACCTGCAATGCCTACGGGAGCCCTTTGTTCCACTTAAGCGTGTGCTATTTTGCAAGTGCTAAGACAAGTTAGAGACACTACTCGCCTCCCAGAAAAACATTTCTCACAGGATGCTCCCCTGAATGAACTGCCCCTACAACCAAGTCTGAAATCACCGGGCAAAGGAGGATATCAAAACAAAGCCTGTGAGTTCATAGCTGGTGTCTGGCTCCTCCTTGCTATCATGTTACTTCAGCTCCGCTTCTGCTTTCACATGGCTGACCTGGAACCAGTCCCTGCTTTTTCTTCCTGGAAGTTTCCAAACAGATGTCAGCCTTCAGGGAAAGGGAAAAGAGAAGCATGCTTTGCTGAGGAAGCAGACAGCAAAGCAATCAACATTTTGCTGAAGATGCTCTGCAGACAGGGTCGTCACAGCCCGATTTCTTCCTGGGAGGGCTTCTCGGCAATCCTAAATAAGTACGATTTTTGTTTACAAGCCAAATAAACAAAACATACCAACTCTTTTAACACAGTAACTGGTGCTTATCTTTATGTTGTATGGGCCAAATTGTAAAGCTTGCCAAACGTCAGCTTCAGAAAAAGCAAAACCCGTGAAGTTAGAATATGCAGCTTTCCGATGCAAAATCCCACAGACGTCACCAAACAATATACACAGAAGTACTACTGTCTACATGAAGTCATCCTGCACTGAAGGACTACAACATATCTGCAAAGCAGGGATTCTGCAACTGTCTCTCTGGCATTATCCAGTTCTGGTTTAGGTAACCTAAAGCAGAGAGCAGTCACCTTAATCAACAACTTCACTGAGAACTTGAACCTAATTCATTCTTTAATTTTCTTAGCATGCCTTTGCCCCCTGCAGCTGCCATTTCCTTGACACAAGTGTTCTGATAACATCGTGCAGACCGCATGGAGCACCGAAGATCAGTTCTGCACTGATTGTAAAGCTGCTGACAGTGCTATAAAAGGGGATACCTTTCATGTTCCTCCACATGTACCAGTCATTCAATTAATCACTGTGACCACAATTCTGCCAAGCCTTTCCCTTGCATGCTCAAGACAGCTACCCTCACATAATCTAAATAGCAAAGTCCCTGCAGACTAGTTTCACCTCCTCAATGTGAACACCAAAATAGAGAAGCTTCTTGGTCTTCCTTTACAGTAGTTATTATTACTGTGGAGCATACAGTCTCACTTCCTTTGCGGGCACAAATCAAGGAACTGTGTCTGCCTGTGCCTGCACTGCACATGACAATTTGCTTATCTAAACCAGAATCCAGCAATCGTTTTAAGAAAAAAACTTGGAAGCTATAACTTCTGATGATTGACTCTTTATCCTTACACCATCCACATCTAACAGCTGCAGCTTTTACTTATGTCAACGGGAAGAGATCAAGTTAGTAACTCCTGTAGCATTGTAACTCCTGGTTTCCTGAGTCTCAAGGTAAGCTATTATTAAGTCAAACAGGATCATGTACCAATGGATAACCACAAACTTTCTGAAGCACCAACTCAGTTTGAGTCACTGTATACAGTGCTCCTGGTTTTACAGAAGTTGTATGATCAACTTAGCTGAAACTTTATAATGCAATTCTACTAACATAAGCTCCATGTGAAGTGTCTGTCTGCATGCACGTCCCTGCACACGAACAGAACCTTTCCAACTGATACAGCTGCAATCCTCTTCCAAAATCTGTACAATTTAAAAACAACCTCAAGTTTTGCAAGGGTGTAGTACTACAACTATTTTTTTGTTATTTTCAGAGATGGAAAAACATCTCATTTGAGAGAGAAAAAGAGAGAAGGAAGGAGGGAGAGGAGAATGCAAACAACATTCCCAAAGGTTAAAACAGAATTCCAAACACCATTTACAGTTGCCAACTGAAAAAAGGCTGCTGATTTGGAAAAGAGAACAGGGATGTTACTACAAAGCAACAGCTTAGATGTTTTGTATGAAGCCATCTTGCAAGTCTTATAATTCACACGACGTGTTAGCATGCTAGTTATATCAAGGCAGCTTGATATTTGAACCACATTTGCCAGATGAAGCAAATGGTACACTGATTTCACACAACAAGACACACGACACTTGCTTAAACGCACACTGGGAGGCAATCAGAGTGGGAATTAACGTCAGCGAGCTCTGCTCTCTTCTGAGACTTTCATATACAAGACTAACATCTTATTTCAGGTGAGAACTATCAGTCACTTGAGCCACATGCCAATGCAATCATACAACCATCTCAGCATAAATGTTCTCCACAACGAGAGAAGTGCTGTAAAACTCCAAGAGCAGACACTCACATCTATTGCATCTCTTTCAAATATGCGGAGCTGCAGAAACAGCTCAAGCTTGATCTTGCGTTCTTGAAACAGCTCCTCCATCTGAGATTGGGCCTCATCCAGCTGCTGCAGGACTGTCTCTATGTGGTTGATCGAGCTGTTATGGGGGGTCTTGTTACTAGAAATGGCCGAATCCCTATTCAAAGCAGAGGGGGTGGGGAGGAATAGAGAAGGGAGATTATTATTGAAGAAAGAAAACCACACAACTTGGATGCTACACATGACCGTGAAATGCAGGACTTCCTTAGAAAAGGTTAGTACCAGTCTTACTACTTGAAAGCTAAGTCCGTACATTTTGTTTATAAAAATACAAATTCTGTTTTAGTTCTTGAAAAAGCATTAAAAAATTAGACGACTTTCAATTTTGACTAATTCAACACCTAAAAGACATTCTGTTTACAGGAAGAAAAAAATTTAAAACCAGAGAGAAACCCTTTTTTGTGAAAAGGAAGTGGCACATGATAACTATTTACTTCATAGGATCTTCCTAGCAGTGAAAAATCATTATAAGATATAAAAAAAAACAACAACACAAATATTTCACTGTGGTATAAAAAAACAATGCAAAGTCAGATATGATAATATGAAGTCCTGTGGCAAATAGGACATGTACCAGTGTATACGGCCCTAAATTTATTTAGATTATTAATGAATTAAACTGACTGCAAACTGATGGTCTTCACTATGGAAATATTACATAGCGGCCTGCAAAACAATTTCAAACATCTCTTTATGAAAAGTCTGCTATTCAGAACTGAAAATACTGTGGAGTCCTGCGTGTCAGACTACAAAGGCATACGACTGCTCCTGTTACAAAGGTAGCTTATGTAAACAAAGTCTCCACTTTATGAAGGTAGTGTTTATAAGCTGAGCTTCCTGTAAACAGAGGGTTAGAGACCATCAGTACAGCATGAAACATAACTAGTCTTAATATTTACAGATTTTATTTATAGGTCATTACTTGTAGTCATTATCTGTAGTCTCAAAATAGAAAGAGCCGTGCAGAGTATCAGAGGTTTGCCAGAAGAGATTTTAATAAAAACTTGTTTTACCTCAGTTGCTGTATGAGATCTTCGCCTTCTTTTATGACATTGACTGTAACCTGCAGAGTGGTCTGTTGCTGTTGACCAAAACGTTTAATCAGGTCTTGGACAGCCTCCACAGACTCAGCATAGACATCATCAAGCAGTTCTTTCTGCAGCTCTTCAAGCCATGTCCACAGCTAAAGGAGGAAAAAAAATAAAATAAAAATAATAAAAAAGTAAGCACCAGGGTCAGGCAGTCACTATTCCAAATCAATCTGCTTGGGCAGGAGAAAATAGATTGGTGTGGGGTGAGGGGGAGAAACAGGATTTGTTTCTCTTCATAGAAAAATCCCGTCTTCAATTTAATAAAAATGAGCCTTTGTTTCAAATAAGGTTTTCACCAGGAAAGCTTTCTCTGTGTTGCTAAGTCACCCTTTCTTTCCTATTTTCCTTCTACGGTACTGAGTGTATCCGACTGAGCAGCAGAGAGTTCATAGCGAGAATCCCATCTGCAGCTCTGCGAGAGAGTCGCGGGGAGGGAAATGCTATGGTAACACTCCCTGAGAGAAGGAAGGAAGGAAGGAAGGAAGGGAGATGTATTGTAGCCACCATCAAATTTACACTGCCAGGCTGACACATGCACATAGATAACAGGACACTTTTCAGTGGCCTTCAGAAAAAGGAAAAAGAAAAGGGCATTTCAGAAAACAATATGCTGAGAGATACCAGATGTGAAAAGTTATTTTTCTATCATGATCTCTACAGCTGTGGTGCTTACCCTGTTGCTTTCAATATCAAGCTATTACAAACAAAAATCATCACAAGGAATTACACCAACATTTTTTAATCTTTTTTTCTCTTACATATGCACGTAACCCTGTTCAGAACTGCCCACACATTGCAGTTTACAGAAAAATCCCTAGGAATATGCCAGCTAGATATCATTACCGGCCACTGGAATCCTACTGTGTTCTTTCCACAATTTTATGAGGCAAGCTGTTGCATCCTAACTTCTGTGTGGAAATTATTCGCTAACAAACCGACTACCGTGCATATGATAAAATCACTGCTTGAAGAGAGGGAGCACGCCTGTGTCTGCTACAACACTCCTGTGAGCACTTAGAGCACAATGAAACAGCTATTCTCACAGGAAGCATCCAAATCAGGCCCTCCCCTTTGTTTTATCATCACATCACAAACTCTGCGATTTCCAAGAACAAGGATTAAAGTCTGCTTTCTAGCCTGGAAAGGCAACTCTGTTCTGAGTGACAATATTAAGATCTTTTGTCTACATTCTAATTTAATTTAATTTAATTTAATAAATATTTTAGAGATATAAATAGGCTTCATTAACCTTGAACCTAATTAAGAGATTAGCACAGTTAAAATAGAGTCAGTAAGCAATCAAAATAGCTTAGCTTCAAAGACAGTAGAACAAACGCTTAATGTCTTTGCTTAACATGTTCTACAGAAATACCTATTTTATGCTGTTGTCTGTACAATGTTCTGACCATAAAGGTTTATTAACTCCCAATGGAGTTACAATAAAACAGAAAAATCAGTGAAGGACTCTGAGTTTTGATTAATAAGTTCCATTACAGCTTTATTTTAAAACCAAATGCTAGGCTTTTGTTTTTGTTTTGTTTATTTTAATATCTTAGAGCCTTACATGCCCCTATTTCAGTTTTGAGTGAGCCAAGTTCTTGGCTATGCTTTCACAAATCAGGAAAAATTAATGATACGTAACCAAACCCGTTTCCCCAAATTTACTAAGAAGAAACACCCAACAAACAAACAATAACAACAACAAAAACCAGAACTGCCTATTCATCCACACCGATCTTCTGACTACTCGTATGCTTCAAAGACAATGACTGTCACACATTTGAATGCAACTCTGTAGTCATAAACACCAGAAGCTCAAGTCACAGCAGTCTCTCTTAATAAAAGAGCAGGAATCAATGGAACCTACCATGTGCATCAAAAGCCCTAGCCAACATTCATTCCAGCAGCACAAGTTAATGCAAGATCCAAAACAAATATTTTTTTTTCAAATGCATATTTAGAAATGCAAATTTCACTTCAAGGCAAACGAAACTTAAGAAGCCCGATAGTACAACCCACAAACTTTACTCAGATTTCGATGGCCAGAAGACATGCTTTTATCCCTGTCCTAGTTTATAACCTTTGTCTAAATTACAGAAATAGGATGCAGCGTTAGAGATCTTTCAAGTGAGCTGGTGTGCACACAGTTCCTGCAACTTGCAACTGTGCAAATATACACTGCAGAAAGCGTAACACTTTGCTGTTGACTACAAATTGAATGCATTAGGTGATAGCTAGGAGAGCTTTACCTCACGCATACTGCACTGCTTATAAAAGGCCCAAGTTTCAGAGACTTTTATCACAGACAAACTGGAACTAAAGCCATTTTGGGTCTCCTGGACTATATCCAGCTTGCCCCGTGGCTCCTTACAAGCACCTGCCCTGCAGCTCACAATAGGTCTAAGAACCACTTCAGTGTTTTTCCACTAGGTCTTTTGCAGCTGAGCCTTGGGTCACACCTGTACAAGGGGACACCTCCCCTCTGGGATTGCTGTTCTTCACAAATGCTTCAGCCATTCCTGTGCCTTGCGGGAGAAGACCTGACAGGGTCAACAAAACTTACAAGTGTTGGACTGGTGATGTATTCAGCCTGGGAACACTTCCCAGAAAGCTCACCCTGGGTACCGGAGACAAAGCCAGCACGGAACAAGCAGACTTTTTGCTCTGCGTAGTCGGCCCAAAGCATCACCACCTACCTGGAGCAGAAAGACATGGGTGCTAACACAACAAAGTGTCATTCTGGCTGGCGTGGTGCCTGGTTGCCAGGAACAGAGAAGCAGTTTCTTGGTGCAGAATCAGCACAGCATGACTGTAAACATGGTATCTTGACCCCATGGTGCCAAAGAGCTCAGAAATACACTGCAGTTGCCTAGTTCATTAGTCAAATCACCCGCTGCTTGGGCAGGAAAAGCATTTTACAAATGTACAGAAAGAGTGTGATAGTAATTAGCATGCATTACTCGTCTAGCTGTGATTCACAAATTGTTCTACTTTCAACAGTATAAGCCATTTCTGAAGCAACTGAAGAGCTTTATGACAGTTCCATAGGAAAAAAAAAAAAAGTTCTAATACATTATCAGGTAAGCTTTTTATACTTTTCCACTATGTAAGTTTCTGACAAATAGTTTCCCCTCAAAACAATCTTGTTCTGATGCAGTCTATATGCAAAAGTTAGAATTATGCCACCAGAGGTGAACAGAACTGTCAGGTTATCAAAGCTGAATATAAATGTGTGCAATTTATTGAGAGTTTAATTCACAATATCTGGCAACAGTGTGCTGGCTTGTACAGAGCTTTAAAACCAGCATGAACACAGGGAATACTGCAAATTACATAAATTACCTTGTTTTCAGATATGAAACTAAGGATGAAGACAGTACAAAGTTGTACAATAAAGTCAAAGGAAGCCAGTTTACTGTGGGGAAAGAACAGATACTGGAGCTTATCCATACATGTTCAGAAGTGCACAGCTACAGATTTTATACTGCAATGATGCTCTGTGGCAACGCATTATTCCATCAAATAGTGAAAGCAACAAGAATCTGATGGAAAAAAATCATCATTGAAAAAACATTAACCTTCTCCTAATGTGAATTTCTGAGCAACATCTTATGTTTTTCTATTCATTGTAAAAGAAAGGCCAAAAAGTCCCCAAACAAACCACTAGGTCCTGTGACCTTAATAAGAACTTTATCCAGTGGCAATACAGCTTGAATGTACAGTGAGAAAACCATATAAATAACTAAATCCAGGCACAGAATGAGGCTCTTCTGCTCTTTTCATCTGCTCCCCACATCTTATCAGAATTAAAATTGGAGAGGGAAATCAAATTCTGAATCCCTGACAGGCAAATGTTTCACCCAGCACATTTTTTCTTGATCTAAATATAGCACAGACTAAGAAACATCTGCTTGAACGAGCCTGCATCCTGTGCTACCTCTTTCCTAAGTTCTTGGGAGCTTGCCATTAGTCACTGAGATGGTATTATTTTAATTGTCTGCAACATCCTGGAAGTTTCAGTGTTTCCACCATAGGCCTCCATCCATTTAAGTCCCATCCCCGCAATCCCCTGAAAGACTGAAGCGAAATAAGACCTTACAGGATTTTGCTTAATATAATCCGAGAACAATTATTTGTGAGTAAATATCTTCCCAGGTTCACAGTTATTATGCAAAGTATCTGCCACTTTCATTATTTTCAAATCAGATAATTTACTTGATTTTTCATGTTTATAATAGCTTTTGGATATGCAGTCTGCCTTTTCAGGAGGCTAAGACAAAGAAGGGCACACAGTTTCTGCATTTAAAAACTGTCAGTTCCTCTTTTTGCCTCTGCCCCCTAGCACAGAGTTGCAGTCTGTGTATTACCACAGGCGTTTTTTTAAGGATCTGGTATTTGTACTGGGCCAAACGCTGCCGTAATATTCCCTAGCATGTATGTCTGGGCACGGGAGTCTGACGTCTGCCTGAAAGCTTTGGCCTTCAGGACAAGAAGTTGGCAAAAATTGCATCTTGGGAACAAAAAAGCTGAGATATTAAAGCCTTGGTCGGCTGTCTTCCAAGGACCTTTCGGTGACACTTAAGATACTGAATACACACATATAGTTCTTGAAAATTAGATTTAATTATATTTAAAGGCTTCAAATATCCCCATCCGTTCTACAGTTATAATCATATATATATATTTATATATATCTATATTCCGATTCAGAATAAGTTCATCCTTGAAGCAACACCAAGTTTCTTACATCTCCCTAAAATTACATTAACTACCAGCATCCTGTCACCAGTCGTCCCATTACCTAACTGAGCAAGAAAAAGAAGCCCACACCGTAGCTTTAGAGGTCTATTTCTGCTTCACTTTTCCCAAGCACTTAGTACTATTTCAATAACACCTGGACTGCAACCCATAAACTTGGTCCATTTTTTTTCAAGCCAAAGTAGCTATCAGTGTTGAAAAACTTGAGAGGCAATTTGTGCTGGGTCCCATCAAGCCAATAAAGCATAACACACTCTGATGTACTACTGCTGAATGTTTCTCTCATTTCAGATTAAAAATTGTTCTGCTCAACTCTAAAATCCAAGAATACCAGCATATCAGCATAGCCATCAGAGACTGCACTTCCCATATTTTGCCAGACCAGCTGCCTGGGAAGGGAATGCTCTAGTTCCTAGCACAGGAGAGAGAAGCTTTACAATGACACCCAAATTTAAGCTGTAGACAACCAGCACAGAAGAACCAAGTCCTCGGGAGTGACAGAACAGCAGGTCTGTCACCTCAAGGTGCACCCTGGGGTGAAATGAATGAAAGCTCATGCAGGCAGGCATTCTTCTATACTGGATAATGAAAAGGAGAGAGTATTTCTGGCACTGAGTCGAGAGAAAGTGAGACTGTACCAACGTGCTTTTTTGAATCAAATACACATGCTCCATAGCTAGATGTGAGTCAGACAGCAGCATTATGGTCAGAGCAAGGCCTCCTCAGCTTTCCCATGCACTGGCACCTTCAAAATGATGGCACCTTCCTTCAGCAGCTTGCACTGACTACCATTTCACCAGTTTTGTTCAGAAACCATGGGTTTCTGTATTTGAAATCTCTGCCAATTCCACTTCCCTTGTCTTTGTTTCAGCCCCAGTATATTCTGGTGTAAAGTTTAGTTTGAGTAAGACGGGAAAAAAAAGAAAAGATAAATCTTCTACTAACACCATTAAACATATTGTGTATACATGGAAAGCGCTGTGAGCTATTTTATAATCAACTTGTCAAAACATACACAAAGATTATATGCAAAAGTCAACAAGCTCTTAAGAGATCATTTTCTTCCATGAGCACCCAGCCCTTATCTATATTCCCACACTTCACTCTAGTTAGGAAAATATCTGTTGCTCTACTTTGGCACTACTACAAACACCTGGTTTGGCCGTAATTTCAGTCTTCCCACTCATAGATGTTGAGGGAGCTGAGAGAGAGAGAGAATGGAACAATTTCAATTCACACCAAAATTCTGTTCAGCTCTATCTGGTGGCTGATTTCACAACAAAGACTACTGTGGCTATTGCTCTTATGTTTTGCACACAAGCTTTTATGATAACCATTTATTTAGGAAATGTATCTTCAACCTGTGGGATTTTTCTCACGTAACATCTCATTTGACCATGCCCTTCCCCATATTATTAAACACCGAAGTGGTAAAGGTCAGAAGAGATTCACTGTCTTGCAATGATCAACAGATTTGGGTGATCAGCTGCATTTTATCCATCCCCAGGCTGGGAACCTGGACACAGTTAAGTTCAATACAATGACTCTGAAAGGGATATTTGTGGTCCCCTGTGCTACTAAAGCTCACCAGTGGACATCTTTAACTTCAGCGCTTCGCTTCCTGAAAAACGTGGCTTTGACTGAAATTTCTCACTGTTTGAATGGGGACTAAAAGTCAGTACTCACAGTTTTACAAACTTAAATCTAAAAATAGCGTAGAAGTATGGAATCAATGTATATATAAGAAATAACAGATTTGCTTGGATCACCAATAAGCAAAATGGGTAATGGTGATAGCATTACGTAACACCACATTTCTGCCTTCCCTGAATACATCCTTTTTTGCCCCATTGAGAAATGTGGCCTAATGAGGTTTGTTCACGAGGCGTCTGAGAACTTTTACGCTGTTTTCTGATGTTTCTAAGCCACAGGGAACTTTACCAGCTTGTAATAACCTGGCCACAGAACTTCTGGAAACGTTAAACAGAGCCAGCACTTTAGAGTGCATCATAACAGGTTGCTGTGCACATATTACACAGCTGCTTTGTGCAAAGGTATAGCAAAAGTCTGTTACTTCTAGGATGTGTCAAAGGGATCTATTGCATTTGTGGCAATCGGGCTGCTTCTGAAAGCAGAAACTGGTTTAATAAGTGAGAACAGAGCAACAGAACTGAGCAGACACAGCAGGGCTGATGCTGCCTGGGGAAACTGGGAAAAGTTGCAGGCAAATTCTGTGTAAAGTATAAAGGTTACACAAAGAAACTGGGGGGAGGAGTATTGGAATGCTCTTATCCAGATGAGGAACATTCATTCAGTGTGAAGTATTTCCGGGGAAAAGAATAAAATACAACAAAACATCCTACTTCAACAGTCAAGATATTGGATGTCTTTTGGAGCCAGACTTCAAAGCCTCTAAAACAGCCAACAGCTCTGAGTATCAGCTTTTTTCGGCTTTGTTGCTCTGTCCAAACTGTCACACACAAACAGGGTTTTTATTCTTCGTGCCCAGTTTGTAGTTGAGGAAAACACAAAGACAACACTCACAAGGCACAAAATTCACCCTGAATACTTGAAGAGCAAAACACATTTTTTTTCTTTTTCAAAAAAAAGCAACTGCAATGTCTCTGTTCAGTTCAACAAACAGCATCTCATCCTACTACTTGAATTCCTCCCTTCACCAGTTAAACACACACATTAATTTCAGCTATCCAGCAGAAGGGTTACATTCTTACAGGTATGCACTAATTTATGCAGCGACTTCCCACATCCTGCGGGAGAAATGCAATTCTCCTGCCAACAAAGCATGGATGACTTTCAGGTTTAGGGCATTTTTATCTTCCATCTGCTTTGTGATGCCTTCCCAACACTCCACATGCGTGTTTGATAACAAACAACGTGCTCTTGAAAACAAAACAGAATACAGAAAGCACAGGACATCTCTGAGCTGGCTGTTTCTCTGCACATTAACCAAAGGGCTCGTCTAGTAAATATGAACTGCCAGACTTGCTGCCCTCTGTATTTTTTAAGTAGGATGCAAATAAATAAGATAGTCTTGCTTACATAAATAAATACTCTTTTTAATTTTCCCTGCTTTATTAAGTATAGAGGTCAGCCACACAACCGTAAATAAATATATAAACAAACAAATAAATAAACAAACATTTAGACGTCAACTACAGTGCCCTTCCCCAAAGTCCAGGCTGCAAAGAGGCTGCCATAGTAACAGCTGTGTGCATTTAGAGGGTCACAATAACATCCATTTTTAAGAAGAAATAAATCAAGATGCAGAGTATCTTTTTCCAATAAAACATTATTATCTAGGGGAGCAGTGGCAACATGCCAACACATCTGGATCAGCCTCCCAGAATTTCTCAACAGTGACTCACAGACCAGTCTGATTTTTTCATTTTTTTAAAGGACCTTCCTCGCAACTCCCTTTATAGTCTTCATCTTTCATCACTACAATCAACTGCGTCCATTTAAATACTGTTTAAGCTGTTCTTCCTGATGCTCAGAAAAACAGGTAATGACATCTACAGAAACACTGAGCGTGTCTCAGCAGCTGATTGCTCCTGTGCTTCATGACAGGTAATGGAACAGCACTAAGTGCTTGAGAAAAATGAAGCAAAGAGTTCATTAGAATAGTTTCAGAAGAATAGTTTAAGATTCAGCATTTACGCTTTGTTTAAACAAGCAGAGTCTTGGGAGTGTATCACCGAGAAAGCATCTAACACAGAACTGATGGGGGAGCTATGTCCTCATATCTAGAGCTAAAATATAATTCAATCCTGACCTTCTTCAAAGAGCAACTGCCTTGTGCATTTGTTTCAAGTGCAAAGCAGATGATTCACATACAAAAATCTCCCATTCTGATCCTCTACAAGGTTTTGCTTAAGAAACTGCTTTGAACACTACACTTTCCCACTGAACAGACCATTTCTTTACGTAGGGTGAAGGGGAGAAACACATGTACATGACATGCCATGATCCACAAGCCTTTCATATTTTTACCTAATTTGAGCCATGAAAAGATTTAACCTAACAGAAAACAAATTACAGTTGTTAAGATTTGTACAGCCTATAACCAAAAACCCTTTCTGAAGTCTTTATTCTAGCTCTAGCTTATTCTACTGTCTCCCACGAGCTTGTAAATACATATGGTCTGTGTCCTGAATCAGATGAGAAAAACTGATCTGGCTAAAAATCAAGTGTCTTTGCCTGATACGTTTATTTTCCTGGTTTATCAGTTCCCCAGTCTAGCTCACTATGGAACTACAGTAACTTTTACACCACTTATCAGAAGTAATGGTTTTATGTATTTATTTAAAACAGGTTTGAAGCAGAATGCTAAATTACCAACTCATTACGTAATATCTGGCATTACAGGTAATAGAACCTTTGAAGGAGACTAAAACATGAGGCAAACCATTGTCAGTACCAGATAAACTTTTTAGGTTGTGAAGAACTGTCAATGTAAACGAGGAAAATGCTATGTCTAAAACTGAAAGAAAAAGTCTCTCTGAGCAGCCTTAACTAGCCATTCACTTCAGTCTCCTGAACTGTGTCAGTCTAAACACGTGCCTGACAACTCAGTTGCTGGATAAAAAACCACAAGTGCCCAGCAGTCCCATCTCTGCAAGGCTAACCTTCGGCTTTATCAGTCCCCTGATGTGACCCCTTCTCCTTCCCCACTACTGAACAAGCAAGTACACCTGCACAACAAAGAAGGTAAAAGCTGCTCATGGAAAACAGTAATGATAACAACAAAAATAATAACCATACCAAAAAACAACCCAGAAGTCATTGTGCAATAGGGGGTTCATTACTTTACATGACAAAGTTTTACCAATGAAAGTAACATTGGACAATAATGATTCTAAGTCTTTAAGACCATGACTTATCGGTTTTACCTCTTTAACATGAGTGTGAAAGGACACAGACATGTCCAGCAGGATCTTGCGCTGCTCCACACGCCTAACAAAATCCTGTATCCTGTCTTCGAGCTGATGGGCAGCTTGATATATTTCCTCTGGATCACACTCTCCCGTCTGAGCAAGCTGTTCGGCTGCTTCTAGAAGTTTATCTGCGTTGGTATATGTGTTCTGCAGAGAAATAAGTCATTGTCACAGGATTAAATCAAAGAAAACTCAGTCATTACGCTTTGAAATCCACTGCAGGAATGAAAATCAAAGGACAAAAAGACCCTTGGAATGTATTTTTCCTTCTTATTTTTGAAGATAGTAGAATATGATCTTACTAAGGATTTTATTGTATTTCCAGATCCTTTTTCGTTTAGCTGTTAAATTCATTTCTTAGCTCCTTACTTATTTCTATTCAAATGTCTTCTTGGTCCATAACTTAGAAGCCTACTTACTCTTCCTTGGAATTAGTATTTTACATTCGCAAAAAGAATAAAGATCAATCTAAATGTCTAAGAACTTGTAAATTGGCCTTTTTCAACACTGGAAAAAAATCACAACAGTAATGACCAGAAGACTCTTCAAAGGTCTTAGAGGGGAGAAGGTACTAGCTGCTGACAGAGACACTTGGCATCAAATTGATACATCCAGCAGAAAGGTGGAAAGAGACCGCGCACAGAAACAAAAAAAAATCTCTTCATCCTTACAGAAATGAGGTATCCAAAATTCATGTCAGCTGGGTCACCATTTGCGAAAGCAGCAACAACAAAATAAGATTTAGAAGTAGGCTACAGCTGAGTGTTGGAGTGGAATATTGTCTCAATATGCCATAGGATTAACCAAAGCTGATCAGCCGGTCACAGCAGAAAACAGAATGGGAGAAATCTGCTATCTGATGTGCTGAGCGTGCTATGGTCCAGAGAAGAGACAGGGAGATTTAACAACTCTTAAAGCTTAGAACTTGCAGCCTGCACCTTTATGATTCTCATTAACTCAAAATAGGACCAATTCCAAATGTGCTATAATTTGGGCACACTCTTTTCTGAGCCTAAGCTTGGGTTTTCATGCATTAGAATGGTTCTCAGAATGGACTCATCAAGAAAGCGCAGAAGGATGTTAAACTCTGGTGAATACAGATTAAAGTCAAATCTACAGCAAAGAGGCTTTGCTGATGTCAACACTTGAGGTTTCCTGACAAGGCTGTACTACAAGGCATGTAAAAAAATCTTGACAATATAAACTGCACCTTTCTCTTTTCCTTTCCGCCCTCCCTCACCATCTTCTCTCAACTCACTTTGGTTGCAAGAATAAATTAAGCCTATGCAAATGTTTTTCTTTGCCATAAATATTGTATCACACTTCTAATTAATATTATAATATTCAGAAAATTTAAATCCAAATTTAAATTGGATAATCCTGGCCCTTAAACTCATCTAAGAGGCAGAAAACCAGAGTTCTCCTCTAGGGTCTCAAGCAAATTGCATAAAGCAAGCCCAGGACAGATTACATGACTCAATGCAGCCTTCCCATATTTGGGGGGAGTTCCCCCTTCACTTATGATATCTATGCAAGGAATTCAATCCACGCTGCTTCTGGATTTTGACTATGTGCACCTTAGTCCTCCCTCAACCTTCAGCTTTTTACTTGCACCGAGAGGCAGAGAACTCCTCCACATTTTCCCTGGGGAAGCCTGCAGAGACAAAGACAAACCCACCCTTTTCAGAGCGGCGCACGTTACTCAACGCTCCAGAGCTGCAGCTCAGGCCGTGCTGGCCCAGAACGCGCTCTGATCTGTGCTCTGGTGTTTTGCGCTCCCCAGTCACTGACTGCACGTGTTCCAAGGGCAAAGCCGAAGATCCTCAAGGCACTCCTCAACAACAAATACTTCATCAGCCCAGAGAGCCACACCCAGCTACAGATGGCTAAAACAAAAGTTTCCCATTTTAATAAAAACTTGATCTCGCACATGAAGCATTGTTTATGAATTCCAGGAGTACCTTCCACATAACAGGCCCAGGCACAGCAAACTTCTCTTCCTGTAAACTGGATGGTGAACTACCTGCGCTTCAAAATTAACCCAACCTAGAGGCTGCTTTCAAGGCAGGTTGCAAATCCCAAACTGTAACAGCAGACGCATGCCTTATCGCTAAAACTCCTCTTCCAAGTAGAGCTGGAATACAATATAAATATTTATCTTGGTAGATAGTAACTGCCATCCAGAATAGAAACCATAGCAAATATGAGTGCTCTGCTAACTCATGCTGCTGCCAACTCTGTGCTTACTTCTAAACAAAGCTTGGAGGAAAAAACACAACACTGAAGATTTTGGAAGTGTTGGTAGCAAGGGGCAGCCGCCAGGTACAAGGTTAGGCAGACAGGGCAGGAGCTCTCCCTCAAAGCAGCTTATGCCCCTTTCCTAAACTGACACAGGAGCCTTCATGGTGACACATTCAACACAGAGGTTGGAAACCAATTAACACTTCCTCAGAATTTCTCCACTAGTACAGCCTCCCCAAATCCCAGAGGAAAAGAATCAACCTGGTAAGACCTTTAAGTCCTTTAGTCCATCCCTCTGTGCCCCAGGGCATGATCAACTACACTCAAATCTTTAATAAGCATTATTTTCCAAAATATTGCAAAAATCCAGTAACAGAGATCCCATCACTTTCCCAAATGATGTATCCTATTGCTTTCCTAGTCTTCCTATTGAGAAGTCTTCTCTGCATATTCTTCAGAAAAAAACAAGCCTGATTATTTTTAGAAAGGATGGGAAGTGACACAGCACTGAAAAGTCAAAATTAAATTTAAGAGATTAGTGCACAAATGAGTACTAACAACAATAAATACAACAGGAGCGCGTGGAGCCTCATGCGCTGTGGAGGGGAGGGAGCGAGATACATATTACGGACAGAGGGAGATTAACGGAGGTATACAAAGCATTAAAGGTAGAGAAAATTAAAATAGATTACTCATTAAATGCAATGGATGCTATCACATTTAAGCATCAGACAACACACTTAAAATGAAAAAGCAGAAGTACTTTTCATCTAAGGAGCAATTAAATTGCATAACTCGTTGGCACAGGAACTGGCATACGTTCCAAAAGCATAAATTGGTTCAAGAAGCAGCTAGCCTAATTAAGGGAAGAGAAGTCCATCAATGACTAAACACTGCTTCTGATGCATCCTTCAGTTCCAGACATCAAATAGACCCAGACAGTTGGGAGAGTAAAGATAACTTCTTTTTTTTTTTTTTTTTTTTTTTTTAATCTGGTGATGGCCACAAGACATAGACCTTCAGTTTGATGCATTACAGCCATTCATGGGTACAGTAAAGTACAAATCAATTCACATAGAGCTTTCTTCCAGCATTAAAGGAGGTGGCAGTAGGAAACATAGGTGTATTCAAATAAGGAAGTATCATTTTTGTGCACCTCTTGCACCAAGCAGACTGAGCTCTTAACTCAGATGCAATCAACAGATGAGAAGAGAACTTAGCTATGGAAAAATGTCACACTGATTAATTCTTGCCATAACATTTCCATGGGTTTTGAGTGTGAAAAAGCAGGCATCAATCATAGCTGAAAGAAGAGAAGCTGACTTCAAATTTCATGCTGAAATGCATGGGGAAGTACAACCGCACTATTAATCTGCATCCAGTGCTCTAAGCTTCAAATCTGTGCCCCTACGTGAACTGGTTAAGTCAAAAGCGGGAGTCTTGGCACTGACTAAATGGTCTCGTGGTTATGAAGGTGGTCATGGGAAGGGGGGTGGGAGGTGGAGAAATGCTAAGTAGAAAGTGGATAGGACAGGCTACATGTGAAAAGAGCAAAACTAAGTTTTACTATAGTGGGTACAAGTCAAAGTGTGCATGTGTAGCACGAATGTCAATGCATGAGAATCTGGGGAGGATTTCCAGTCAGATGAGTTTTGACTATGTAATGTTTCTGCGGTGGTACCAAAAAGTGCAAAAATAGAGACAAGCCTTCCTTTCACATGATTTTTAAACTCAATAATTTGTGAGCCTACAGTCCATTGGCTCTGGAACATCTATTCTATACACAGCTTATTTTAACATCTCTTTGAATGCTGCTGAAGAATTGGCATCTCATTCACATTAAAAAAAAAACAAATGAGGGAGGAAGCAAAAGGGAAGAAAAAAAGAAAAATAGCTCTAATCTGGAGTTAGTCTTCAACCAGGAACATTTCAGGATTACTATTGGCATGCTGTATTTTATAAAATTTTGCTATGCTGCTGGCAGTTCACTTGACACTGCTTCCTCTCAACTTCTGACCAGAGATGGCTGAAAACCCCTGATGATGCCTAGGGTCCTATTAAGAAACAAACAAACAAAATACCTGGACCAACCAGAAACGTAGGTAGAGAATAAATTAACTGGAAGTTATTAACAGGGACTTCAGATTGCTTGCTTTCTTATATTTAAGCATAATCTTTCTTATAATACCCCTGGCAAAAATGTCTTTTACAGCTTGCTTATATCCTGTTTTAGAACAAGTAAGAAATAATTCAAAGGGTGTGCCTATCTTGGCAGTCACTATAAATTGAAAAATTTAGAGATGAAAAAAAAAACGATTTACTTATTAGATCATTTCATCCACCCTTCTGTCAGTGGAGGATGGTTCCCCATAGTATATTTAAGCTCTCTGACCAGTCTAGTATTCAGTGTCGCCAAAAATAGAAATTCCACCCATCCCCTAAAGAGATCATTTTAAACTCTAGTAGCATTCAGTTTTAGGAAGCTTTTGCTAAGTCTTTGCTGTGCAACTTCTTTCTAGCTTAAATAAAAATGTAAATTAATAAGATGATTTTTTTTTTTCCCAACAGTTTACATCCCACTAATATTTCTACACACTTCATCCCCTTTGGTTACTCTACCATTTTCTTCTTCTTTGCTCAAATAACACAGTATTAAGTATGAGATCATTTGGGTTTTCTTAAGTGTCTTACACAAATAGATTCTTGCTTGTCTGACCCAGAAAAATAAGTATGTCTCCATGGAAAATATTACAGATTTTACTTAAAATGAAGCATTAGGCATGCATATGGAAAATCCAGCATGTGAATGTATAAAACTAACAAAGCTTATTATTAAGCAAAAGTTAATAGGAAATCCATATTAACGAAGCTTTGTGATACTATTTCAATTCCTCAGCCACTGGACTGCTCTAAGACCATATTTACAATATGTTTTAGTATATGTTTTAGTAATCAAACAGGCAAACTATAAACACAGGCAAATGAAACAGGCAAACTATAAGCACACCTTGGATGCATCAACCATACCAGGTGTCACTGCTAGGCTACCGCATGTCACTTCAGGATTTTGTAATTCACCTTCTGAGTGAAGGACCTTAATGAGGTTTTTCTGATGAACATTAGACGTTTACTATCACCAATTGTTAATTTTGAATAGACATGTGTGTTACTAATGGGGAGGATTCAAGCCTTCAGCTTCTCAGGATAGGTTTTACTAATCTCACATCCCTTTTCTAAGCTGCTACCCAAACCACCCTCCTTGCTGTGCTCCCTGAATTTCTTAGTGCCTCTACTTCATTCAGCTTGACTTTTTTTAAGTGCTACAGTAAAGTGTGTTTTGAAGTTATATCATCAGTTCCACTAAAAGCTAAAACTAGAGTCTTCCCACAGAAAAAAAACATTGGTATTAGTCATTGAAAACAAGAGGACATATACAAACTCAACTGCGTTCAAAGCAAATAACCTAAAGGGGTTTTCTGGCGCATCTGGTTTCTTAGAAGCCTGATTTTCATTTTATCCCTTTTATTTTTTAAGGAATGCTTTCAAACAACTAAGTGAAAATAAAGAAAATAAAAGAATAATAGTTCTTTCGGGCTTCAAGGCTCCCACTCGCTGTAACACTACAGATTTTTTTTTTTTCTTACTGAAACTGGAGTGCAGAAGAGAAATGAATAAAAGCTTGTGACAGAAACAAAATAGGCCATTCTTGGAATGTTTTTTTTTTGTAGTAGTAGTAGTAGAGCTCTCTGTCTAGCCCTTCAGTTCCAGAGCAAAAGGTTTTCATATATTTCAATGGCAAACATACAGTACTGCAAATGTCTATTTTCATTCTATTTTTTTTTTTTTTTTTACCTGTGCAACCTCTTCAAAGTCTTCGTGGCGTTTCTGCAATGCCCTAGCTCGATGAAGGGATTTCCCCACTCCAGTATGTTTGCTAAGAAAGGCTTCTCCATGGTTTTCAATCCAATCCAACACCTGTGGTGCAGAAGAAAAACACAAAAACTAAATGGATGCACTGAATATCTTGTTGCAATACAAAGACAACTGTTGTGATAAAAAGAGAACTATTCAAGAAACTAAGGAGCTTGAAAGGGACTGCATGTAAGGAACTGTATTGATGGATTAAAATGCAGTGTTGCCATCAAAAGCCATTAGTTATATCCTCTTATGAACACTCATATGAACTTTTATGAAGGCAAAACTAGCTGAAAGTAGGTAAATTGTATGGTCTAGGATGCATTTGAAGTCTACCAAAGACAGCGTAATTTCCACACATTCATAAATTTGACAGCAAATCTGATCCAATTGGCTGAACTCCTGGCGAGCTGTCTCTCTGTTGTCTGTGCCTTCAGCTGACATTTTTCTGTAATGTAACGCTAATGGAGTCTGCACGTTCCTAAACAATGCTGGTGAATAACAGTAATGTCTTCTTATATTAGAGGAGAAGTTGCTTTTCCTACTGCATATTGTGAAGTCAAGAAGAAAAATATTTTTTTAACTAACACAATATAATTGAGTTGAAATCCTTATGAGATGAATGACGCCTGCATGCAGAGCACATGAAGAATTCCGCCCCGGTTCCACAGAAGTATCTCCCCAAAACATCAGATAGACGTAATTGTGTATTGTAAATTCCATAGCAGAAAATGTGAGGAATGAAAGACATTTTAAGGACATTAAAGCTTCTACCACAATGGCTGGTCTGACAGCTTTATAAATAGTAAGTTGTACATGCAATTAATTCCTGCCAGTTAACACAAAGGATTACTGCAGACATACCAAGTTTCAGATGAGCAAATGAACGAAAACATCTGGTCTCTCTCCAAACTAATACATCTTAGCCATATTTTAATTCCTTCATTAACTAGCATGCATATGGTATTTAATTCTTTGGAAGATACTCTGAGGTTCCAGGATGCTGTTCAGAATTAAAAACAACTCCATATGAATAATTTTTCTAAATCAGCTAATCACTTTTATACAGTATTTATGAAGAGGTGTGGAATGCTTTACTTAATATTCACCTCCAGCATTCTTTTACTTTATCATAGAATACCTGAATAGCTGAGGTTGGAAGGGACCTCTGGAGATCATCTGGCCCAAGCCCCTGCTAAAGTGGAATCACCAAGAGCCACTTGCCCAGGATCACGCCCAGATGACTTCTGAATGTCTCCAAGGACAGGGCCTCCACAACCGCTCTGAGCAACTTGTGTCAGTGCTCGGTGACTCATGCCGTCGCGCTTCCTGATGTTCAGACAGCACCTCCTGTGTACCAGTTTGTGCCCTCTGGCTCTTGTTCTGTCACTGAGCACCACTGAACAGAGCCTGGCTCCATCCTCTTTGCACCCTCCTTTCAGGTATTTACGCACACTGATGAGATTCCCCCTGAGCCTCCACTTCTCCAGGCTGAACAGCCCCAGCTCTCTCAGCCTCTCCTCACATGAGAGATGTTCCAGTCCCTTCACGAGTTTTCCATGGTCCTTCAGTGGTACTGTTCATGGTACTCCAGTAGCACTTTGCCTAAAGCAGCCCTGGATACCATTAGCCTTCTTTGTGGCAAGGGCACACTGCTAGTTTACGGTCAACTTGGTGCCCACCAGGATGCTCAACTTCTTTTCAACCAACCTGCTTTCCAGCCAGTGGGCCCCCAACATGTACTGGTGTCTGAGGCCAATCCTCCCCAGATGCAGGACTTCACACTTTTTGATCTTCATGAGGTTCCTATCAACCCATTTCTCCAATCAGAGAAATTAAAAAATGTAATATTTTGCTTCCTTTTGAAATATACCTGCCAGAACCCTGTACCTTCTCTCTCCTTATCTACTGGTGTCCTTAACTCTGATTCACACTGTATTTGCCCTGTACTAAAAGCACTTGACATTTAGTGCAACTGAAGAGAAAGATCGTTTTCTTGCTTTTATACCATCAGAGTTAAGAACTATTCCTGCAACATCACTCATGGCTCTATTTGATACACACATCATCCCACACACTATTCCCATACAAGACAGCCATGCTTTCTTTAGTACACAAAATGAAATCATGTCGTGTGATTTTCTCATTTATCTTGACTGTTAGAATCTTTTTTGATTTGCAAATCCTCTTCCACTCGACACCTTCAAAACAACAAACAATCCCATAATGCTATGTAGTACAGCCATTGCAAATCACCATTACTTCACTGAATATCTATGGCATGTATACACTTGTTTTTCCAGGTAAATACTGCCAAATGAATGGTTATTGCTTTTTTGGTCAATGTACAATTTCACTTGATTCTTTCAAGGGTAAGAATTGATTGAAGAAGGTAGAAGGAACAGCCAAACATGGCCTCAGTCATCTGTAAAGTTTATATTACCAATGCTTTTGACTAGTTTCAGTACACCACTCTGCCCTTCTCATTCTAAAAAGAGCTGAAGAGAGACATCTTTGGATGACAGAATTAGACTAGTCTGGAGACTACTGACAATTAAAAGCTAACAAATTAAATCAACAGCAACATCTGCCCCAGAAAACTGGATGAAAAGCAAAAAGCAGTACAGTGAGAACACATTTTGTGCCAAATAATGCTCGTTAACTTCTCAAGAGAAGAAATTGCCACAGAAATCCAGTACACAGACCATAACTTAAACCAGTAAACTAGAGGGGCACTGCTGCCTCTAAATGAAACCAGTACGAATACAAATCTTATTAGTGTTCAGCCTTCTTACCTTGATTCTTAACAACACTGAGGTAGCACTGGGTTTGGAGATTTCACAGCATGTAAAACAGAGTCAGACATAAGAGTATTCTCTTACTCATCATTGAAAACTTCTATGCACCACTTTGACCAAAGGACAGTACCATTAGTTGACACTGATATTAGACATTTGCAAATTAAACAATGCATTTTCTCCCTCCTCCTGGAAGAGGTAAAGAGTTATCTTATATATCATACCAACCCACCAAGAACTTGTTTACTAGTGCTGGAAGCACATGGAATTCACTCTGGTAACACAGTAATACACAGACACATAGCAGACACATAGTAAGACACTCTTCATCGAAAGGGTGAATAATCTTATTCTCAACTAATCTTATTCTCAAATAATCTTATATTAATAATCTCATCTTATTATGAGAAAAGTGCTCATCCTTAAAGCACTGATACAGAATATTTAGAAGTAATTATTATGGAAAGATGGCTTCATCTTGACAAAATCATCACTGATGGCTGCAAAATACATTGTGTATATGCTGTTTGCAGGAATAAATGATAAGACAGCTGATCTCTTGCTGATTCAACATGCTCATTTTCATCAAGTTTTCCCACATTATTATCCAGTCCCTCCCCCCCCACTCCCTTTAGCTACTTTGCATACTTACATTTTTCTGATCTCCACCGCTTTACTTGGTGCTATTTTCTAGACATAAAATTTAGAAGGGGAGGGTGGAAATCTTGGAATTTCTCGTCTTCAAGTAGTTAAAACGTGCAAATACTATCTCCCAAAAACAATTATTTCACATTGGCACCGCCTCCAAACGCGACAGTAGAATCAGGCAGTGAAATCAGTAGTATTTTGATGCCCAGAAACTAGAGAGCATTCTTGACCTGCCCTTCATTAGTCAAGACTGAAACTAATGACTGTTAAAACAAAAACTCAGTCTTTGTGGCCAGCAGATCAAGGAAGGAGAACCAGCACATTTATCCAGAACAAAGATGACATCCAAGGTCAGTGGGGACATAATAAATACATGATTTAAATCAACTTCTACACGCATGTTTTACTAATTTCTCACTTGCAAGCCAGTAACGTTGTGTTTCAGGCCCTAAAGCTTTCACTGTATGAGTGTCAGCAGTATCTCTATACCAGAAACGTTATCTTTATTTTGACATTTTTACAAGTCTGCTTTTTTTTTTTTAAATCAGAATTGTCAGAGCCACATCCTTTCCTTTCCTGATGTGAAAGGCTAATATGTATTTTCCACTCAGTAAGCTTGTCAATTCTTAAGCATAAAATTATAATTTAATTAGCATATTTTATACTAGAAGGATTATTTTCAAGAATTGAATGTACTAGCTTTTTTTTTTTAATTATTTTTTAATTAGCACCCAATTTTTGGCAGTAACATAAATTAACTAGAAATTAGATATCCTGGCATGTTTCTGCTATTTAATGTGAAACTCAGAACTCTGTGCAGTTTAACAGAGTCAGAGGTTTTCACATTCCACCTTTCAGATCTGATGTAATTTATGTGGTACCTATCATTTTTATTATTTCAAGTGCCTTGCCTTACTTGCCTTACGTTCTTGCTCCAAGAAATTAGCAGATGATTCTTGGTGTACATAGCTAGCTAGCACCATAGTGTTTTTGTTGATTTGGATAGCTCCACAAGAAACTCCTTCCCAATGCTGAGCAAAACAGGGGAAAAAAGAAAAAAAAAAAAAAAAGAAAAAGAAAAAAAAAGCATCTGTCTAAGGAGGAGTAACACAAAATGTGGTACACAGCCTATTTGTCTTCCAACTCAGCTCTGCCACTCACTTAACGCTTTCATGAACTGATTTATTCCATTAACTTGGTAGAAAACCAAGCCAGGACAGGGATGAGGAGGAAATCACTGACTCATCCTGAAGGACAGTTATAAATTCACTTACAGTGCAACTTGGTTGCTTGCCACTGTGTTTTATTTAACTATAAACAGTGGAAAAGGGCTACACTTTGCTTATTTTATCATGAAAAGAATTACATTTAGCTTCACTGACAATAATGAAAAAAGATTTTCACACTAGTTGTTAAATCATGCTGGATAATCTTAACTTATTAAGGTTTGAACGAAGATTAGCAAGCTTGAGAGATTGGCTAATGAAAACTAAGATATTTGAGAAAGTTTCTTTGGAGCTTTACAAAATCATACCAGAATTGTCTTGGATATAAATTTAAGCAACACCTCAAAACCAAGTAATTTCATGCACTGAATAGAGTCAATGGGTATTCAATTGAAGAGCAAACATTGCTCAGACAAATTAGATGATCTGGTAAAAATTTGTTTTGTTTTTCTCTTTCAAGAAAAAAGAATCTTTGTTGTTCAAGATCACTTTTTTTTTTTTTTTCTCCTGTGTATTTTCAAAGCTAAGGGAGCAACAAATTTGCAAAGCAACACTATTCCAGGGAACCTTCATTATGTGCTTGCCATTTTCTTTAAGAGCTCTGCTACTGGCTACTTTTCGATGAATTTATCTGGTGTGGGTGTTGATTTATCATTGTCTTACAGCGTGAAATTAGATGAGTTGTATTTCAAAAGGTAACATTAATCACAATTCACACTGTAATCAACTAAAAAGCAGTGTCCAAAACACACCAGTATATAAAACTAATTTGAAGTAACATAACAAAAAGCTATACCTCCACGTGAAACATTTCACAGCCCTCCAAAGCGGATGGCTAATGACCATTACAAGGATAAACCAAAGGACAACACCGTCTTTGACAGTAACAGCTACTGGATATTAAGGGAAGGACTGAGGAACATTGCAACCGTGTTTTACTTCACTGAACCAGGGGCTGTATTTCTGTACATAAAATTTACTTTTACATCTGAAGTGGTTGATAGAGATGCACATCAACACTAGAAGATGCAGCTTCAGATTGTCAAGAGGTCATCTTGATACCTTAATGCAAGATCTGCCTTGCACAGCATACAGAAAAAAACATGGGCATAACAAGGAAGAAAGAGAAATTTCGCTAGCCGGTAGCTACGTCCTGAATAATAAGCCTAGAGGGAGAGTAACCCTCTTGAATTTTTTGCAGCAAAAACTTCTGGTATACCCATGATCCACACATGTAACTTGGATAATGCATTCCTGATACTCAAAGTCCTACAAGTAGGTAAAGCTGCCTACTTTGGTGTTTTCAGACCTGTGACTGTTTGATGCTAAACACACCAGTTCTGAGAGCTGACTGGTCTCAGACTGAGGAGGAACGTCCAGCTCCTTGCTGAAGAAGCAGATCATGACTCTACCATGACCTCAGTCTGACAAAGGGTTATTTGCCAGCTTTAAAGAAACAAGCAGTCTCAGAGTTGAGTCTTTCACCCAGAGCCGTCAATTAGGATGTAGAAGAATATGAGAATTTCATATTAACATTTTATGACTCCCAAGATAATAAAAGCAAAGAGTAAGATCAGCACAGTAAGGCTCAGTGTAGCATTTAATGAACACCCCAGAAAATAAACTGCCTGCAGCCTAACCTACAGGCTTGAAATCTGAATTATGCATCCTGCAAACAACCGCAGGAGGCCACTTGGCCTTGGTTGTCTAAGTAGGTCCTCCCTGGACTGAATTCAGAGTAGATGAGCAAGTTTCAGGGCCCAATCCACCCCCGTTGAGACTAGGCTACAGCTGACAGGATCTACTTTTTTCCATATGAGAAACAAACTACTATTTTAATTTCTATATCTGAAAATTTCTTCAGAATGAAGGCTGTTAAATGTAAGAGGTGATTCTGAGGAGTCCACTTCCCTGACTATTCACATGCAAGTACCAACACCAGACCCTCCAGACTAACTACTGTTGATATAATAAACTTGATGAGGAGCCTCTAGGATTTATACAGTGGCATAAGAGTGTTTTCAGATTGGTTCTCAGTGACTTTCCTGACATTCATAACATTAACCCTGCTTTCTTTTTCATTTTTTTGGTCAGCTAACATTTTTCACACATTTCCACATTCTCTGTCACAGCTCACTGTTGAGAATTTGGAAAACTGCTTGCCTTTCGAATATTTGCCTTTTTTAACATCAAAAAATCACTAACTAACATTTTTAATAATTTTAAACTTAATGTTTAAGTATTCTTTAATCCTTTTTCTTTAATGTATAGGAAAAGATAGGCATTATGTATATAAATTTGAGCAAACAAGGTTGCTCACACACACCCTGCCCCTGCCTGATTTAAATCTCTTTGTCAATGACAAATGGAAACCAGGCTATTTTCCTTCCAGCTGCTTACACCCAACATTTTCTCGACGTAAGTACATGAAACAGGTAACTTGACTTAAAGCGCAACTAATTTGGAAGAAACAAGTTTGTTTTAACAGAACGTATGACCGGTTATCTAAAATTCACTTTCAGAAGTTCCTGTCTGTAAACACCTTTACACTGAAATGAAGGAACATGATCAGTAAGTATTGAACATATCTTTACTTTTTACAGAATAGATATCAAGGAATACATTACTATTAACTCTGTCAACTGCCATCGAAAATAAACATTTTCTGTTTACTAAAAATCCATTAACATAGGAGTTTGTTTTTTTTTCTACAGCTTTACCTTTTTAAGCTAAAACCATGTCACACAGAGATATTAATGTTTGCACTTAACTCCTAACTTTTATGGATGCCATAATAGTAACAAAAGCATGGCAGCTAATAGCCATCAATTCAAGAACAGTGAAAATGTCAGAAAGTAATCTTATCTGTAATTATTCTACCTATTTAGCACAGTATGCTCAGGTTTAAAAAAAAAACAACAGCCTGCAAAGTATCCCTGAAGATTTGAAACTAAAATCTTGTTACAGAATATCAGTTAATTTATTGCATGTTACTACTACAACTCTCTTTTCTGACATCAAGTCCAGAATTTTACCTAGAATGTGAATACCAGCTTCCAGCACAAAATTAAACCGGCTTCTGTCTAGAATAAAAATCTTTGTCATCCTACCTGAAATCAAGTAAAAAAGAGAAAGTAATTTAAAAAAAAAATTAAAAATGAAGTGGAGCTAACTTATGAACATAATTTCTACCTGTAACTGCAAGTCTCTCTTAACACACAGAGCTTGGAATCAGTTAATGGATCCCATGGATATATTTGATTGTTGAATTAAAGAACATGGGGTCTTTCAATCAAACCCACCTGTCAGTGCAACCAGCATCCAATCACAACCTGACAGAGCAGAAATGCATTTAGGAAACATGAAGTATGACCTACCTGTTGAACATCCTGTTGAAAAACACATAGCTGAAGCCGCTGGTGCAAGCGGACCTTTCGATGCTGCCAAATGTTTTCCAGTTGGCGCTGGTGGTGCAGTACTTCATGGATGACATCCAGAACGTGATGAACTGCTTTTGAGTAGTTGGCAGAAGCAGTGAGAGAATCGGAACTTCCAGGAGTCAACGGCCTCTGAAGTTTGTCAAGCAGCGACTTTCCATCTTGGCTCACCTGACCACCAGAAAGCACAAAGAATTACTTGTCTGCCAAAATCTTGCTACTCTACTATTTCATTTCCCCTGCTCCCTACTTTAGATTTAAGAACTTGGGGAGCAGTACAAAATCTTGTTTATTACAATTCCAGGCGTGATTATGTGCAGCTGTTCTAAGAAAAAAAAGAAAACACACAACTACATTTTTATATCCTTACTCTATGAAAGAATTTAAAGAAGCAGCACTCTTCTAAGTAACAGCCTGTCTTTTGATACGAGTGCTTTTCCTTTACTGTGATCTTTCTTTTTTTTGATCAGTCAATTCTCACTATGAAGCTCTTTTAAGCTTCAGCACTCTCTCTCATCAATAAAGCACCAAAAATTATGCAATTGTCCAGAACTGTCTTTCCAGGATCATCTCTCTCTCTTATTTTGCTGTGAAGGGGAACAGGGAAGTTACTTTCTACAAGTTAATATTAATCTGACGAATGCATTTAGACCAACAGATATGGACTTAGGACACAGTTTCGTCTGACATGATTTACAGCTTTTAGATTATTACTGGTACTGGCAAGCCAAAGGCAAACTGGTGTTAAGACAAACTTAACCTGATCAAATTACTTAAAACCTTTCCATGTAGCACAATATATTCTTTTCCAAAATGTGTCTAACTACTGAAGCTATAAGAATGTTAGTTATTTATAGTTATTGTCTTCTCTGATTCAAACCATGGCAAAAACGTTTAGTTTCCATGCTAATTAAAAAGCAATAATCCTTCCTTATCTGGTCACTGTTGATGTTTAACACTTGCCAAGGTGGTTGAAAGCACTTTTCATTGCTGTTAGCTACTCTGTCAGTTTTAGCATGAAGCTCAGAGAACTATTACAGTTTGGTATCACTCAGCTACCTGAAAAAAACTTTCCTAATTGCTTGTCTAATAGGAAGGAAAATTCATCCAAAACCACAAGAGTGCGATGTGAACAACAGTGAGAGTCTGTCAAATCAACACCATGTCACAAACAGAAAACTGGCCAAGGCTTTTTCACAATGGTATTTTCATCAATTTTCACTACATTTAGGCACAATTAAAGATTGCTGTTTAGTAGTCAAACAGATCTGAAAGGAAGTTCTTCTCTAACAAATAGTTTACAAGAGAGTTTGTTTCTCATTTAAGCTTTTTCATGTCAGTGGTAGCTACGAATGCACAGAATGAAGCTCACTTGAAACAGTAGCTCTCATCAAGTCCAGTCAGGTAGAAAAAAAAAGTGTAGTGCACAGTAGCTGCTATTATAATAATGATTTTTATTCCCTTTCTATATCCAAAACCATTATCTAAAGTCATTCAAATATTTGAAGACAATAGACTTCAATTACCTATCAAGAGTCCACGAAATTTAGAAAAAAATATGTGAAAGCCCCTTGATCTGATTAGCTTGTTAGCTTGACAAGCAAATGACCATGCCTGTTTCCCCTTTGGATTAATACAGTGGGGCTTTCTTCCTTCCCAGGGCATAACTACCCTAAGATTTCAGCAAGATATATGTAACAACATTTAAGGCACAGCTATTGGATTTTCAAGCACACCAGTCATCTAGGCTCATAAGCTTAGATAAATTACTTTTCTAGCAGTATACAGCAATTATTCTCAGTAAAATAAGACTAGTCTTAAAACCATTTACTGTCTTCTACTTTGCAACCAAATTGTATTGTCAAGACATCAGAATCTAAAAATGACTGTTATAATTTCCACACTGTTCCTTTCTCCCAGCTGTTCATTCATCACAAAATGAAAGGAGATCTGTGCTGTACCAGAAATGAAGTCATACATGTAATAATAATAATAAGCGGTAGTTCTAAAATATCTTTACACAGAAAGGTAACTCCATCGATCTCCAAGAAAAGAAAGCATATTTAAATAAGAGGAAATAAAACCTTCTGTCCAGAGGAATGTGACTTGTACATACATATATGACTGCTGTTTCTGCACAAATTCTGATTTTTAAAGAGTAAGCTATTCCTTTACCAGATGGGGAAAAGCAATAACATAAAATCAGAAGAAAGGTGCCTATGTCAAAAGCTATAGCTCTGAAACCCTAGATAAATTTTCAAAGTGTTTGTGGGCAATCCCATTACCTACCCATCTCATTTATTTTTATTATGTATCACCAGGAAGTAAACAGTATTTACCATAGTAATCCACAGTACTTATTTACACTTAACAGCAGATTCATTCACATCCCTGTTTAAAAACACACCAAAGAAGAACAAAACAACCAAACAAAAATCCCAATGTTTTAACTTCAATGCTTTACAATTATTCCAGACAGCCCAAACCTTTTTATTCCTTGCTGCATTCTCACGGAGCATGCACCCCAGATTGCCTCTTGTCACACTCATCCACTACAAACATGCTACGTCTCTCCCTCTCTCTCTTTTTAAAAGGGGATCCTCTCAATGAACAAAGATTACTATAAAAAAATAAAAAGCTTTCCTATAAAGCGAGTTCTCAAGAATGAGTTAAAACATGTAGCAAGATCACAAGTTTTATCAGCAAAGATGGTATCAGGAACAGGGATATCAGCATGTGTTTTACACAAGACAACAGCTCGTGAACTCTGGACATCTGACTAAGGGTAATAAAGTTTATGCAGGCCCTAAGATGGCAGGCATGCAAAAAATCCAGTATACTAACAATACGGACTGATCGTCAGCACTAACCTTACATTCCCTTACTGCTAAATGAAGTGTGACCACACTTAAGATTCAGCTGCCCGTAACAGAGTTGATTCACAGAAAGTAGCTTTGTCTTTTATGTCAAGTATAAATTGCAATCATTACTTCGTTCCACACCACTTCCTTTTCAAATGTGCAAACTGTAGCCTAAGCTGTCCCGTGCCCATTGATAATTTTACACCATGATTTAAGCAAATGCATATTTCCATGTAACTTGCAATAGAAACTGCTTTATTTGATTCAGATCAGTTCCATATAACAACAAAAATTTTCTGTGCTGCTGATAACTCTGGGGGAAAAAAAAGTAAGCAACGCTCAAAGTAAAAAATACCTGTGAGCTAATAATGAAGTCTATACCCATTTGGTTTCTCTAACTGAAGAACACGAGAATGCTCAATTTGAAGAAAAACAATGTCAGTCATTGCTTTTAGAACACCTTCAGAATAAGCATTTAAGTTGCATTTACAAATAATACAAATACTAAAAAGCGCTCTCAAAAATACCCCAATATGTTCAGAATCCAGGATCAGAGCAGCAGCATAGGATATGCTAATCTTATGAAGGCTGATTACACAGGCATGCTGGCTCATTGAAGTGCCTTCAAGGTTGGCAAAACTAGGTATATAAATTCTGGTTTGTCAAATGATGTCCTCTGATGGTTAAGCCTTTTTTGTCAGACAGTTTCACAGACTGCTTTTCAAAACACACTTAAAGTGATCCATACCAACAGGATATTTTCCAGCTTATTTCCCTTCAAGTATTTTAATGATGGTATCATACTGCTATTAGATTGTAGTAACACACAAATGTAAACTAAACGTACCTAATACACTACATGGATTGTTTGTACCATGCTTAGTTTCATCTCACCTTTAAATTTATTTGAGAAGATTAGGAGGAAGACTTAGTATTTAAACTTTGAGTAAGAGCAGCAAAATACAGTATACTGAACTAGGGGAAAAAAGCCTGGCATTTGAGTTTCTAACTAACACATCATGCAACAGCCAATGCCAATTTATGACCCAACCTTAATATTACACCATATTATCAAGTCAGCAACCTGAGGAAACAAAGAAGACGCTTGCCTCAGAGTAAGCCAAGGTAATATGCTCATATATCCCTTGATGATGATGGATAGCATCTTCTAAATCTTGCAGTTCTGAGGGAAGTTCCACCTCTCCACAGGCTTTACACCATGAATCCACGTTGCTCATATACTGCAACAAAGAAGAGACATTCAGCTTAATTGGGGGTTCTATCAATAAGTAAATATACTTTAGAAATACACTAAAGGACAAACATCTGTGTGACAGTCACTGAGAAGACTCCTGTTAGGTGAAAACTCTTCAATGCATTTATTTCTGAGCTGCCCAAAATTAAGATATTAGAATATAAACAGATTTTCAAGCCTGATGATACTGTTGCTTCTAGGTATATATACGGAACACTTTCAGCCCTTCACAGACAGGCAGCCTTAATTACATGTTGGCAGCCTTCAGTACCAATTAAACTGTTGGCAACACTGATACTTCAAGTTTACTCTTGCTCCTTTTCTCATCTTTGCAGCTAAGAAAAACTTTATTTCACTCTGCACCTACCATTTCAGATGCATGAAAGGCAACAAAGATCTTGTCTACAAAAATTGGTAAAAACATGCTACAGACCCTCTCACCTGTCAACTCCCTGTGCAGATACTCGTGGTACATTAATTAAGCCATTCCCTCACTTTTTTAAAACCTTTAGAGAAAACAAGGTTATTTTGCACTTGTGCACACTTACATACATAGACTTAATGGTGAAAGCCAAGTAATGGTTCACTGAAACACTTCCTAGTTGTCTTTTGTTGGAAAGAGTGTCAAGGAGGCAAAGCCATGTTAGAGCACAGTAAATTCACACCTTAGTCCCCACAGCACTAAGTTCTGCACACAGAGAAGCACTAAATCCATTTGGCAAGCTACTACAGTAGCAAGCATGTAAGGGATTTACAACTTAAGCGGGGGTCTCTTAGGACTAACACTGTACTTTGAGCACACCGCTATGTCAGCATAGCTGCTCAAGTCAAACCTTTCAGGGGAAATTGAGGATACTGCGACAGAATCTCTTCTGCGGCTAACTCAAGTTCTCTATGAAGCTTAAGCTGCCCTGACAGAACAGAAACTGTCATCACAGCTGTATGAACTTCAAAAGTTCCGTCAACTTATTTTTGACAGCTAGGGGGCATGAATTTTATACCCTTGTTATGCTAGGAAAGGAAAGAGGAAAAAAGAATGTTTATTTCTAAGATTTTTCATAGCAGTTAAACTTAGTATAGCCAAGCACACGTGATAGCTTGTAAACTAAATTTGTCCTATTTATGTGTGAAGTTCTGTAGTCTCTAAAGCTTTAAGAAGCCAAGACATTTATTTCTCTCATTATATTTATCTTAATTCCTGGGTCACATGTAGTCTTTTGAGGAAAAGTAATCTACAGACCACTTCTGGCACTCCATTATTGTTTGACTACGGGAAGAAAGGGTGGTGAAGTGTTTATTTCTTAAATACTCGGTTAATTCTCATTTAATCAAGGGACAGTTTTAAAAAATCTCTAACATTAAGCGCTGAACATTAAAAGAAACTCTACGTAGGACCATGGAGTTGTGCCTTTTGTACCAGTCAGCTTGAACTGACAGTTGGGTGCAGTCTTCTCTGTCTGAGGAAGCAGTGACACTTACCTGTAGCTTGCAAGGGAACACGTGTATTCAAGAAGGATGTGTTATTTCTTTTGCTACTTATTTATGAATAATTTCTATGTAGGTCAAACATCACCAGTCTCTAAAGGGGTCATTCCTCTCACTCCAAACTCACTCTCCACTGTCAACAGCTACATCAAGGCCAGGTATCTTACAAAGCAACTAAGACAATCCATCAGAGTTAATCATCAAGTGAAAACTGCAAAAAGTACAATTAATTTTGAAGAGGAGGCTCAGGGGCAACCTTATTGCACTCTACAGGTACCTGAAAGGAGGCTGTAGCGAGGTGGGGGTTGGTCTATTCTCCCACATGCCTGGTGACAGGACGAGGGGGAATGGGGTAAAGTTGTGCCAAGGGAGGTTTAGGTTGGATATTAGGAAGAACTTCTTTACTGAACGGGTTGTTAGTCACTGGAATAGGCTGCCCAGGGAAGTGGTTGAGTCACCATCCCTGGAGGTCTTTAAAAGACCTTTAGATGTAGAGCTTAGGGATATGGTTTACTGGAAGATTTGTTAGCGTTAGGTCAGAGGTTGGACTCGGTGATCTTGGAGGTCTCTTCCAACCTAGACTATTCTGTGATTTTGTGTAATGAGAGGAAGTATATTAATCCCCGAACATAGTAGAGTATTTTCTCTCATTCTTCTCTTTCCCTTGTTTACATTTACCTATGCATTTAGTGCTGAAGAAGGGAACACCAGCTAATACCACGGTTGCCCACAAAATTCTTTGCACACTAAAAATGTACTCCCCTGACTTCTGATTAAAATCAATTTTTTACAAAAAAAAAGATGACACTTCAGTCAGAGTATGCATATCTGCTCATGTTTTACCATCTTTCTCCCACATGTAAGACCAATAATGCTTAAAAATTAACCTAAATAACTTCTGCAGTGAGAAGAGCATCAATGCTGATAAGCTATCATGATGCGTCTAACAAATGCTTCAAGCTGGTTGGTGACTTTTACAGCAGAAAACAATTTCTTCCTCTTCTTTTTGTGCATCTTCTCTTTAAAACCTGCTAAAAATACTTATTATAGTGGCATAAGTTTATATACTTTACCTTAAGCTCTCTAAGGTTATACCCATGTCATCACTAACAATGAGAGGCATTGTGTATTTGCATCTTAGTATGTTCACATTTCTAATCTCTGGGCATTTATGAAGTTGAATTTCTGTATAGTAGAAAATGGAAAAAAAAAAACTTCTTAAAATAATAAGGTGTGCTGCTTCTCTTGATTTCTGCAGTTATCATCAACTCCCAACTGGTCCATTCAATTATTCTAAATTAAAGTTATATCAGACATAAGACCTTTTCTTAGATCCAATCTAGCATTGCAAATGGAAAGGAAAGTATCTATGGCAGCTGTACAGCATACCAGAGCTTCAGTCAGCCATAAGCATTCAAGAACCTCTGCCCTCCAAATTCACCAGAGACATACACAGTAGACAGTCTGTAATATCAGTGGGTGACTCAACAGCACATGCATAACAACTCCTTCAGAACTGAATTCCCTTGAGGGGAAAAACATGCTTTCACCGTCAAGACTATTAACTTGAGGATATTTATTCCTATTCCCCTATATATACCTCCTCTCTTGCAGTTACACATGGTTAATGGCTTAATTAAAATAATTGGTATGGGCCTACAGCTAAATTTTTTGTTTAATTTAGGAGGAATCTCTTACGGGATACTAAGTAAACATCTCCCACCACAATTTCAGATTCAGAAGACTGTTAATTAACTTCTCAACTTTCAGGCCAGTTCAGCTTGGTTTTCTATAAGCAATTATTAGGAATTAAATACTAACAACTCTAGAACTGATTTGTGAACACTTCTCTGTCATTGGGGTGGAGGGGTGAAGTAAACAGAACAAGCAAATGATTTCTGGAGATAGAAAAGGCATTATACTGACACTGATAACATTAAATGTTTTTCTTCCCTTCCTTCAACTCAAAAGCTTCATATAGTTAAGCTTTTATGTCTATTTCATTTTGACTCATGTATCTAATTTGGCTAAGATTTATCTTGCATTGGTGTTGGCAAGACATTTTGGGGAGATTATAAGGGTAGCAGGCTGTCCTACAGAGAAAAAGTTTCCATTGGAACATCAGCTGAAACTGTCAGAAATGAATGCTCTGGCTTTCTAACTGACCATTTTAAACACTCTATTTACTTTTGATTTGGACAGAAGTACAATGGAATTCACCATTCCAGCATGAAAACTTTTGTTGGCTCCCTCCACGTTCACTAACCTGTTCAGCTTTCTGATGGAAGATAGAGGACATATCCAGTAGTGTGCTACGTTCATCCAAGGCTGCAGCAAATGCTTTCCATTCTTGCTCCAACTGACTAGCGATCTGTTTTATTTGCTGTGAAGCGTAATGACCAGACTCAACCAGGCGATTTGCCACTGACATGATGCGGTTTATGTTTACATACACATTCTGTGGAGAAGACGGAGGGAAAAATTAGTTTGCAGACCACTTAAATATGTAAGTATACTTCTATAAAATTATCCTTCAATACAGCAATGCTTAGTAGACTGCTTTTACTTGACAAATTTGTGCATGCCTGATTTTGGAATGAAGGTGTATACTGTAGCAGCCGATTGGTATCACTGGTAAGAGAGAAGGACAACTTGAAACAACTAGAGAGTCTCAACGATTAGCTTAAAGTTGTATTATGTGAAGACCCATTATTGCAATAAAGAGGAAAAGCTGACCGTAGATGTTCAAGTCAACAAGACACTTAGACACACACAATATAGGAAATTCAAAGTATCACCAGTATGCATTTGATCTCTCACAGGTATGTTTATGGGGAAAAACATTCTAAAAACATTTACATAAACTTCTGAAAGTACTTCTACTTGTAGAGTAACAAAACACAGAACTTGGAGTTCTTAAGAGTTCAACATTTTTAGGTATGATTTTCCTGCCACTGTACTGCCTCAGATCTTAACACTGAAAACTAGACAAATAAGGTCACTGACCAGTAAGATTCCCTAGCATACGAGCACTACTAAACAATGGCTCTTAGTCACTGCAATTTTATTTCCTTCGAACTCACATATGCATTTTGACCTGAAGTGTCTAAAAGCTGTTCTTGATTCTGTACGAACAAACAGTATCTTTCAAAGGAAGCAAATAAGTGTTTCCGATTTCTTCAAAGCCAAAGACAACAACAGCTTCACTACCAAGAAGTTTCTAGGTAGCTCCTTCAGAGCTACATGCACATAGCGCTGGGTTGACGCTTCTTTTAACAGAGCTGACTCTCATATACCTGGCAAAAAGTTCTTAGAATCACAGAACTGCTGAAGCTAGCCATCTCCCCTGGAGATCATCTAGTCTAAACACCTGCTCAAAGCAGGGTCAATCAGAGCAGGTTGCTCAGGGCCATGTCCAGTGAGCTTTTGCAAATCTCCACAGATGGAGACAATACAGTTTCTCTGGGCAAACTGCTCTAGTGTTTATTCATTCTCACAGTAAAAATAGAAATAATAAAAAAAAAATACTTATGTTTAAAGGGAATTCATTGTATTTCAGCTTGTACTCATTACCTCTTGTTCTGTTATTGGCTACCATGCTGGAAAGTCTGGTTTTGTGTTCTTTACTCCCTCCCATCAGGTATTTAAAAAACCTTCTGAGTGTTCTCTTATCCCTGGAAACCAGCCCCAGCTCTCTCAGTTTTCCTTGTCCACTAGATGCCTCAATCCCATAATCATCTCTGTGGCCCTTTGCTGGACTTGCTTCATCATGGGTTGGTCAGCATGCTGGCAAAGATACTTTTGCTCCACATAGTCAGGTAGCAGTCTTGAAAGGGTCCCATGGTTGTAGAAGCCAAACCCTGCTGCAAACACCAGCTGTGTAACCAACTGTTGACCTGCTCCTTCTCAAGTCCTACTTTCTCACCACCAGAATTGAGAAGAACAACATCTGGGCCCCCAAGCCCTTGACCACTGCCCTTAGAGCCAGGCAGTCACGTTTGATACTTTCCAGGTCACCCTGGCAGTATCACTAGTGCTCACATGGAAGAGCAGCAGGGGGTAATAGTCTGAGGGCTGGACAAGCTTTGGCAGTCTTTCTGCAACATCCCAAATCCAAGTCCACAACAAGAAGCACACTTCCATAGACAGGAAGTCAGGTTTGCAGATGGGGTCCTCTGTCCCCTACAGAAGGGAACCCCCGTTGCTCTCACTCACCACTTCCTTTGGTGCTCCTGTGCGGCTCAACCTCAGCCAGCACAGATGTTTTATTTGACACAGCTCCTGGCTCCTCGTCAGCTATGAGGTCAGTGAACCAATTCTACAGCTGCAAATCCTGAGGCGGAGCAGGAACCTTCCTCCCTGTGCCAGAAGCCATTACCATCCAACCTGTAACATCACGGGAACTCCCATTTCCCAAAAAGGCAGCACAGACTCTGCCTGAGCCTCCCTTCAGTGCAGTTAGCAGCTTGGGCTCTTCAAGCTGCAGGGTCATGGAAAAGATCTGGTCAATCTCTTATTATCTCTGATGCTCTGCAAGCCTGCTGACCTCCTCCTGCAGATCCTACAGTTGGCAACACAGCTCCTTAATAACTGCACACCTCCCATGGGCAAGGAAATCACCTCTGGCTGCCCCAGCCTTGGCAAGAGGCCACAGGCACTCCCTGCAGCCTCAAACCTGCATCTTCCTTTTGGAGCTCCCACAGGATTGATTGGGGCCCCTGTGGCACATCACCGCTGCTGAGGACATGGGTGATGTTCTGAGCACAGTTGCCGGTCCTTTCTGTGATCTGCAGTGCAAACTGCAGTTGGCTGCTTCTGTCAACGACTCATTCTTGCCTGTATCCTAAACACTGACATGAGCCCAAACTGCCAAACACTATCAGAAACAATGGTGGGGCTGGAAAAAAAATCATTATCTCAACATTCTTTAAGGAAATGTTTTCCCTCCTGTCTGTGCAGTGCTTTCTGAAATTCCAGTAGGCAAGAAGTGGCACAGAGCAGTTAGCTACCTGTCAGCAGCAGCACCACAACTTGCCCTGGTCAAGGCTTGGGTAACCTAGCATCATGAGCCAAGGGACACGGAACAATGCAGATAAGAACCAACTGCAACAACTCTCAGTAAAGGCCACAAATCAGCAATGACAGAGGAATAAAACCCAAAATTGCATGGAAACTGTATTGTTATATTACTGTGGATAGATTTGTTGGGCAGCTTGTGCTGACATCTGCCTATACTTCTACCAGTACAAGAGGTCAGGGGAACACTGGACTGGGGACACCCAACACCACGTAGACGCTGTGCCCGAGGTGGAACCACTACTTGCTGGCACTGAGCTGCTGCCCAGGGCCTGACGCAGACCGGCAGGAGCGAGTGTCGCAGTTCCCCCAGGCTTTACTCTGCTGACTCTGAAGGACAATTGGCACGGGTGTCTGTTAGTTGTATGTGTACATATGCATGGGTGGGCATAAAGTTTTCCTGACAGCTTGTACCTGAGTTGGTCCACTTAAATTGAATGCAGAAGTGTTATGTTGTATTTCTTCCCTGCACAATACTACATTTTCATTGTTATCTCTCATGCCTATGCTTTCCTCTTAAGCACACCTGAACAACCACAGGAGAACAGAACTGTTATTTCCAACAAATTGTAGAAGACTTGAGAGCACTTGCACCTATTAAAGTGTAAGCAGCATAAATGCTAGACTGCTAAGTGAATCCAGAAAACCAGTATATGGACAACAGCATGAAAAAATGTGTCAAAGGAGAATAGCATAAAGGCTGTATTAGACAGCCACTTGAACTACATATGTATCTTAATAAAAGAATTTTGGAAATTCTGGAACATTGGCTCCATATGAAGGACAAGGCACCAAAAATAGGTAGCTAAGTACATCAAAACCAAGCTGTGGTTAAAATGCATTCAGCTTCCCGTGGCAATCTGGCTTCACAAATGTGGAATACCCCCTGTAGTAGTATGAATATGAATTAATACACTGACAGTTGAACACTTTCCAAGCTATGCATACCACGTTCTTTTCCTCAAAAAAATCCTGTAATAATCTCAACAACTTTTTCTGCTATCACATCCTGTACTAATTGACACATCTACTAAACGTTTAAATTGCAGTGTTTTAGAATGCAATGATCCAGAAGAGCCATATTTAGTTAACAAGGAAAAAGAACTTCAAACAGCAATTCACTACAGTTGGAATGTCCAACTAATCCTTAAAGATTTACAAATATTATTCCATTTTCTAAAGGGACAGGCAGGTTTATTGTCATTATTATATAACAAATACGTATTTTGTGCACTGCTTCAGCAGCACCATTCCAAGCAATCTTCCACTCATTCCTTTCGTTCCAGGAACTGAATTGTTATTCATTGCATGGATTTACATCCTCATTTCAGCTAAAGAAACAACAGCTATCAGGTAGTAACTGTTAAAGACTGTTTTAGCCAGCTCATTTATATCATGTGAATCTGCAGAAGGCAACTGCAGCTTCTAAATACTCACCAGCTGTCTAAAAAGCAAAATCCTAAAGCAGTACTTCATTTCTTTCATTGTATCATACATGACCAATGTAACAAAACTAAAAAGGGAACATCTCAAGTCGTGTCATTACAGTGTGTACAGTAAGTACATTAATGTACATAGTACAATTATTTTCTCTCAAAATACCCTTCAGCCAGAAGCTGAAATGACACTTTATAGTATCTGGAAAGCTCCTCAGCACAGAGTTATTCCCTACAAGGCGGCTTGATTAGTAGCCTAACACAAGCTGTAGTGTACTGTCATTCTTTGCTGCTTGCCTGAAGAGCAAGTACATGGAAAAATATAGGTGACAGCCTGCCAGCTTCACTGAACTTCGGTTGGACTTAATACAAAATATAGCTGGCAGATGCCCTGAAGGCTTTATTTCCTGATTTTCCTAGACCCATTTATAAAATGTTTGTGTAGTGCTAAGATTCCTAACAGGAGTTTTCTGACACAAAGAATATTAAGCATCCATCGTTAAAAAGAACCACCCCAGTGACATGGTCCATAAGCATTATAACTGGCACCTCTATAATGTACTGCAGTGAGTTATAAACTAATCATCTGCAATGAAAATATATTAGCACTGTTCTAGCATCGGCCACTTCACCACAGATGTGGCAAATAAGGCAAGGTATAGCATTAATGTATGAAGTAACAGCTGCTTTAATGATTTAAATGTCTTGTAAGTACCTTCTTCTATTATCTCTGTTGCAGCAACAATAAAGGGAGCTGCAGAACAAGCACAAGTCACTTTGTCTCTTGCCTTGAATAAAAATAAAATCAGCAACATACAGACTACAATTGAGGAAATAGTTAACCTGTTCTTCAGCTATGTGGATCCTCAAAATATTCTCAGGTAATCATTTAAATGTTGCTATCAGTATTGTAACAAGCTAAATATAATTTCATCCCACTCTAACTTTTTTCAATTTTTTCATCTCACTTTCCTGTATTTTTCATGGTAGACCCAGGGAAACTAAGACTCCATAGTGTACCAACACCAGCATTTTTTCTCCTTTGCTTTTCACTTAATTTCACTTTCTCACAGTAAATACCCATGCCCTCATCCTGTCCTTACAGCTGTGTCATTCTTCATCTGGATGCTCCCCATCACATCATTAAGTACAGTGATTTAAACCTGGCAGAACCGACTGAAACAAGGCAATTTCTTTAGAGACCTTAAGTTCAGCACCTCCAGTAATTATTAAAAGTGAAACAAGGTTTGCTCCTTTGCAGTAGCACCTTTAGCAACTCTATTTCTTCAGATCATGATCCACTGGCGTAAACATATCTGAAGGTGAACGAACCCTTTCTGTTAAGGATTTTAGATTGGTTGGACAGTAGAGATACTTGTTAAACTTCTAAGTATTTTTACTGAAAGCCATGCCTGAGCAGGCTATTAATTGAAAACAAACAAAAAAAAAAACAAACAAAAATTAAATGGGGGTTTAAATTTGTTTTAAAACAAATTTTAAGATTGGGTTTATGTGGCAAGGTTTTGATAGTGGTGGGCTGCGGGGGTGACCTTTGTGAGCAGAGCCCAGGAGCTGCTCCATGTCAGATCAGAGCCGACTCTGAAAGGGACCTACTGCTGGCCAGAGCTGAGACAGGGAGTGACGCTGGTTGGGCCTCTGGGAGACTGGATTTAAAAAAGGGAAAAAAACCTGCTGTGCCACAGAGGCTGGGAGAGTAAGGAGTGAGAAGCAGCCCTGCAGGGAGCGAGCTGAGCATGCTGATGTCACCCAAGGGGGTGCAAGGTCTCCCAGTCTTCATCACTGCTAGGGCAGTGATGCAGTGATGTAGTGGTGTAAGCCCAGCTACAACTTCATCCCCCTTCGGATCTAGTTTAAAGCTTTCTTAATGAGCCCTGCTAGTTCCTGTCCCAGAACTCTTTTGCTTCTGTGACATAAACCTCTCCCACGTGTTACTGTCAGGCCTGGTGTCTTATAAAATCAGCCATTATCCAAGAACCCAAAGCCCTGCCTGTAGGACCAGTCACAGAGCCAATAATTTATGGACTGGATCCTTCTATTCCATGCCACATCATCACCCCATAAGGGAAGAAAGGAAGAGAAAATGATTTGTGCCCCAGACTCTCACCAACTGTCCCAAGGCCTTGAAATCTTTCTTTATTCCCCTCAGACTATGGCATGCAGCTTCCTCCCCACCTATCTGAAAGATCAGTAGTGATCAGTAGACAGCATCCTGTGGCAGGGACCACACATGGAGCAGGGACATGTTCCAGAGCACTAGAAAGAGGCAAGCATTGGGACCATCTTCAAGACAGGCAAATCAGAGGATCCAAGAAGCAGCCAGCTGACCAACCTCCCCTCCTGGTCTGGGAAGCCTAGGGGCCACATCTGCCTGAAGATCCCTGAGCGGCACACCAAGGACAAGGTGAGCTCTGGGAACATCCAGCCGTGTTCAGTCAAGTTCAGGCATCCCCAGAACAGAGACTGTGCTGCCTCTCTGGACACCTCTTCAATCTGAGCACCCTTGTGGGGACAAACTTCCTTTTATCCATGGGGATGTCTCCATCTGCAAGCGTGGCCTTGGGGGTGCTTGCCTTTCCACTGAGAAGTCTTAGGCTTCATCTTCTCTACACACCCCCAGTAGGCAGCTGTAGGCAGCAGTCGGGTCCACCCCGAGCCTTCTCTCCTTAATTCTGATCCAAGGAGTTCCCTCAGCCTGCCCTTGTATGCTGTGTGCCCCGGGCCAACACTGTCTTGAATGCCCTGGGCTGGGAACAACACAACACACACTACACACTCATCAGTACCTTTCCTGTACTGGGAACACCAGAAGGGAATGCAGCAGTACAGACACAGTCACTAAATTGTCCCCAGAGATGAAAGTAGCTCTCTGTTATTTTTTATTACTATTATTACTATTTGTTACTACTATTACTACTATTTATTATTATTATTATTATTTCCATTTATTGCCTGGTATTGGAAAAGCTCCTAATGAAGCTCTTATTCATTCTTCTCTGAATGAACAGTGACGCTGCACTCCAGCACTTCTTCCCAGCAGACCTGAAGTCTTCTGCTTCTTCAGAGGAGCAGCTGTCTCGCTAACAGCTTTGACTGATCTGCTGCTCTTCTTCGTGCATTGCCACGGAAGGTGCAGCTTCCTCTTCAAGCAGCCATGGGGCAGCCTTCTCGTCCTCAGACCAAGACACTGCCGGGCTCCAGGTCCCAAGGCCAACCATGGCTCTCTGAGGGGTTCCTTCTGCCACCCTGGTGCAGCATCCCAGAGGAAGCCAAGTTCCCTCTTGCCCACTCCTTGGGACTCCATGCAGAAGGGATGACACCTCTGGACGAGGTGGGGGTGGGGGATGGAGGATGGGGGACAGGAAAAAGGCCACCCTGCAGGCGAACCAGCGGGATGGCCATGGACAGCCTTTCAGCTATTTTGAGGTACGGAGGCCAGGCCGTGAATATGGAGCAGGCTGGGTGCTCCTGCGATGCCGCCAGTGGAACTTGATGGCAGGGAGCCCGGGCCCGTTGGTATTGTTCCAGCTCAGCTGTGGTGGAGCATCAACCTCCATGGGATCTTCATCTGGAGATGGACCCACCTCTGTGGGCTCCACATCACAAGTCGCAGCACAGGGCACTGCTCCTTTTCCACAGGCACTGGTCCTCCGCTTCCTCGTCACAAGTTGTGGCCGATTTCTCTTCGGTTTGAGGAACGAATCCTTTTCTGGCCCACGCAAGTGTGGGCAGCCTGTGCTCCAGGTCCTCTTCCTGCCGTCCATGATGGCTGTTGTCAGAGGGCCTGGAAACTCAGCGAGTGGTGGGCCCTGCGCAGGGGCCTTTTATAGGGCCCGGAACAACGGGGGGGCAGATGCCACTGTGACATCAGGAAGCCTCTGTGATGGTGGCCAGCACATGGCCAAACATGGCTGTGTTGGGAGAGGTGTCTGTGGCCTGAAAGACGCCCCCACAAGGAAGGAGGAGGAGGGTCAGGGGGCAGAGGGCCCCTTTGCTGGGGATGGCTCTCCCTGGCCATTTTGACTGCCAGAGAGACAGGCTGCCCCTGGGGCACAGGGCCTGCCCTCCAGCTCCCCTCCTGTGCCCTGGCCTCCAGCCCCCTCCTCCTCCTGTGCCTGGGCTCCCTGTGCCACAAGATGGTGGCAGCAGTGTTTCCGGAGGGGCAGGGGCCTCCAGTACTTACCTGCCACCAACCAGGCTCCCTGCAAGTGGTGCAGCCCCCCATGCTGACAGCAGCTGAGAGGGGGCAAAGCACCCAGACATCCTGCAGATGGGCAAGGGAGGCACGGCCAGGCGGCACCAGGTCTCCTAGCAGTCAATAAAAGCTCTGCTGATGATCAAGTGCTGCAGGAGCCCTTCTCATGGGCCATCTCCTACACCTACCCCGGAGCATGAAGAGGTGCCATCACTTGTGCCCCGAGGGATGGGGGAGGAGAGGGCCTGGTCTCTGCGCTGCTGTGCTGCCACAACACAGGCAGTCTGTGGGAGGGCTGCCGAGGTCCTTGGGGGCTGGAGGTGGAGGGGTGGTGGGGTCAGTCTGAGGTTCACCCTTGCTCTCTTCTCTAGTGTTAAGGAGAATCCTTCTCAATGTTTTTGTGGCTTCTCTGCTTCCTTGTTCAGAGGAAGAGCTCTCCTGTCTGGTTGGAAGAACCACAAGTAGCTCCTGACTGGGAGCCTTCAGGCACATTTCCAGGGGGAAGCTCCTGCTTGCCTAAGACACCTAGCGCACCCCTCCCTGCTCAAGCAGGGTCACCTACTGCACCTAGCCCAGGACCACGTCCAGGCAGAATCTGAGTGTCTCCGGGGAAGGAGACTCCACAACCTTTTTGGGAAAATTATTCCAATGCCCTGTCCCCCTCACAGTAAAGCTTTTCCTCATATTCGGATGGAACTTCCCTTGCTTTGCTTTGTGCCCGCTGCTTCTCATCCTGTATCTGGGCTCCACTGAAAAGAGTCTGGACCCCATGCTCTTGACACCCTCTCCTAACATATCTATATACACTGATAAGGTCCCCTCTCAGCCTTCTCCAGGACTAGCCTGTTATGCATAGGCACCTTTGCAAAACTGGACTAAGAAAATAATTAAATTCCATTCTTATTTGTAAACCACTGCAGGATAATGTTTGCTAAGGGTATCATTTGCTATAGTTTTCTCTCTAGCATTGAAGCATCACCCATTAAAAGGACAGTTATGTTGTGACCCCAAATTGTTGTTGCTCTCATGTAGTTGCAAGGACCTGCAGGGTGTTCAGAGGCAAAGTCCTTGGCCTGTATCTGAATTAGGTTTGTGTGTCAAGGGTTTGGTAGCAGGGGGGCTGCAGGGGGGCTTCTGTGAGCAGAGCTGAGCAGCTGCCCCGTGTCAGAGCAGAGCCAGCTCCCACGAGCTTCAAAAGGGACCCGCTGCTGGCCAGAGCCAAGACAGGGAGCAATGCTGGTTGGGCCTCTGGGAGAGCAGATTTAAGAAAGGGGAAAAAATCTGCTGTGCTACAGCAGGTGGGTGACAGCAGTGGGAAGCAGCCCTGCAGCCCCCAAGGTGAGTGCAGCAGGAGGGCAGGAGGAGCTCCAGGCACGCAGCAGCAGTTCCCCAGCAGCCTGTGGAGAGGCCCCTGGTGGAGCAGGCTGTCCCCCTGCAGCCCATGGGTCCCACACGGAGCAGATCTCCACGCTGCAGCCCGTGGAGGAGCCCCCGGTGGAGCAGGTGGATGTGGCCTGGAAGAGGCTGCGGCCCATGGAGAGCCCCTGCAGGAGCAGGCCCTGGGCCAGAGCTGCAGCCCGTGGAGAGGAGCCCACGCAGGAGGAGAGAGTGACCATGAAGGAGCGGCAGAGAAAATGTTAGGGACTGACCACAGCCCCCATTCCCCGTTCCCATGCACTGCTCAGGGGAATGACATAGAAGAGGGTGGATGGGGGGAAGGTGGTTTTAGTTTCTCACTGCTCTAGCCTGCTAGTAATAGGTAAGAAATTATATTGATCTGCCTATGAGTCTGTTTTGCCCATGATGCTAATTGTTGAGTGATCTCCTTGTCCTTATCTCAACCCCTGAGCCCTTTCCATTGTATTTTCTCCCTCTTTCCCTCTGAGGAGGAGTGAAAGAGTGGCTGTGGTAGAGTTCAGCTGCCCAGAGGGGTAAAACAACCACATAACAAAAATTGCACAATTCACAACCTATGGTTTTGGTCTTGTGTGCCAAAGTCACAGAGGACTTAGGGGAGTTTAGAATTCACATAGTGCTTAAGTGTATCTTAAATGACAACTCTGGGTGGTTACAAGATGTATTTTAAATAAAAGGAATCAAGAGTGAAAAATATCAGTAGTATAAAGGAGTAGAAAGAGTCATACTAACTGTGAGCTAAGTTGATTTTACCCCACCTGACCTTAATGTTTTCATTTTTACCAGTCCCTGTGGCTGGACTCAAGCAAGCCAAGGCAAGTATGTCATCCTTGAAACTTTTAACTCTGTAATCCCAGTGAGCATCAAGTGTTATGTTCATATTCTATTTCAAGCTCCCCAATCTCTCACCAATGCTCATCTCTGGCACTTTCTTTTTGAGTGAAATTGATTATTTGATTGCCACCCTGATAAAGTGGTCTAGTGTACGCCAACAGCCTGTTCTGGGAACAGTATTAATCGACTTGCCAATATGCTTATGACTGACACAGTAACAAGACTTTCTGTATTACAGCTACTAAACATCGGTTCCACTGACGGTCCTATCAGCACCCTGAGACAAGAGGTAGTCATAGTAGTCTACCTTTGACAGTAGGCAATCTTCTCCAAGGAAAGCTTTCTGATTACATTGCTTTCCAATCATTTTGGCCCTCATCTATGCAGTGAGGGGCACAGTTAAGCTTTAATGAAAGTAAGGCCCTTTGATCTAACAAGAAAAGTAGAAGAAAATATACAAACAGACAACATCCCCCTCCTCCTCCCCCATGTTTCATATGACTGCTTTTAGCTTCCCTTGTGTCACAGAAAACTTTCAGAAAATATCAAGAAATAAGAGTGGACACAGTATCAGTCCCTCCTGTTCTTCCATGCACAGCTGACTAATAGTACAATCATAGCATAAATTCTGCATTTTAAAAACTATGCAATTTTTTTCTTTTTATTTACAACTCCAATAATGTCCTATTTGCAAGTTTCTACCTTAAAAGGTAGTAAAAATGTGTTTTGAGAAGTGAAGCGTTGGTTTAGTCATCTGAAGAGGAACTTGAAATTAAAACTGAGTATTGCTTAACTCACATAAATCTCAAGACTTGACAACAGCAATTTGTTGTTGCTGAAAGCAGGTCTTTTAAATTATAGTGAAAAAACACAATCATTAAGGTTGAAAAAGACCTCCAAGATCATCAACCATTGCCCTACCACCATCACCCACTAAATCATGTCCCTAAGCACCAGGTCCAACGTTTCCTTCACCCCCAGGGACAGTGACTCCACCACCTCCCTAGGCAACCCTTTCCAATGCCTGACTACTCTTTCTGAGAAGAAACTTCACCTAATTTCCAACCTGACCATACTCGTCTTCAGAGGACAGAATCACTGAGATACTGTTTTTCCCCACAGCTAGGGAAGATGGGAACTACTTGCCTGTAAAGAAACAATCTTGCCCCTTATCAGTGCACAGCTTCTTGATCTCAGGGGGAGGTTACATATCTACCCACAGATGGAAGGTTACATACCTACCTACAGCTGAACATGTGAACTGTATTTCAGACAGCATCCTTTCCAGCCACACCAATCTGTGTGTGTTGAGTAATGGTAACAAAATGTATTTCCATCTTTGACGCGCATCACTGCAACTATCCAGCTTTTCCCTAGGACAGTTCCATTGCAATAAGAACCTGCCTGCACGTTAAGCCTAAGACTTCAGTGAACTTACTCGTATGCACCTTGAAGTGCAACCACATGTGTCTATCACATACTGAATATGCAAGATGCTTAGATGTATCACTTGAGAACGAAGCTGCTGAAAGTGCCGTTAAATTTCCTTCCCCAATATATTCTTCACTTTTTTGTTTTTACATTTGGTTTAAACGTCCAGCTACTTTGTGCTGTAATACTGACAACTGGGCTCTAAAAATGGCAGAAAGCCATTAAAAGGGAAAAATTAAAATTCAGCAAATCTTCGTTATCCTTGATGTAGCCAACTCTTTTTGATAACAGCAACTAAGTCATTTTCACAATGGTTTACAACCAGGTGGCTCATTTCAGACTGGAAGACGAGATTAAAGTTTTGGCTTCTCACCCAAAGGCTGATACGTTCTCACCCAAGCTCGGCAGAAGCAGCTGCAGAACTTGCCCTCCTGCACCTCTCGCAAAGCCAAGCTGCTACTTGGGAAGGAAGGGGAGATGGGAGAGCCAGCCATTGATGATGGGTAGCACCTGCTGCGAAGGGAGCATGTGCCCTGCAGCAATCACAATGTGTTAAGAAAAGCAGCTGCAACATCAATTACCAGGGTTAAGCTGTGAGCAAGTGCAAGAGGTATTTAGCTGCTTGGGCAGCATTTATCCTTTGAACAGCCCTTCCCTGCCTAAAGTGAGCCTAAAGAAAATGCCTGGAAAGCAAGATCTATCAGGGTCCAATTAGGGCCACAATGAAAAGCCTTCAAAATCTCCTGCATATAATAATACTTGCTTGCCACTCCTCCTTCTTCTACGCCACCCAATTGAATAAATTTACATTGCTGTAGTTGTGTTAGAAGTTAAATTCCATCTCTAGTGCTAGAGCACTCATTAGGAGATCTTAAATCAGCTCTGATTACTGAAGAGTTACACTGACTGCAGCAGCAAACAAAACAGTAGCTTGGTGAGCACAGAACGCAACTCAGGGAGAAACTGAACATGCTTTGCAGGAGTTAAGATTGCCTGACCTTTTTCCAGTTAAAAACACAAGAATGGTCTGCCAAATTTCAGTTGGCTCACATCATTTTTTCATGCCATATTCAGCATAATTTTCCCCCATACTATACATATTCAATTTTGGATATTTAACCAAATAAAACAGAAAACCCGAATACTCTTAAAATGAAAACCAAGGGCTAATTGTTCTCTCACTCTATTTCTCATTCACTTCATGGGGACTATGCTTGCCCCAGATTTAAACTGCTCCTTATATGCTTCAAGAAATTGTTGTGCAAGATGAGAAAAAGTCCTGTGTAATTAATGCACTTGACTATTACAGGCAAAACAGAGATTAACAGCAAAAGATTAAGAACAGGAGGGATTATGCTACATCACTCAAGTGCTTCCTAGTGTTGCTATCATCTAAACAGTATAGAGTTTATGTTTTTTGTTTTGTTTGTTTGTTTTTTAGAAAAGACAATGAAGGAGAAGAAAAAAAGCCACCTGATTTGAAAAAAAAGTCACAGTAATTAACATCAGGAGAGGCTAACAGAACAAGAATAATTTAACCTGTACAGTATGAGCCCAAGAACAGCCTGGAAGGATATCCAATATTACCAAGTTTCAGAAGTCATCTCATGTCAGTGACGCCTACTGTCCTCCTCTGAGTGCCCTTCTGTTGCATTTTATGTGCAGAGTAATGAACAGCAGTAATTACTTACTCCATGAAGCAGCAAATCGCTATGCCCAAAGAGTGGACCTGTACCTTCCAAACCTAAAGGTCAAAGTTACTTCCATGTATGATGTTATATAACTTCAATACAATGTTCCACAATGTTCATTTTATTCTTGGCAAAAAATAATCCATTGCTTTTATTTATTTGTTAAATAAACTCTCGCAAGGATAGCTGAGTTGCAGAAGAAAATTTACTTCTCTACTGCTGTCTCCTACTGCCTTAACTGGTCTAAACTAGACACAAGAGCTGCCTTACTATCCCTTTAACAATTTTAGCAAGACAAATAACTAAGGGTAGTTTACTTGACATGCTTTGTCTCCATAGTTAGTAGTCGTGTCCTACAAAAACACCCTTTTGCAAGAGTTGATTGTTTCAACCATACTTTAATTCAATTCCCATCCTTGGACTGCCAAGGATGTTAATTTCTAACAAGAGTTGTAGTGTTCTTCTTCCACTGAGCTGACAGACAGGGACTGGATTTAGGCCCAGGCCCCTGAAGTTACTTATACACCTCCAACCCTCCTAGTGAAAAAGAACCAAAATATTCTTGAGAATTTAGTCCCCACATCCATACAGGACATTCATGAAACTGATCATAAGCAGCTTTCACTCACTGCAGGTTACAAACTGAATTCATAATTGCAGATGATGGCTCATCAAGATAATATTTGACAAGAAAAATATTTGCTTTAGCTCCATGCCACTGCGCCAGAAATGAGAAGTGTGTGCTCCTAAAAATTAAAGAAAATTAAAAAAAGGAAAACTATTACACTGGACTCAGCTATTGACTAGCACTTCTCAGAACATTTTGTACCTGAGATGCAATCTATTCTGAAGATCCTGAGATTTTTTTTTTTTAATTGTATTACATATGATTCCCTGAAATTTCCTAAAAGATGCAAAACTGTACTCAAACACCAGGTTCTAAAAGTTTAGATGCATATATTTTAGAAGTTCCAAGGTTGCACTGAATATTGCCAGTGGTCCAAATAATTCAGTTGCTCAATCACGGTACCTCCGTACTTGGCCACCTTTTATTTTCTTCTTTTGTTATACAACTTCACTGCTCAAACACATATTGTTCTAGTTGTTGTGGAAGGAATGATTTGTGCGTGTGATTTATGAATTCTACCTTAACAAAGAGCAAATGTCAGCATTGTGAAGCGAGGCCCATTCTTACCATACAGTTCATGGCAAAGTGATTGTGCTGTGTCTGAAGTTCCATAGCGTGGGGATGACTGGTTCCGATCTCCGTGTAGCTGTTTAGAAACAGACCTTTGTTGTGTGTGATCCAGTCAAACATCTGCAAGGAAATGTTATGGAAAAAAATCACTGATTTGTTATGGAAGAAATCAAATGCAAGTAACGTTGAGAAATCGGTGACAAAGACAACAGAAAGACCTGCCATTAAGATTAACACTGTCTTTCCCCTGTAAGTTACTGTACATTTTAAAGAAATCAGTACTGAAATCTGACTTTTCAGACCAACATCCTCAGCAGCTGAACTTTTTCTTTAGGTGTTTATCTCAAGCTACAGTGAAGTCAACTTCATTACTACAAAGCCATAGTAAACAAACAGACTTGGAGCACAGCCCTGTGTTACAAAGCTTATACATTCTTAGTGTCAGCATTTTGTGATGTCAGCAGTTTAGTAATTTAAAATGAGAATTTCAACTCAAGGAAATTAAGTATTTCAGTAAGTTTCATATTTTTAGCTCACAACTTTATGGCAGATTTGAAAATAACTTTTCTACTGCTAAGCAAATTAAAAAAAAATACTTGAGCAGTGTTACATATTACCTTCTTCCAGAAAAAATTACGAATAAACTTCAAAGATGTGTAAAAACAAACAAAAAACAATACTCAAAGTTTAGGAAAGGTCTTTTCTAACAATGGCCATTACTGAAGGTACAAGAGGTACGTTAACAGTGGCACTGGAAAACAATTTTCAAAGACCAAACAGCACAGCAGAAGACCAAGTTTTACAGTTTTACACACACACAGTGGTCTTGAAATCTTTGCTCTATTTCAGCTCAAAAGACCCACCTACACTATGGGTTAGCTTTAAAAGATATTTCTGAAAGAAATTGCTACAATGAGTAGTAAGCACTTGTTTAAACATCTTTTAAAGTACGCAGGCTAACAAAGCAATGTTACCAATATTCCACCCAGGTACATGAAAAAATCAAATAAGTAGAAAACAGTACGGTAAGAACTGCAAACAAACAAAAAGTTTTAAGAGGTTAGACGACAGATGATCGCACACTCCTAAAATTTGCGGTTTCTTGTCTAGAAAACATTGAAGATGTAGATTAAGACAAGGGCCTTAACCAAAAAGTGGCTGGGGTACCACATAAGCCATCTTTCGAATTTTTTTCTACTGGTTGATGTGGGAAGAAAGTTCCAAGTACACTGGCTGCTGTCAACCTCCTGTTGAGGTGCCTCATACTTGCTGCTATTCTGAAAGATGGATGCATTAATCTATTATAGATTCTTGGAATCAGGAACCTAGAAGACACAGATATGAGCCTATACAATCACATGGCAGAACAGAGATCAATTCCATAGTCTCACATATTTGACAAGGGGTTTCTTAAATCCCAAGTTATATATGCAACTTTTAGATGAGTAAATGAAGAACATACTTTTCAATACCACTTGAGCATCATCAAAATATATTTTGTTAATGCTACAGTTAAATGGCTGAGCGGTTGCTAAAAACCATTTTGGGCCTGAAAAAACAGTATTAGATCATTGGCTTATTATTTCCTAAATAACTTTATGACTCTAAATGCACGTGACTGGTTTTTTTTTAAACTCCTTACATGCCCTTACTATTTTCAGCTACACTCAGTAAACACTCGCTTTAAATGGTACTGAAGTTTCTTTTTTAAATACAGCAGAAAACATTAAGAGTCCTGTTGTAAAAGCTCCTGAGCAGAAATGACCAGGGGACAGGAAAGTACAGGGGAAGAAAACCGAGGAAGACAGAGGAAGGAGAAGTATTTTATCTGCTTGCTCTGTTTTCCCAGACATCTGCTTATGACCACTGCTGGAGAGTAAGATACTAGCTTAACATAGACCTTTGGTCTCACCCAGTTCAGACATTCTTATATTAAATACTTTAAGAAATCTGACGGAGACCATACGTACCACTTGACTGCATAGTCTAGTTACTTCTTCTCCCAGAGAAAAACTCCTCATCCTTCCTTAAAGCTATTTGTTCCATGGTAGCAAGTTAGCGATTGCAAATCAATTCTATATGAAAATAGATCTTATTTGAGCTCATCTAACAGTGCTCTGCCTGCTATGGTGGTTCTTCAAATTTCCCGTCAATCAAGAGCTTTATCATTCAAAGGGACTGGTTAACCCGAAACACTCTGAGATCAGTCAGTCCCCTGTTAATGACATATGACTGTCAAAAAAGATATGTCAGTTTTTAGCCTGGGACCTTAAATATTACATCAATGAAGCAGTTTGCCGTGTCAACCTCTTCCGACTTTGTCGGCTACCTGCCACTCAGATCCCAAGGGTCACTCAAGAGGAGACTGATGCAATCCTTAATCATCTGTATTTATAAAGCATACAGCTTCCATCTTCATTTGATGCCTGAAAAAGCATCTGTCTGCAGCAAATCTTTAAAGCTTTTAAAGTAAAATCTTTAAAGTTGCTACCACTTAAATTTTTCTTCAGTGAAAGTTACCTGCATTCTTTACAGCTTGGAATTACTGCTCCATCCACTCTACTCCAGAAGACTAAGATTCACTACCAAAAAAAAAATCCCTTACTTGTCATTAAAAGCCTAGCAACTAACTCTAAAAACAAAAATTACTGTTTGTAATTATCCTTGGTACTTTTTTTCAAGTCAGTTATTGTTCTCGGTAATTGCAGTGCCCCTTTACCCTCCCCTCCCCAATCCCTTACCTTTTCAGCATCCTGCTCGAACAGCCTGAGCTGAAAACATTGGTCCAATTTCAATTTCCGCACATGCCACATCTGATGCAGATGCTGCCGCGTTGAGTGCAGCCTGTCCAGCATGGTGGATACTTTGGGTAAAAGGTTCTGTAAGTCTGCATTCCCTGACCCGGAGTTCTTTTTGGGGAAGCTATCGCTGCTCTGTATTCGCTGGAGCAGCTTTTGTCCTTCCACATCAAGGTCCTCAATAGGAGCCTTAATGACTTTCTTTTTTAACTGTGAATGCTCCTCTATCATATTGCGAGCACCTTCCAGGTCCTGAGGCATTTCCTTTTTCGACAATATATCTTGCAGTTCCTCCAGTCTGGACAGCATATGGGTTGCATTGCTAATGTAGTCCTCAAAGGCAACTCTGATTTCTATCCACTCCTCATGGTTGTACTCCAAACAGCCATCGAATTCTGGGGTTAGCTGAGAAGGATCAACTACTTTGGTAAGGCCTTCCAGAGACACCATATTTGTCTAAAGCAATAAAAACAAAAATAAAAATATACTGTTAGTGAAATGAATTTGAAATTTTCTTACAAGCTTTTGTTTCTCTCTGTTTAAAAGTTGATTGTTTTGTTTAAGTCCACGTGACTTAACTTTGCTTATACATTTCTTTTCCAATGCCAGTTCTGATGAGCCTCCTGTCTTGCAGGTATTTTCACTCAGTCAGAGAAATTTTATTTCTTTCTTACCCCACTACACTGAAGGAAAAAGGAAAAAAAAAAACAACCAGCAACCACTCTTCTGGCTACTGTTTTGATTAAATTTGGACTTGGATATTGTAGAGCAGCAGCAGGATTACAGCAAGGTTTATTTGGCTGCTTTCATCTGCATGGAATGGTGGTGACAGAATGTTTACCACAGTACAGACCATGACAACATATAGATGAAACCTAACACTTTACCATAGGGGGTAAAACCCTAAGCCCATTTTTTTCATGCTCAGAAAAAGTATGTATGACAATGTGCACAATTATCTAGTTTAAGTATATGAAATAAACCACTTTTCTTCTAGAACAATTGGTCTTATCTACCTCTCTCCTATCCAGGACATAATTTGAGACTACTCAAGATGCTGATGAGTACTGAGCACACTTTAACCATTAAATAAATATTAATTTATATACGAGAGGGGAAATTACCTCAAACTCAAACTTAGAGCTGCCAAAGTTAGTCCTCTGTTTCTGCCAGAAGTTATCTGGCTTGATTATCAGTGCAACATGAATACAGCATGGGAAGGATTCCTGTAAAATCTTCAGCAGAGGCTTTATGGAGTCCCATTTTGACCCACGCATATCTACAATGACGGTGAATCCCCTTTTACATACTTCCTCACTGCAGAAGGAAGAAGAAAACATTACCAAGCAAGCATTACAAATTTGAACACAGCACTTTTACTGCAACACACTGCCTAATAAACACACTCTCTCCAGCTAACAATCCCATCCCTAGGGCATCACTGTTGACTATCTGATGCATACAGCAGTTCTCATGAAGGCAGTGCAAAACCTCTCAGGAAGCTTGCTGTCACCTCACTGCCAAACTCCTGGTGGGTGATAGCTTTAAACTTGTTGCCGATTAGATAATCTGCCTTCACCTCCTCCTTCATTTTCCTTATTTATATTCACATGAATATAAACCAGAATTCAGTCCTCTCTCCTTCACCCAACACATACATTACACTCACCGTTTACAGAAGCACCAAAATGTAATTAATTTACAAATGACTCCGTAGCACACACGCACACTTTACTGATGACAGTGTTCGTGTTTTTCTAATGATTGAGGGGATCCTCTAGAAGACAGAAGTTGGTATGCTGTTTTTACCTACTGCTTCTGAAACTTTTTAAAACTCAGATCTTGTTTCATATTTTCTGAGAGTTAAGAAGCGTTAGTTTGCAGAGGAAAAACCTTTACTGACAATTACTTCTGTAACGGGATCAATCTGTGGATAGCTAATTGATAAGAAAGCATTTTATGGCCGTGAAGAAAACCATACTAACCTGTTTATACAAAATTTGATCTCAGTTTTGCTGTCCAAAAGTTAGCAGACCTCATACAAAAATTTCCTGGCAACTTTTCCGAAAATGTCAGATTTCATTTCTTCATTACTTATTGTACACTTAGTACTTGCTGCTGATCAAAAGCAGCAATCACCACCAACATCGGGAATTTTGATTTTGTTCCAAAAGAACCTACTACAAGTCCTTGTTAACATGGAAAGGGAAAATATTTCAAAACTGAGTCACAGCCAATGGACTACTAAGAGGGACCAAATGTCCACTGTTTAAGTACATTAGTCACTTACAGGGATGTGACTAACGTAAACGGCATTCTGGAGTTCATGTGTTAAGGTTTTGTGAGCGTCCAGGAAGTAAGGATGCTTCATTAGCAGTATTAGGATAAAAATGAGTTATGACCGACTCTGGAGGGCACAAGAGCTTCTGAAAAGAGTTGTAATAGAGCTTTGCTTAGGAGAGTAGCTTTTTGAATTTATTTTTTTAAAAAGTTTAAAAAATGAGTTTATCAAGATAAATGCTGGCTCTCCCACCTGCCCAAAGGTGCACACACAATTAAAAGGACAAAATCAAGTATTGTTTTGAAGCTAAGACATACCCATTATTGAAAGGCTGCACGTTATAAGAGAGCTGCTCAGCCCATCCCTATCCAACCACACAAACTGGCTACTGCATAAGGAAGACTGCTTGCTGCTAATTCACGAGGCGTACATCTACTAGGATGCACAAAGCAGCTGCTCACCACGTGACGTAGATGTGTCCTCCACTCATGCGGCCCCATCAGCTGACAAAAGACAAATCCCTTTTGGCTAAGGATCAAAACAAGAAAAACTCTTCTGGGAGGCTGTGGTCAGCCAAGGTCCTCCGTTTGGTAAACCTGAGCTGCACTAATACCTGGTCCAGTCAGTGCTGATGACTTGAACTTTGTAAAATTTTAAAATCAGATAAATTGTTAAATTAGCGCAATTCAGAAATGGAATACTGCCTTAACTGCTTTGATCCCTTGCCAAAAAAGTGATACCTCTGAATCTTCAGCTATGTAGGATAACTGTACTACAATCACTTGTTGACAAACTAGCTGTTGGGGCTATTTGCACCAGTTGAGGAAACCCAAGACTTCTCAGTTAAGGAGTTATATGACCAGCCCCTAAAGCATGATGTGTATGAAAATCAGTCTAGCTTTTAATAAAGCTCCCTTTATCCTCAAATCTTTGCCATGTTTGCAGAGATATAAAATCCTGTACAAAGTTTCTATTTTAAATCTATTGATACTAGATTAACATACTCCTTTTGCCAGAATACAACTGTATTTTGCCAGATTACCTCCACAAAACTCTCTAGGGCCTATTTTGATGCATATTTAGCCATTAACTTCTCTAGTAACTTGAAGATCTAGAGGGCCAGAATACATCTCAAACATTCAAATGTGAAATCAAATTATTTCAAAAGTAAAAATCTCAAGACTTCTTCTCCTCTCCCTTTCTCTATCTCCCCAAATCTCCCGGTTTAATCAAAAATAAAGAAAAAATACTAAACACTCCTAAGCTTAAAAGTGAAGTAAACACATCTGAAATAAATAACAGTTCGGAGTGTTGTACTGACCCCAGTCCACACAAGAAATAAAGTGAATAGTGACCAGCATGTTTCTAATTATTGATGTACTGAAAACCTTTGAGTTGTATTCATAAATTTTCAACAGTGACAGCTAGGTAGCATGGCAGTACTATTTCCAAGACAAACTACTTCCAGCTAAAGCATGCCAGACATTCTGCCAACAGCCTTCCTTCTACAGGGCAGAGTAACTATTTTGGCCTTTTAAAAAAAAACAGTCTGAAAAGAATAACTGACAGAACTTGGTACGAATTTGCTCATTTTCTTTAACCACTCAGTCTCCTAGCTTGTAAGGGTACTGAAATTTGTTTTGTTGCACAGCATCAGAGCTTATCAAGGCTTATCATCACTTACCTAGGAATACAAGCTAGGTAAGAAATTAGTCTCCTAAGGTCTTCCTGCCGTATTCTATCATGATTACTTCGAGCTGGAAACGTTAGGATGGGGCCTCCGCGCTTATCTCTGCCACCTGAAAAACAAAACATGTCAAAAAAAAAATCAAAAACGCTGAACACCAATCTTGTTTACAAAAGTAGTCTTCATAATGCTTTTGGAAAACCTAACTCGTACACTTGAATAAATAACCACTTAGAGATTTCAAGTTAAATGCTAACACTGTCATTTAGAGACCAGCTTAAAATCACATTTTGGGATTATCAGTGAGGACATTGTCACAATTCTTACAATGAGGAAATACCTGTCAAAAAAAAAAAGCAAAACAAAGACTAATGATAGCATTACAATTACATATTACAATCACATTCAAGTTTGATGGGCAGTCTGACATCTCTAGCACTGGTGCTTTGTTACATATTTAATTTTTGAATCAGCAGTTATACAGATGAAATTTAATTGTAGAGTTATGCTACTTTGTTGGCAAGCATTTAGACAATATTCACTGTTAATTTAATTACTAGCACCATGGTGAGGCATATAGCATACCGGAAGAACACGAGTACTATTAAATCATTTTATCCTGTTATGATGTGCACATTCTGAATGGTCATTTTATAGTTTTTAATTGTTTGCAATGCAAATGAAGGAAATTCTGAATTCACTCCATTCAGAAGGTTTAAAAAAAAAACTTACGTGGCTACACTTAAATGTATAATTAAAATGAAATTTTATATTCAATGCCTTGGTAGGGGAAACAAATAGTTACTTTTAGTAAATATTAGATTCAAGTCAGTAGGCTGTCTTTTGTCAATGCTTGTACAATAGCACACATTCCTACAAGCTGAATTTCACATACATGTTCTCAACCACACATGTATGGACTATTTTCTCCTGTCCTGTGGAAACGTAGAGAAACACCATTCGGTATTCCTGAGTGATTTATCATTGTAAATCAGCTCCCCATTGTAAATCCATGTTATTTATTAAACAGTTTTTATTAAGCAGTTTTTAAAAATCCTTTTAAAAAGCAGGCCAAAACTAAATGAATAAATTCATTCGCTCAAGAATCCATCAGTGTCCTCTCCAGAGCACTCTGCATGCGCTTGCTGGAGACCCTAAGCCTAGATGGCAAGGTCTCCAGATAGCACCTCTACTGGACACGTTCCCCACAACGCACCCATCGAAATTCAGACAAGGGCAAAGCAGCTCTGGATTTCTGTCAAGCTGCAATGCCAGAAACCTAGACGGAAAAGGGGATTCATTTTACATTCTATGACCCTCTTAAATGGGATGAGAGAGTTAAAACGGCTCTTCTAAAGAGAGAGGGTACGTCTAGCCTTGATCAGTCCAGCCTGTTTGCCAAGCAGAGCACATTGAGGATTTTGCGTAGCAAGAGACAGAATGAAGACAGGACAAAAGCCCAGATAAAGGCAGTATAAATGATCAGACCAGGAGTCTTAACAGCCCAAGCCTCTGCTCAGCTCCACAATGACCAGTGGGCTTCAAAGCTAACAAACTTAACACAAAGTCTGCTGCAGCCCTTAATGCTCTCTCTGCTCAGCTACAGATCTAAAAGATTTAGGTTACAGCTAGAAAATAATACTAATTCCAACACCACAGAAAAAGTAGGGTTGATTGCTGAAAGTGAAAATTCTTCCTTCAAAAGCAACGGCTAGCAGTGAAAAGCACACACTGAATCTTCTCAACACTCTCCAAGTGTTTTATGCAAATGCCTTGCTATACAAAGTCATCTCAGATCATTCTCCAGGCCTTTCCCACAGATCAACTAGTTTATCATGTTATTTTCCAGCATGGCAGAAGAAAGAAACGCATACTTTTCCTGTCTTTCTGGATGCCTCTGCAACTGACTCCCAGCTCCACACGTACACCACGGAGGAAATAAGTTTTTAAAGTACAGTGCATACATTTCTGATAAATCATATCCCCAAATTTTTGTACATTGCAGACAAAATTTGTAATGCAAATTTCAGGTCTAGCTGAGTAATGAATGAATTAATAATAGCCTTGATTTTTGGCAAAACAAGTTTCACTGTCCAGTCTTGAACCAGATGCTAAGATTCTAAGTATTAAGCAAAGAAGTCCCTAAGGCTTTAGAATACAACCAATATCCTTTTCATCTACTAAACACAAAGGTTTTTTCATCCTTACGCCTGGAGAGCCAAAACATGGGCCTTTTCCAATAAATAACTCTGGTTTCCTTTCTGCCTGATGCTCCTGTGTCATACACAGTTAAAAGTAACAATGTATGAGGCATCAGGTGGGAATTTCCTGTCTCACAATAGCTTTTCTCCAACTCAACCCCCTTATTTGTCCTGGTTTAACAAAAACCATATTAAGCTACTGCTTTCATCAGTCAGGCTTCCATTTTTACCCTTTTCCTTTATACAAAACCCTCATGGTACTGAGATAGAATATCTCTGTTTACACCCAGATGTGTCATATGAGTAGCCGATCAACTCACATGAGTCAGACAACATGAATCACTTCTGTCTAGTGCACACAGCAAAGAGCAGTCTTGTCAACGGTCTCCAAAAGGCACCAGAACCAAACAGGCTGAGCAGTGCTGTTTTTGTTCAGGGAATACCTTTTCACCTGGTCTCAAAATACTTAGGTGAAGCTAAGCAGTAAGCTTGTATGGAAAGGGAGGTGCTGGTCTCTTCGCCCTGGTCACCAATGACAGCACGCATGGGAATAGCACCAAGCTGCTCCAGGGGAGGTTCAGACTGGACATGAGGAAAAATGTCTTCACCATGAGGATGCTCAAACACAGGCACCGGCTTCCTGGAGAGGTGGTTGCTGCCCCGTGCATGTCAACATTCAAGAGATGTTTGAATAATGCCCTCTTTAATATGCTTCAACTTTCGGTTGAAGCCTGAAGTGATCAGGCAGTTGTACTCAATCTTTGTAGGTCCCTTCCCACTGAACTATTCTAAATTAAATGTATGGCATGTTTGAAATTCAGGACAAGTTATCTAGAACTGTTTCTGGTATGAAACTGCACCTTTTAAGAAAATGCTCCCCTTGCTTAAGTATGTGTGGAGATGTAAGAGTGCCTGTACTCAACAGGCTTCAGTTTAAACGACAGATTGTATCCCAGAATCCATCGTTACTTCATGGTAACAAGCCAAGAAGGCTTTTCTATTTCAGCCAACAAGATGCCCAATAGCAGATTATTGCCCAGTTCAGTGTAAGTCAGTTCAAGGAAGTCTTTTCTTTCCCTCTCACTCCACTTTTTTGGAGAACCACTTTGTTAGCAATATTATAAAAACAACAAAGGATTCAGAGCCCATCATTTCCATTCTACACTCACCATGAGTGAAATAATCAAGTTCTTTTGCTACTTTGTCCAGTAGAAGATAAAGCCATCCAGCCTGTGAATGATGTCAGGACAGTTATTTCGAACAACGAATTACTCCAGTATCAGTATGTATACAACTGAGGCTAGTTTGGGGAGCTTTTTGACTCTGCAGTTACCAACCTACATACAGCAAGATGCACACCACAACACTTGACAGAAGTATTTGTTCTGCACCTCCTTGCCTCCTGCCCTAGCACAAACTACCTGCAGATCTGTTTCAGATTTGAATTCTCATTCAGAGACTACATCTCTTCTTCTCACACCGTCATCTCAGTCATTAACTTTACCCTTCCTTAGCAGTTTGAGCATCACAGATATGCTAACATACTTTAAGACACAAACAGAGCCCACAGATATTAACAAGTCCGGATGAGTAACCACATCATAGTCCTCATTTGTACATTGTTTATCGTGAAGCTTTTCGTTTAAAGTTCTTTACAAACAAACAAAAACCCACTTAACCTGGCCTGTGCCACAGATAACTGAGACAAGGTGGCAGAATTCTCTTCTAAATATATCATCAGATGTGCTAGACTATGAAAACACACTTTTTTTTTTTTATTATTTACAAAAACACATCATTAACAGATAAATAAAAGAGGCTAAACTGGATTGCAACAATGGAGGAGAAACCCAGAGTGAATCCCATCAGACCTACTGTGGTTTGTGGCAGAGAAAAAGCAATGACAAACAGTCTTTTCAAAAGTGATGAAGTGCTCAGACTGTGCAAAGAGAAATAATGCTGAGTAGGCATGTAAAACGTATCCACTTGAAAACAAATGGGAAGAATAAACGGAAAGACTAAAACAAAGCAATACAGAATTACAGCCTAACTCAGCCTTTAGAGGCACCTACTGGAGGCAGAAAGGGAAGGTCTCCAATACAGTTTAACTGCAATATAGTACAGCTGGAGTACAAATGGTAACTCAGGGGAAGGTGGGTATCTGAAGTCAAGTGCCTCAACTCTTAATGCACTAAGATTTCTGATTTGGTCAAGACATCCTTTCAAGAATGACTTAGGAAGTATCTATGGTCAAAACAATCTGGTGCTCAAATCAGGAGCTATGTGTAGGCAAAAATGCTGCTGTGGGTTCCCAAAATCCTGGTGGAGCTGGAAGTCTCCGACCTCTTATTTCAAGATAAGCTGCTCTCAGAAAGTACTCAATAAAGTCATCATTGTATAAAAATCAGTGTCCTTAGTATTCTGAGGACACAAAGATGAATATACTGCTATACTTTCCATTCTTATTCATTTAACTTAGAGAATGCTGGCCTCAGCTGAGAAAGGCAGACAGACAAAAGACAGGGGACATGAACCAAGAATCAAAAGCACTCTTTTTTTCTTCAGATGATGCTATTTATATGACTTTCTTGCTCTATAAAAGAGACGCATTTCTTTGCGCTATTGATTGTCACACTGTATTTCTCCTTAAGAAGGTACTTGAGAATCAACTCTGAACGTGTCACAACAACTCTACCAGAGCTCCAACACAAAATTGGAGAAAAAAATACTTTTGGAGAAAGAAATTGGAGAAAGAAACCATAGTGATGTTTGTGGATATCTGTGGAGAGTATTACAGGTTTTAGTAAAGACAGCTTAGTTACCTTTAGATAGTTTTAGTAAAGATACTTCCAATAGCTTTTTTCCTACTTTAACCAGTTATTGTACTGTTGTGGGTTAACCCAGCCGGCAGCTAAACACCACACAGCCGTTTGCTCACCCTCCCCCCTCCCTCTCTGGGATGGGGGAGAGAAACGGGAAAGTGAAGCCTGTATCTCAACCCACAGACAGTTTATTAAGATAGGAAATAATAATAATAATAATAGTGTGTACGAAACAAGTGATGCACAATGCAATTGTTCACCACCCCCTGACCGATGCCCAGCCCAGCCCCGAGCAGCCAACCCCCCCCACCCCGGCTAGCCACCCCTATATATTGTTCAGCATGCCGTCAGATGGTATGGAATACCCCTTTGGCCAGTTTGGGTCAGCTGTCCTGGGTCTGTCCCCTCCCAGCTCTTGCTGCACCCCCAGCCTGCCCGCTGGCAGGACAGAGCGAGGAGCTGAAAAGTCCTTGGCATAGTGTAAGCATTGCTCTGCAGCAATTAAAACATCAGCATGTTATCAGCACTCTTCTCATCCTAATCCAAAACATAGCACCCTACCAGCTACTAGGAAGAATAACTCTGTCCTAACTGAAACCAGGATATATATCCACCCCTTATTCCATACCATTTATGTCATGCTCAGCTTACACTCTTTCCAATACATTCTAATTAATCACCATTTTCATCTGTGGTATATAGCAATTTGGGTAGTGATGACACACCGTATTCTGTAATAATTAACGTAATACAACTCAACTCATGGGCTATTCTCACCCAGTATTAAACCCCCTTGAGGTACACACCAGACCTCCCCATTCTTTTGCATTACCCACCAAGTGCATCCAGGTCCCTGAGCAAAAGCAATCCCACAAATGGGTTTGCCTTTTCCTGAGGCAGGAGTAGCCCAGACTGTTTTACCCAGCACATTTCTTACATGCACTACAGGAACTTTATCCCCCTCTACAGTAGGTAACAGGTTTGATTGGGCAGGTCCAGCTCGGTTGGCAGATCCCCTAGTATTGACTAACCAGGTGGCCTTTGCCAAATGTGCATCCCAATTTCTGAATGTGCATCCCAATTTCTGAATGTCCCAGCACCCATTGCTTTCAGTGTAGTCTTTAACAGTCCATTGCATCGCTCAACCTTACCAGAGGCTGGTACGTGATAGGGGATGTGATACACCCACTCAATACCATGTTCTTTGGCCCAAGTGTCTATAAGGTTGTTTCGGAAATGAGTCCCATTGTCTGACTCAATTCTTTCTGGGGTGCCATGTTGCCATAGCACTTGCTTTTCAAGTGTTTCGGGCGGTGGCATGGGGCACAGGATATGTTTCCAGCCATCTGGTGGTTGCTTCCACCATGGTAAGTATGTGGTGCTTGCCATTGCGGGTTTGAGGGAGTGTGATGTAATCAATCTGCCAGGCCTCTCCATATTTATATTTCAGCCATCGTCCTCCGTACCAAAGAGGCTTTGACCATTTGGCTTGCTAGATTGCAGCACGTTTCACAATCATGAATAACCTGTGCTATAGTGTCCATGGTCAGGTCCACCCCTTGATCACGAGCCCATCTGTATGTTGCATCTCTCCCTTGATGGCCTGAGGTGTCATGGGCCCATCGGGCTATAAATAATTCACCCTTATGTTGCCAGTCCAGGTCCACCTGAGCCACTTCAATCTTAGCAGCCTGATCTACCTGCTGGTTGTTTTGATGTTCTTCAGCAGCCCGATTCTTGGGCACATGAGCATCTACGTGGTGTACCTTTACAACCAGGTTCTCTACCCGGGCAGCAATATCTTGCCACAATGCTGCAGCAGCCCAAATGGGTTTGTTCCTGCGCTGCCAGTTGTTCTGTTTCCATTGCTGTAACCACCCCCACTGGGCATTTGCTACCATCCACGAATCAGTATAGAGATAGAGAACTGACCACTTCTCTCGTTCAGCAATATCTAAAGCCAGCTGGATGGCTTTCACTTCTGCAAATTGACTTGATTCACCTTCTCCCTCAGCAGCTTCTGCAACTCATCGTGTAGGACTCCATACAGCAGCCTTCCATCTCTGATGCTTTCCCACAATGTGACAGGACCCACCAGTGATCAGGGCATATCTCTTCTCATTTTCTGGTAGCCTGTTGTGCAGCGGGGCTTCTTCAGCACGGACCACCTCCTCCTCTGATGATATCCCAAAGTATTTGCCTTCTGGCCAGTCCATAATCACTTCCAAGATTCCCGGACGACTGGGGTTTCCTATTCGAGCCCGCTGAGTAATCAGTGCAACCCACTTGCTCCATGTAGCACCAGTTGCATGATGTGTAGAGGGGACCCTTCCTTCGAACATCCAGCCCAGTACTGGCAGTCGGGGTGCCAGGAGGAGCTGTGTTTAGCTGCCGGCCGGGTTAAACCACAACATGTACTTAAAAATATTAATACCCAGGGCAGCATGAGCCTGAGCTGCTAGTGTCTCATGCTTACACATGCTATGTGGGGGACCTCTCCGGTGGCCAGGTGCTGAAGAAGGTAGTAGCCCAGAGTGCCCTGAGGTTGCCCGGTACTGATGAAGGGATCCAATTCTACATGTCTGAAAAGCAAAACCTGTACTTTTGAGGAAAACAAAGGATGCACATTGAAAGCCTCTGTAAGTCAGTAGTCCAGTGAGTCTCATGTACCTTTGTGTTCCCAGATAGGAGGCTGGACAGTTTTTATTCCAAAACGGTTAAACCCGAGTGGTGGTGTTACTTTTGTTTGTTTGCTGGGGGGAGTGGAGGGGAAGATGTTATTCACTTGCATTACTAATATATCTATTTCAGTTGAGAACCACTTGCAAGGGAAATGTGAAACTATGGATTTTGGCAGATTAGCTCCAGCCAGCCTCACTGCCCCCAGCTGTTTGCTCCATTCTTCTGTCAGAAGTTACTACCTTCACACGGGCTCACTGGCAACCATTTTTGCCTACACCACATCTCTGGTTCACAATCCATCACCTCCACTTAAATTTATCTTCAGCTTTCATTTGGCCTTCTTTACTTTTACTGAATTAGTACCTTTTGAGAAGGTCATAATGTTAAAAACTCACATTAGAGAAAACCTATAATCTTTCAATGCCCTCCTAAGGGGTCTAAACTAAGCTCTGGACAATCTGGAAATTTAGAAGTCTTGGAATGGAAACAGATTAAAGTTTTCATAACACACCATAAAGCAAGGATAAAACAGAAGGGCAATGAGGGATTGAAATTCTGTGCTTAACTCCATTTTCTTTTTTCCTTAGAAGATACAGTTTTAAGCAAGCCTTCACCAGCATTATGATCCACAAGGAAAAGAATCATGAGTTTCTGGACTACCAAGGAAATTGACCCTGGGCAGTCTGTTATGTCAGCCATTAGAGTTACCCAGACCTTTTACAAAAACACATTTCTTGTTTTACAATCACACTTGTCTCAGCAGAGTGGACAGAACACAGCACTGTGAACTCCACACTGTTCTCGCAAGCGTCATCATCCACGCACAGCGAATCTCTAAAGGGTGCAATATCAGGGATTATTTTGTATGCTTTAATATTTACAGATACGAGTCTTATTTCTGGAGTTCCTGACCCTGCCCGCCCCCCCATCCCCCCCAAAAATTCAAATATGAGACTGTCTTCTAAATCATCTGACACTAAGATTATGGCAAAGAGCATGATGCTGATTAATCCCAACAGATTTGGATGTATTTACTTCAGAAAGTCACACTCAAAATGCAGTTCACAAGACTAAGCACCCCAAATAGCCATCATTCTATCAAGTTACTTATCCAGTTATAGAATAAATTATGATATTCATTAATCTGAGCCCCACTTTTAAATCCTCTGCTACTCCTTCTTAAGTAATCAACTAACTTTAAGGTGTATGCTAGAGCTAGCTAAAATTAGATGCGAACTCATTTCACCGTGAAGATGTTGTACGTGCTTCAAAGGAGATGCACTGAAGTTCCACCTCTGCTACACAAATATTTTTCCCATGCCTCACAATGACCAGTAACAAAGCCGTCTCTGCAAAACTCTCCAACAGAAGAACCAGAAATAAGACAACAAATATGACTACAGTCCAGGCTGTTCTAAATAATGTTGCTGGATATGCAGGACAAGCAGCATGTTCCACATTCAACAAAATACATAACTTCATTGTTGCTGATCCCTTCGCAATGCTCATGTTACATTTGGGATAGCTAGCTGTATTAGCTGTTTTCCTGTATTCTGTGATTTTTGCAATGATACTTATTGTATTTAAAATTCCATTTTGTACGTGACTAATAACACAGTTATGCATTACACAACAGAAGAAAATAACTGTACCTGAAAGGTATGCAACTTTTTCCTTTAAAATTGGCAAAACTTCCATAGCCTTCATTTCATCATTTTTGCGAAACCCTGAAAAATGAACAAGACAAGGTAATTAGTCATAAATTCAGAGATTAGCTGCTACATCTAATGAAAATAACTGTGTGACATTTACCCTTGGAATACAATCTCAATGTTATGCTGACAGGAATTAAGATAATCTAACAATAAAAGGCTGCAAAAAAATAAACTGTAAACCCTTTTAAATTATTAATAAAGAAATCACCACTTTGACTAGCTTAACACAAACATCATAGTATCCTAGCAAGACTCTGCAGAAAACAGGACATTGGAATTAGCCTTTTCCATCTGTAAATAAAAACTGTCACTTGGCTCCTGTTACTTTTAGGCATTTGAACTTCAGCTCTCACTTTCTGCTCCAGCAGAGGAGTAGTATAAAGCTCTTAAGAGAAGGTTCCTTAAAAGCAGGTACCAGCCACTTTCCATCACTAAAAAATAAATATATATATATATAAAAGCTAACAGAGCAACAGTATTTAAATCCAACTTTCATCATGTTACTTCCCTAAGCAGAATCAGAGATCAAGCTACATCTTCTCTGCTGCCTGCAAGAGAATCTCATACCAGAGCACACTTTGCCTTATTAACTCTACACACACGGTTTGAAATGGTCCCTAGGATGAGCAAGTGCTGTCAATTCTGCAAAGCTGTGTATCACCAGTTTGCCCTCTTCTTCTATTACATTTTTGTGAACAGATTATAAACTTTCCCTTTAATAACAGAGATTGAGGAAGCATTGTATTTATGATCTTAAATTCCATATTGATCTGTACAATATGACGTTGGCTGCTTTTGGGCCAAGCTGGTTCATCTTACACAAACTGGGTGGTTTTGTACCCACAATTTAACTAAACGTCCCTGTGACTTCCCAGTATCTCTGGATTCATGTCTCTTATTTTTAAACAAACAAGCAAAAAAAGATTAAGCACCCCAAATAGACATCATGCCATCAAGCAAAGGGTACTTATCAAGTTATAGAATGTGTTATGATATTCAGTAATCTGAACCCCACTTTTTCCTTTATTTTTAAGCAACTACAACAACGAAGTCGTGTCTGAAGAAGGTCTGTTTTCTGGGGTAAGTGGGAAGCACTTATTTCTTTACCACTGTTGAAGCCCAGAAGTGCTGGTTGCTGTTTAGTAAGAATAGCCCCAAACGCCTGTTAGAGCACAGTTGTGTTCCTTCAAAGCAACAGTTTGAGTTATCTAACAGGTAAAATAAGCTTCTTCATTATTTATAGTTTCTGGGAATTCTTACAAGAGTAAACTCAGGCATGCACGTGGCACTATTTTCTAAAATGAACTGCTCTTCCTCTGTGCAATCCCTCTCGTGGGTGCAGCAGAACCTTTGAAGCAGGCTGTCACTTCTCTTCCTCCTCAAAAATATCCAACATGTTTCATATCCCTTTGTCTCAAGCCTCTGGGCCTTAACAAAACAGCGGTCTGCTTCTGAGCTAAAACCTGAAAGCACCATATGAGTGTATGAAAAATATATGACTTATAAGTACAGGCATCATACACATAAAATACACAACAGGTTTCCTCTTCCAGCCAGCAATCATGCCACTGCAGCTAGTCACGGGCACTATCCTTCAAAACCCACATGGGACAAACCAACCTGAACACCTGAGGATCACAGCCAGCTGGGTGTTTACAGGTCATGAGCTACCAGGAAGGACCAAACAAAACTGTTTCCTCTGAAGAATTGAGGGGAGACATGCTAGCAGCACTAAAAACACATACAAGTCCACCGGTGGCAAAAGTAAGCTGTCCAGAACTGCAGCAAGACATTTACGGCGCATGGCACAAAGTTTTATAAATGATAGAAGAGTGCAGCAGCACAGCAGATCGCCTGTGGACCAGCAACCACTGGGGATTTTTTAAAAATGCATTAGACACACGTCTGTCAGAAATGTCACGAATGTAGGCCATGGCAGAGTCCCTCCAGATGACTGCAAGTGTTCAGCTGGAATACTGTCTCACCACTGACTGCAAATGAAGCAAAACTAAACAAACCTTCCACTCACTGGCTAGGGTTTTGTTGTTGTTGTTGTTGGCTTGTTTTTCCATGAACACCAAACAGGATGCAAGTTCTCAGAGAGGCAGAGCCGGGAGAGGGACAGTTCCTCAGACAACCCCCGGCTGCTCAGAGCGCTTCTGAGCTGCAGGCATCAGGCAGGATTTTGCACTCATGCGGCGGCTCCAGGCCAAGGGAGCAGCTGCAGGCGGCAGGTATCTGCTCCATGTTTGTGCTTCGGCTCCTAGGAGCTTAAGGTGGCTCAGAATGGCCCTCTTGCCACCGTCCAGAGTACTGGCTATGGGTTAACAACCTTTTAGGGGAACCTGCCTCCAGTTGTATACCCCCTCCGTTTTCTTCTGGCAGGAGCTAAAGCTGTAATCGAGTTCAAGAAAACCCTAGGCTTAAATAACTCAATCTAAAAAGACAGCAAATACCTTTCTCCATCCTGAAGTATTAGGGCTTCAGTAGACTGCTACAGCACACAGGCACACTTCCAGAGTTACATGTTTTTTGTAACGTGCTCTGAGCTACTCCTCTGTAAGCTTAATGTCGATTTAGCATGCCCGGCTTTCATAAGAACCGTGGCAATTCCTTTGCTTTACAGTAAATTTAGAGGTAGAAAACGCTTTCTCCTCACCTAAAAAGCATGCAGCAACCAGTGCTGTGCTTTGCTGTCTTAGCTCCAAATTACCCCAGACACCGATGTCACCACAACCTGCTTGCTTCGACTCCGAAGCCCTGAACCCAGCTCACCCCAGAGCGTGCGCGGCAGCTGCACATCTCACTTGGCCTGCGGCACGTAAGCAGCAGGAAAACAGGTAGCTAACATTTCTGTGCTCCCACTGCGGGGCTGCTCAAGGCCAGCAGCCCGGGAAGCACGGCAGTGCCTGGCTCGCGCTCCGGATCTGCGTATCCCTAAGGCTCGCTGCCGCCTCGGAGCCTGCTGTTGCGCCAACTCTGCAGCGCCGGGGCTTCAAGGCAAAGGCGGCGCCGAGCAACGAGGGCGAACGAGGTGCCCCCGTCCCGGGGCGAGGAGGAGCTGGCTGGAAGGCGACGCCATTTGCCGCGGCACAACCCCTCCGCATGCTGCGGCAGGTGACGTCACCCTCCGCCAGGCAGTGACGTCATCCTCCGCTGGGCGGTGACGTCACCCCGCGCCGGGCGGACAAAGGCGCGGCGTGCCGCTGCCACCCGTGCCGCGCTGCTTCCCCGCAGCGGCCCGTGCGCGGCTTGGGTTTGTGTTATTGTTGTTACCTTTTAGCTTGTAACGCCAAACCCCTGCCCTTCGGAGACACGCGGGCGATCCGCGCCTGGCATTTTGAGCCCCCGCTGAAGGAACACTCGAGCCACAGCCTTGCCTTTTTAATCACACATCGCAGCACGTCCTACCAGCCACAGAGGAGGAAGCTTGAATTAGGCTAATTAATCCTCAGCCTCAATAGATTAAGGATCACACGACTCAGTAGCCCCTCTCTGTAAGAGCTGTTTTGCCCCGGGAAGCTTTCAGCATCACACAGCGCCCTGAGCCATACTACCCAACACCACAGCACACCAGCGTTAGCACTGAGCACTGAAACGGTATCACAAAGCCAAGAATCTTGAAAACACAAAAGCAAGAAAAAAGGAGCAAAAATCACCCAAGCTTTCTGCACAGATGTATACGCTGGAAAGCAACGAGGACTTTCCTGCTAACACACCGTCACCTTCTTTGCCCCCATGACCCCAGAGGCAGAAGACACCGTCAGCCAGCCAAACGTAGTAAGTCATGTTGTCTGTACTAATCCTTCACCCCACACGCTATGCAAGGAAGGAACTTTGCTGCACAAAATGACATAACCCAGCTTCTGCAAGATTCCTCGTATTAAGACAGCATGGGAATGGGAAATGGAGGCTAGGAGTGCCCTCTTTTTGCTGACAAAGCTCTCCCATTGCTGTCATACAAAATTGAGCCAAAACTTTATGGAAACGTGGCTAGAAAAAGCTTTCTGAAAAGGTAAATAAAAAGGGAGCATTCTCATACCAAACTTGCACATTTAAGAGCACAACTGCTTTTCACCTTGCAATGTAAAATCAAGACCTTTGAACAGCCACAACCAAAAAAAGCCAGACTCGTCAGAGAATACGCCGGTGCTTTAGGCTCTCTTCTGGTTCCAGAGGAATGGCTCTGTGCATCTTCAACAAAATGAATCACCTTTTCCACCGGGCTGTTCCCTCCAGCACCAGCTTTCTCATCCCCACCTCATCTTTGCCAGACGTCCCACCCCAGCCCAGAGGAACCTGATTCAGGAAGCTGTTTCCCAGAAGAGCACTCCCTTCGTTTCAACAAACGGACCCGCCGCGATAGCCTTCACTTCCAAACCCAGGAGCTGCGCCAGCTTCTGCAGAAAGGGAAAGCCACGACCGGATGAACTCAGAGGGCAGGCACTCAGAACTGCTACACTAATGCCACGTCTCAAGAGATCGGGGAGGTACATAGCAATCAGACAGACTTAGGTTAGAAATAAATAAAAACAACTTCCACAGAAAAAAAAATAAAGAGAGACTGACCATTTCCTAACCAAAAGCAACCTTCTGCATCTGAGAAGGTGCAGAGACACTGAACCGTTCTGTGCAGCTTCCTGCTTTCACTGGTCCCCTTGTGCTAATGAAGTTTCTTCTTGGAGTAGAAAAGCTCAAAACTGCTGCCAGCCCACATTTAAGCATAAAGACAATAAGATGCTGCTGTCTTCAGCATTTCCTCTATATCACAGCATGAACGATATTAACGACAAGATTTTCATACCTGAGCTATTCCTCCCTGCAACTATAAAGCCATCATGGTCACATTTCAAGAGAAATTGCCTTCAAGTTAATTTAAAAAAAAAAAAGTAAAGAAGCTGTGAATGTAATAAAATGAATTCATTCATTATTAGACTGATTCATTCAGGTTTCTTTGTCTTCCCTCCACCTCCCCCCCAAATGATGACGCTGATACTAAATCCTGAAAACGAATAGGTTTATTCAACTTTGCTTATCAGTTAACAACTGTATATGACAAACCTCAGCTCAAAGTTGTTTTTTTTTTTTTTTATAAGTTCCCTCCCATGTTTTCCCAGTGTCCAGAAAGAGAGCACAAAGCGGATCCCTATTTCTCTTAGTTTGCTATGGAAAGGTTTTAAAATTAGCCAGTTTCTAAAGATTGTAAAACAATCTGTGAAAAATACTTCTAAACAAAATCTGAATAGATTGACAAACAGCCACTGTGAAACCCTTCACATCCTTACGCTGAAGTTACTACGTACCAACCAGCACAGATTAAGTCAGCAGAACCATTCAACTCTTTCTTTTCTTCAATAAGATCTCTAAAAATGGTTCCCGAGCTCCATCAGACTGTGGGTTTACAAATGTGATCAGACTACTGAGGTACAGGTGAGAAAGGAAAGTGGACTTTCATAAAGCAGAAAGGGGCAAAACCAACGCTGAGATTACAGCCCAATCAAAGGGAAGAAAAATGTAACTAATGTTAATACACGTAATACACGTATGGGATTACTGGCAGTTTTTCTTGATTTTAACATGGAATTTTAAGTGCTGAATTCAATTTTACAGTATGCTTAACTATAAATTTATACTTTTGTGTTTAACTACAGGATTCTTAGAGCGATTGGACCTGTCAGTTCACCAACTGCACTGTTACCGCTTCCCAATACAGACATTGCCTATATTCATTTCTGCTCAGCAATCTCACACCATATTTCATGTTGAAAAAAAAAAAAAAACACAACAAAACTCAGAGAAATTATTGCAAAGAATACAACTGTTTTGTCTTCCCTTTGTGTGCTTCCAGATGACCGGTTACAGCAGGTATAACATGGGAATTCATCTCATGGATTCTAACTTTTAAGAACGGCTGTCATTGCATCTCTAAAAACATTCATCTTCTGTTTTAGGAAAAAATGAAGAACTCTATCAGTATGTTTTAATGACATACAGATCGTTAAGCAGCGTTGTTAACCTTAGCATTCATCAGTTACTCATTCGCACTTCTTGGACAGGATTGTAAAGCCTACAGTTAACTGCAAGGACACAGCTTAGAGGCATAAAACCAGAGGAGCGTGAGTGACTTCAGTGTTGTTCTCGCAGCCATATCCACACACTTAAGTATTTGTTGTAGCTAATAGCTGTTCATAACACTACAAAACCTGTCCTTAATTTTAAAGCAATCCCAGTAACATGACATGAGCATCCTTTCCACTTCTCCAGCTCTGATCGGGCTCAAAACCGTGCTCATCAGAAAACGCGACATCTCCAAACCCTGAGTTTAATCCCAACGGCTCCCAGAAGCGTTCCACCTCTTCCTATGCTGTTTTGCATCCTGCGTGCTATCAGCACACGCCGCTCAGAGCTACGCACCAGTGCAGAGCTGCTATGCAGTGCTGCCACACGGCCGGCTGGGGCCTCACAGAAGTGAACGGCTTAGAAGCTGCCTTGGAGGAAGAAAATGAGAATTACTAGACTGCGATCAGCTGCTTATACGGCTCTCCGTTTGGGGCATTTTCAGGTTTTGCTAAATGTACGGGGTTTTCTTTCTATTTTTAACTGTTCTCTGCTCAAAACACGTATCGATGAAAGGCAGTGCCTCAGCATCAAGCATCGCTTTTGTGCTTCCTAGCCTTCAGCCTGTGAACCAGCCATCCGGCGCCTTTATTCATTTTTCCCTTTATTTGCTGAAAACGTGTGCGCGATGCTCGCCCCCCCCGCCATCACCACACGGCGCCCCGCCCGCAGCCCGTCCCGCGGCCCCTCCCAGCCGCCAACGGCCGGCCGCGCGCAGCTGCCCCGCGCCGCACGTCCGCAGCGACAGCGACGGGCGGGGAGGGGGGGAAGGAGGCGGCGCTTCCCGCCCGCCGCTGCCGCAGGGCCGCGCTCCTCTCATGGCCGGGCGGGGCGGTCGCGGCTCCTTCACGGCACGGGCTGCGTAAAGCTGGCGTGTGGGGAAATAAATCCGTCCTGCCGTGTCACAGCGCCTCGTGCCCAATCCGTGCAACAACATGCTCAGGTGTACCAAGTATTATGTAGCACGGTACTGGTACTATGCGACACCATCTGCAAATCAGGATCATCACACATCACCTAGTCCAACCCCTCTGCTCAAGCAGGGTCACCTAGAGCATGTTACACAGGATGGCATCCAGGCAGGTTTTGGGTATCTCCAGAGAAGGAGACTCCACAACCTCTGTGGGGAGCCTGTTCTGGTGCTCTGTCCCCCAGACCGTACAGTTCTTCCTCATGTGGTGATGAATCCTTCTGTGGTCCAATTTATACCCATTACTCCTTGTCCTATCAAGGGCCACCACTGAGAAGAGTTTGGCCCCATCCCCATTACATTGTCCCCTGAGGTAGTGGTGGAGTTTGGTAACATCCCCTCTCCATCTCCTCATCCCTAGGCTAAACAGCTTGCTTAGTCTCTCCTCGTAAAACAGATGCTCCATGATGTCAGTGACACAGTCACTGTAAATTATAATATTTTAATTAAAGTTCACAAAAAATTGCCTAATTTAAACTGGATTAAAATGGGTTTGTCAGTCTACAAACCTGATTCACTCCACACAAAACTCTAAATACACGACTTCCTGGAAAACCTCTTTAAGGCAACAGTAGGAACTAACATTTTAATTGCATTAAAAAGCAGCAATGTACTTTGGCATGCATAAGAATGCATTACTTCAGAAATCTACAATGTATTTTAAAAGCACTAGGTAAGATTTCAACAATGTTTCTGTCTTCATGTGTTTGGTTTCTCACACAATTAAAGACACACAAATTGTCTCTGAAAATTTCAAAGTCTAAAACCAATTAGCAAGTATAAGTCACCTAGCAAGTGTGGTTAGAAATACTAACCCTTACAGTAACAGAATGTGAAATTAGATTTCTTAAGCTGTTTTCACCTTTACTTTAAATAAATATATATTACTTCTTAGACCATCTCATAAGGTTAATATGCAAGTTTATGGCAGTAGTACAGAGGAGCAACCATCGATACATTATTTAGTTTGGCAAATATTTTTATTTTTACACATTATTAAATGAGAAGCACTCTCCACTAAAGTACTTTTGGTACAGAGCCACTTTTGTTGTAGTCAAGTCACGAGGCAGCATTCTTCGTTGCTTTTGAGCTCCAATACTCTGAGACATGAGAGTCTGGCAATTTGAATGGAATATCTACTATTATTAAGTAGAAAAAGAAAAAAAAAAAATCTGAGAAATCAAGTCACAGAGGTTTACCTAGCCGTAACCTTTCCCAGCCCAAGTCATTTGGCTTTTTCAAAACGTTTGAACAGATGATGGGTGTATTCTGGACTCAGCACACAGAAAAGTGTGCCGAGTCCAACATTGTTACTGAGTATCCAATTAAAAGACTGCAAGACTTGGACTGCAACTTTTCTGTAAAAGACTTCCTCAAAAGCTTGAATAGCTGATACATAACAACTGCCTCCTATCACGCTTCCCTAACCAAGCACAAATATGTACAGCCAGCATCTCCTAGTACATTGGATTTACAAGAGCATTCCCACTAAGCCCTTTATGCACACAGTTTTTCTGTTATGCTTTTACCTCCACTGCCATCGCATCCCCCAGCTTTGCTCCTGGCTAATGACAGGTCAGTTTGTCTGCACTACCTCAAGAGTAATAGAAATAGATGGAGCATTTTATCTGCTGTCCATTTACTCTTCGCAAAGGGTATCAAGAGGACTAGTCTTCTTCAGAAGTTACTTAAGAGAACTTAAAGTACACGTACATCAGCTTGAGATGTCTGAAGACTCATCCTCCAGCAGATGCTTTGACTCAGCATGCTTCTGTCCTCATGAGGAAGAGAGGCAACATTTATACCATTCAACTCAGTTGCATACAGAGCATCCTGGGTAGCTCATATCACTTCTAATGTTAGCCTATTTCTGAACTTGGTAACTGAAAGCACCAAACCCAGATGAACTCCATGGCTTGCAACTGTCACCAACCAAGCAAGCAGCAGGATACATTTATCTCAGAATGCTGATACTGTTAGCAGCAGCAGAACTGCCTTGATTTCAAAGCAGACTAAGAAGCGTACTGCCATCTCAACATCAGGGGAAAACAAACACAAAGTAGTCGAGACTCATAACGAGCAAAATATTGAAATAACAGGACTTATTCTGTAATTTATCCTTAAAATAACTATATGCACAAAGATGCTAAGATCCAATTTAAGCATCATTAACCTTGACATGCCTCAATAGTTTTGTTTTTGTTATCATATTATACAGAATGGTAATTTAAGAATCAAAATCAAAGCTATTTCAAGTTTATTTGGATGTACAACAAAATACCTCAAATGAGTCCAAAAAGCTTTCCAGGCAAGGCCAATATTAGAAGCATTAACTGCCCATCAAAGCAGCCTGTTGTTGGCAGATGTGTGATAATCTCGTCCTTACACAAGGACTGGTTTTGACCTCTTTGGGTAATTGATTGCCATTAAAATCACCTTTCAAATGGCTGTGCTTATATCTAGATTTGTTGAACTGTTATTCTTCAAGCTCTTGGCTCGATGACCTTCTATGAATATGAGCTCCCTAACCTAATCAGATTTTTTTTTAATCTTTCCAATTTAAAGTAAAATATTCCACATTATAGATGTTAGCATTTACAAAATTTGATTTCTCATAAAGACTTCCAATTAAATGTGAAAATCAAGTTTAGTGTGATTTTTTGCTGAACTAAGCATTGAAATAACTGATGATTACGAGCAATAGCTCTTCACCTGCAGTGAACATTTGTTTTGCAGTATCTAAAATTGAATCACTCAGATAACAAGAACAAGAATTGCTCAAGCCTCTGAACAGAAAGTAAAACTTTCCAGTCTGCTTTATTTTACTATCTCAGCCTACTGTCGTTACTTTTTCCTCTATCAGCACCTACCAGCTGATTTCAAAGGAATTTAAGGCTTCATTATATCATGCTGTTGAACTCCTGCTATCAAACGTATAAATGCAAAATGATACAAATTAGGGTGGACAGGATGTAACTCCTGGCAGCTGATGAACTAAACACGAAGACCTAGCAGAAAGTTCCTTGTAGTTTTCCAAAAGGACACACTTCACTTTAAGCATTAAGCCTTAATCAAAGTATTAAGCTCCAAGATCCACTACAAAGCTAAAATATTTTAGTTTTCCGGTACAGACTTCTGTGCAAACAGGTACTGACAGCTCAGTAAATGATCGTGGGGATTATACGTGTGTGTGCAAGCTGTGACACAGTGAAAGTGAAGGAAGGGGTTCTGCCCAAGAACAAGTTCCATGCAACCACACCATCAAGGCTGTAATTTGGCCAATAGTCCCTTTTGGTGGCACTGGTAGCTTAAGATAAGCTGAGGATTCTTAGTTTAATTAACCACTATTGTGTTGGTAGTCAGAACAGAGGCTACCATGCATTTAACTCTGTTTATCAAGTACAGCTGTCCTTTGACAAGCTGGTTAAAAATAAGAAATAAAGTTCAATAAATAGAGATCTTCGTACTGAAATGTACGTGTTGTCATCCAGGAGAAAACACATTTGAGGAAATTTTCACTACTAGGGCGGGGGAAGGAGAGAGAGATGGGGAATTTTCAATATAAATATAATTCTTTGAGAAATGAATGAAGGCTATTAAAGTGATCATGTTCTATCAGGAAGAGACTGTCTTCACCAACACAGCAAAGACACGAGGTAGGCAAGTAAGCAGACTTCCAAATACTTATTTAAATCAGGACAGGCAGTTGAGCTAAATACAAGGTATATGAAAATAACCTGTTCAAATCAAGTGTAAACAGACTTATCTGTTTAAGTCACAAATATCTGTAACTAATTTTGCACATTTTGGCTATTGTTTAAAAAAAAAAGCACACAAGTTGAAATACTCATCCTTGCCTTAAGAGGAGGCTTACCGACCATTACTGGTCAACATCAAGGCACTGAATCCACTTGGGTATTTGTATCTTGAAAATGAAGATACAGGGCCATTAACAAGCATCTCTCTTACTAGCACGCTGCTCCATCAAAGAGCAAAAGGGTATGAAGTGTAAAACAGAATGAGCTATTTGGAGAGCTACTTCGCAAAAGCAAAACAAAAAAACTTTATAGTGACAGCCATGAAAATCAGACACACAATGTATTAATAAGAAACGCAACTGAGTTTAGAACAAAAAAAAAAAAATCAGTATCATGTTTACAAGTTTCTAGGACTGACAAGGTAATCCATGGCTGAAGATGTTATCTTAAATCAGATCTCTGTTTAAATGAAAGAAATGCAATTCAGTGTTTCAACAAACACCTCGACAAATCATTTAAGGAACTGTCAAGTATTTTTATTTATTTATTTTTACCTCCAGGTGTAGCTCTTGCACATTCTCCTACAAAACCCAAGTTAAATTAACCAACTTGTAAATTACATAGAAACAAATTCAAGGATTTCAGTTGTGGAACAGTCCTGAAAGTAGAGACTGTATTTAATCCCTCCCCCAAAAAAGCATTTAAATTGCTCTATTTCTTGTAACAAAGTGATTGACTATAATTAACAGAAATCAATATATCACATAATAAAATAAATGTATACTGCTGACTTCTTTTAGTGCCCATTATGCTAAAGCTTACAATCAAAAAGAAAAAAAGTAAGTATGATCTATGCATTCAAAAACATGCCTGGTATCTCTGCACACTTATCAGGTATTGTAGGATTGAAGCATATTACTGAGGATTAAGAGCTGGCTCTAGCACCAGACTATGGAGCTGATCTGGTTCCAGAATTCCAGCCTACCAAACAAACAGAAGCTCAAGTCAGATAAACCAGCCACACCTGTATATTTAATTTCAAGCATCAGAAGCTCAGCTGTGAGTTTGAATTTTAACATACTATGACAAATTCAAGCAAAGCATATCACACATCAACTAGTGTCTTGAATTGGGAAGGTTCTTCAGAGGTCCTTCTCGTTTCCAAAAACAGAAAGACAATTTTGAAGAGGAGCATCATGGAAACCCTGCATTACAATAAAATTAACCTAAAGCAGACGGCAGCACTTGTAGGAATGCCACTGGAGATTAAGGTTGAATTACAAAAGCCAGAATTACTGCATTACAGTAGTCAGCTACAATGCCATCTTCTGAATTTTCTCCTTCCAGAACAGCAGTTTTAGAGCAAGCAAACACTGTGTTGTTACTGGCTTAATGGCTGTTCTTTAATGAATAGTTGTCAGGTGAACAGTGCTATTTTGACACAGAAGGCCATTATCCTATCTATGTACATCCTTATCTCCAGAATCGTCTTCATTTACTAGGAAGTGCTATTGTCCTGAATACACCATAGGCATTCCTTTTTTATAATGAGCTCAGTGTCTGCATTTATGCTCCCTTCAGCAGATGACTAATATTACGAGCATGCTATTTTGATTGACGCCTAATACCATAGCTGCCATTATCACTTACATCATGCTAAAACATGAAGTGTTACCCACATCTATTTGGAGACTAAAAGAATACAGAATTGCTTTGACACATTGTCAAGAAGCACTGTCAAGCTTCACCCACCATAACTATGTTTTCTGTTTCTCCATCTTACAAGGTCAGTAACTAAAACACAAGTAGAGAGGATTCTACCATATTATAGCTACACATTTAATTTCATTTTGAATATTATACAGTAACATGCCATTACAAGACAAAGTTTAAGGAATAGTCAACCGACTTACCATTCAGAAGTATCAGTACACCTGTTTTTTGGTTTGTATCCCACTTATAAGAACACATCGTTCGTACCCCAAAGGTTTACTGTGCTGTGGCCAACGGAATGGATGAACTAAATGGTGTTTAGAAACAGCAGCAAATTAAATCCTTATCCTTTTATCAAAAATAAAAAAATCTCATTTCAAAAACTCAGAGTTCAAGTCCCAAGTGAATCTGATGTAGTTTCCATAACTACTAGGTTCATCTTCTCCAAAAAGGTCTATCTCCAAGTCAGAACATTTTTCAACCAGTCTTGTTTGAGCAGTCAGATGAAAGAAAAAAAGAAGTACAATACATGTCCTAAACCTAAGTCATTTTTGCCAATGCATATCTTCTGCTTGTTCAGTTTTGCTTGACTGTCAGTTTGTTTAACAGTTGCTCTGCCTGGATTTACTACCAAATAGGCTTTGACTATGATTGCTATTTAATCCTATGTAATACCCAGATGCAACTGTTCCCAGATAGCACGACAGTTTAAAAACACAGTCTCCCTGACTACATACAGGTCTAGAGTCATGCACCAGAAACCTTGTAGCTGCAAAACTCAACAATAAAATGGACCACTCTATCACAAACAGAAGCTATTAATTTTTATTTTTTTTGTATCTATAACCTATGAAAAACAAATAAAACAATTCCTCACTGAAAGTTTCAGATTGGTAATCTGAAATTTATTATGTTTGTACTTTAGGCAATGACATTTCAGTAAAACCACGTAACAAGGTTAACACCTGAGTGTCAGCACTTAAACAATCTTTGAAATAGTACAACACAAATGCCAAAACCTGAAATACCCTTGGTACCCAGTACAATACCTGAAATACCCAGTACAATTTAAACTCAACAGTTAGCTTTCTCTCTGACCACTTATCTAATAAAAAACTACTGTTTAAATTGTACAAGTTGAACACAACTAGGTGGACAAATGTTAGCAATTCTCAGTTTTTTTTCTGCTATGTTTAGAGCTGTCAGCTTCTAGGACCATTCAATGAGCGGTATTTGTGTGTGTGTATATATATATATATATACACATACACACACACACTTACATATATGTATATAATTTCTCATTTGAATCATCTGTAGATTTCATCCTGTGCTTTTTTTAAAAAAAAAAGAACTCTAATATATAATCCCCATAGTACAATAACAACATTTGTTACATAAAATGCTTCACAAGAATTTGCTAGCAAGGATATGCCACAAAAATCTGGGAGATATAACAAAATCTGGAATTATTTCCCTTATTGTTTCATCTCAGCATATATTAGCATGAAACAGAATTCTTCAATTATTCCTGAACATCCACATCCCAGTTTCTGAAATGCTTATCCTACTGAAAAAGATATTGCCATGATCTAAATGAATATATCCACATACACGGCCTTAGAAAATTAAAATCGAAGCAACATATTTGAAGTTTGTCTTGATCATAAGAACGCTAGGAAATCCTTCCCAAAAGAAAACAAAAAACCTAACATCCCCACAATATTTTCTAGTTAATACTCTACAGATATAGACAAATAACCTGAACAATTATTAACTGTCTGATAAACTTAGTTTCAGCATAAAACATACCTAAAATTCAGGTAATAAACTACATCAGCAATTATATTAAGAAACATTAAGCATTTGTAGGGTGAGTAACAACGCATGCCTACAGCACCAGCTGATAAACCTTAAGACAAATTACAGCAGAGAAGAACAAAAATAATCTGCTTGATTTCACCTTAAAGATATCAAAAGCTCCATTATATCACTACTTGACAATCTAATCAAAAAGCCAACATAGCTGGATAGTAATAAGACTGATGGATTTCAACTTCTTAATGCCAGCTCTGAGTATAAGAAGAAAAAAAAGGAGGGAGAGGTGCTCCTTTGGGATTGAGTTAACAAAAGCAAGATACTAAAAACAAACGTAAAGATGGCAGATTAATTGCCATTTTTCAAGACTGACTTACAGTGTGTCACAGTAACAGAGGGCACAAGAAATCCAGGCCACAGCTGGAGCACTTCCAGACAAAGGTACTCAGCATCTCTACTGCATGACAATTCTGATGAAACACCCCATCTTACCAGACTACAGCTTTAGCATTATTAACAGGCTTCAGTCTTCATGAAAAGCTGAACGCAAATTTGGCTCCACAACACCTAAATTACCCACTTCACTCCAAAGATAAATGTATGTGCTTATTTGTTTTAAATTAGACATGGCCACTTCAGTACTTAAAGAAGAGGACCACTATTAAGTCAGTCCTCTCGTTTTAATCTGCAGTATTGGTCCCGGGTGCTCTGTATGGGACTTGCATTTGAACAGACAAAAACTCCAGCTTCCCTGTCAGCAAGTCCTCCACAGGCTTGTTTAACAACTTGCATAGCACAGCTAGGAGCACCAAGTAATATATACAATTTCCAGATTTGTGTATGTTTGCCAATGCTTCATGAACCTTGCCTTTTGTTTCCAGGACTTCCAAGCAAAACAAGACAACTTTGTTAAAAGAGCTAATAGCAGATTAGCTCATAAAAAAAAGTAATGACCTTTTTTTTTTTTTTTTTAAGGAATAAAGACAGGTTCCTCTTTTACTTTTTCGTCTGTGCTCACCACAATACCAGAATGCCTCCCTGACATGCGTATCAGAAAGCATGCCGCTGATTATTATCTGCAGGAGCGGGAGAACATTTGATCTGTGCCAAAGCAAGAGCATCAACCTGCACTGACAGCCTTCCTGACAGACCCAGAACACAGTCTGTCCTAGTTGAGGTCCACCGTGATTCCACATCAATCTGCTACACAAAAATGACTAACCCCCTGTCCGGGCCCCCCCCCCCCTTCTTCTTCAGGAAACAAAAGTACAAAGGAAACCACAAGGATGCTCTTTTAGCTGTTTCCAGACAACGTGCCTGTAACATGACTCAGGCACTTGAAAGAGTATTTTACCATGAAACACTACTCCATACATTGACAATTACTTTAGTAGGTCTATGCCAACTATGTAAGCAATTCAACTTATAATAGGATGCCAGGGGTTACTGCAGAACATGAATGCAGCTGTGACAGACGAGTAAGCATCATGAGTAAGGATCTATGTGTTGCTAAACGCCGGCCTGCCCAACATCATGCGGGCAAGCATACCACAGAAACAACTACCCCCAAAAAATTAAACAAGGACAGCCCAAACACATGGCCGAGCTCCCAGCTAAACACAGCCTCACAGGGAACTCACTCACTCATCACTGCAGGCCCCGTGTATCCATGTTCAAAAAATTACATTAATTCATTGTTGCCATGTCTTAATATCAATTATAACTCATGGTACCACACATCTCATGCTTTATCTGAGAAAAAATTTTCATATTTACCATACAGGCTGTTAATACGGCTTTCTTCAGAGGCCTACATGCATTAAGCCACCTGACGTTGATCAGAACCACTCTAGATGTTCAGCACCCCCCTATCACAGTCATTAACTCTTGAACTTCTAACTCTTAACTCAGCAGCTTTAGCTCTGCCCTTAAAACTTATGTTTACACTCCAGACTTTTGTAGTTTGAACATGCACAGGAAGGTGTACAGGATAACAAGGGCTTGTAAGCAATTAAATTGAGTGTCCTTAAGACATTTGGTTTCGACATAAGATAAATACTTGTTTAGATTTGTGTTTCCACCTGCAGTTGTTCACTGCTATACTGGGATTCTGGCATAATAAGCAGTCCACAATTTCCTCTCCAGCTGCTTCTTCTCTAATTTACGTTCCTTTTCTTTCTTGAGATTGCTTCCCTTCACCAGGGTTGGTCCTGCAGCTATGTCTATAATGCCCATGTGGAAGCAACTTCCCTGCCTGTTCTGCCTCAGTTTTCTGAGTGGTAAGGTTACTCCACTCCCCAAATTGCAGGAATTTATGACTCACTTCAACATCAACTAATAGTTAATGTTGTCCTTACTGCTATCTTTAGACTTGTATTTCACAAAACAGTAGTGGTTGAAAGGGGCCTCTGGAGGTCATCTGATCCATCTCCCTCACTCAAGCAGGGCCACGAAGAGTCACTTGCCCAGGACCACACCCAGGAGGCTTTTGAAGATCTCCAAGAAGGGTCTCCACAACTTCTCTGGGCAACCTGTGCCAGACTGTCACCCACACAATAAAGAATGTTTCCTGATGTTCAGACAGAGCCTCCTCTGTTTCAGTTTGTGCCCATTGCCTCTTGTCCTGGCACTGGACACCACTGTAAAGAGCCAGCTATTACCTACCACACTTCAAGGTCAAAAGATGGTAGGGCATATTCAGATTCTCTGCACCCTTTACATGAAAGAAATCATCTAACTCAAAAATGAGTAATCTGAAGTACTAACAAGGGCACCTGAAACATCTTAGGACCTTGAGAGACAAAGCAGTTCCTGATGGCTCCTGTTTAACTTGAATACCAGTTTCAAATACAGATCAACTCAGATTGGAAGGAACCTTACTTAATGCAATCTCCTGATCAAAGCAGGATCAGCTGAGGTCAGACCAGAGTGCTCAGAATTTAATCTAGTTTGGTCTTGAAACCTGCAAAGGTCAAATTCCACAGCCTCTCTGAGCAACCTTTCCAGTGTTTCATTATCCTCACAGGGAAAATCTCCCAAGTTGCAGTTTATAACTTTCATCTCTTGCTCCTCCTCTCATGCACAACGAGGATGTCTTCATCTTCTTAATTCCCTCCTTCTAGGTATCAGAAAGCTACTACTGGGCAGCTATTAGGTCCTCTGAAGCCTTCTTGTCCTCATGTTCAACAAGCCCAGTCACCTCAGCCTCTCCTCACAGGGCAACTGCTCCAACCCCAAAAACACTGGTGACTCTCCAGCTGGATCTGATCAAGCTTACTGACATTTATTTTGAACTGGCCCTAGAATGGCCACAGTATTGCAAATGCTGAGCACAGGGTGAAAAGCCATCATGTCAGTCTACTCGCTGTACTCCTGTTAACATTGCTCAGGATGCTGTTACTCTTCATTGCTGCCACAGCATATTGCTGACTCCTACTCAGCCTACACTACCTACCAGGACAGCCATGGCCTTCAAAGTAGAGCTCACATCAACCACTCAGTCCCCACCTTGTATTAGTGCACAGGAGTTGGTCCATTCCACACGTGAAACCTTGTATTTGTCCTTGCTGGATTTTATGAGGTCTGCCCTGTGTAGGTCCCTCTCACCGGCAGCCTGCGCTCAACCATATGGACTATACCTCCCCCCCCAAGTCTGGTGACACGCACAAAAATAACGAGGGTGGGCTGTATCCTCTTCCAGAGCACTGATGAGGATATTAGGCAGCATAGGGCTCAGGATAAAAGAGCTCCACTTGTAACAGGTACAGAATGAATCATTAATGACTATCCTCTGAACTTGATGATCCAGACAGTTTTTCACTCCACATGCTGCCCGGCTGTCTAGATCAGAGTGTCCCAGCTAGACTACAAAGCTGTTGCTGTGGGGAGACCACGTCAAAAGGCCTGCTAAAATTCAAAACAGAGGACGTCCGCTGCTCTCCCCCTTAACCAACAGATCAACATACAGTTCATCACAGAGCGTGATCAGGTTGGTCAGACATGACTTATCCCTGTTAAATTGAGGCTAGCTATACCCAAGCAGCAACATCATCTTCACAAACCCACAGCTGGACTTGGTCCATGATTTTTCTGTGTATCAAAGTGAAGCTGACCAGCCTGTAGTTCCCTGGATGACAACTCTTGTTCTTTAAGATTTGCATTTTGCCAGTCATTGAGAAACTTGTCCCATATCCATGGCCTTGCAAAGATGACAGAGCGTACGTTCTAATGTCAAGCATATATCTTAGCACCCTAATAGGCATCCCATCTGGTCCTATGGACTTGACTGACATGGGTTGAAACTTCAAGAGCTCCTTGACTTGAACCTCTTCCACTTCTCTCCAAATCCTGTCTCTAGCTAAAAAAAAAAAAAAAAAAAAAAAAAAAAAATCTTTAGATGTTCTTGATGGGAAAGAAGCCGTTGAGTGACTCTGCCTCATCTACATCTGTGGTCACTAAATTGCCTGCCCCATTGAGCAACAGGCACACCTTTTTCTTTATTCATCTGCTGCTAGCGCAGCAGGAGCAACTCTTCTTATTGCCCTCAATGTCCATCTCGTTTCAACTCTGGCTGAACTTCTGCTTTCCTTTGCATTACTACTTGGCATTTTTCCTGCAGATACTCCGATATCATGAATTTTCTTGGACTTCACCTAAATTCACTGTCTCAAGAGCTTTCCCCTTGAACTGATTGCTCCTAAAATCTAATTTATCATTGGACCTGGCGAGGAAGGTACAACATGACCATCTAATTGCGCACTGAGACATTCCTTGTTGCCACTTAGTTTACACAACCTGTTCCTAAAATCCCACTCTGCAGATCAACTTTCTACAGTTACTGCTGAGTGCCAAGAATGTATATTTTATATATTTCCTAAAGCCATCTCATATTCATACTTGCTCACTGAAGAACACCTAGTTTATCCCTAAAATGGAGAACAATTACAGAAATGGTGGGATAGCTGATACCACTGTATTTTTGGTATGATGGAATAACTCAACCTTAGTTCAGCTGGAGTAACCTCTGACCAGACCATGTGCAATCAAGTTTTGGGCTCTTTTATATAAATAAAATTAAAGGAACATACTAACAAAGTAACTGTCAGGACTACATATTAGCATCCAAAGTTCTCAGTTATTTTCCTCTAAGCAAACATCTCAGAAATCATGCTATTAACCTTCCTTTTACAAATCCAAAATACTACAGCAAGTTTTTAAAAAGGAAAAGATGCCAACAATATCATAGGCCTGTAATTTGATCACTGAAGAAAAAGTGAAAGGAACCACTGTCATTGTAAATATATAGAGAAGATCCAAAGATAGTTTTTATTGACCATTAAAATCATAACATTTTTAACAATTAAATCTTGAGCTAACCACACAGTCATCAAGTTTAAAACATATGACAGGTCAATCAACCATAAGGTTGTAATAAAGCATCCTGAATCACCATAAGATTATTCACTTGGTCAAAGCAAAGCCAACAATTTAGCCATTTGCATCCATCTCCCATTAGTAGTCTTTCTGCCAAAGGTTAACAGAGAGCACAGCAGCTCTCTGCAATTTCAAACATTCTGACCAAGAAAAATGGCAAATCCTGGTGTGAGATGTTATTTTTTTCCTTTTCTGCATATTTAAGTTTAACAAGCCAAAAATCCAATTGATACAGTCATACATAGTCTGTTTGGGGAGCTGTAGTGAATTTTTATACAAATAAGGCATTCTACTTGAGAAGCTGAGGAGCACAATAAATGTAAGGGATAGCTAGGTCAAAAACGCTACGCTTGTAAACAACAGCCCACAAGAAGTCACAACTGTAGGAACATGCTGTCTTCCCAGACTGGAAGAAAAGCAAAAGCTTAACATCTTCTATGAGGGATTTTGACAAACAGGTGAAAGCTACTTACTTCTTTAAATACAGACAAATGAAGTCAGGTGCTAAACTGAGCAATTTCTTTGGTTTTGACCAGTTAGTTCTCCTACTCCTTTAAGTAAAAAAGCAGTAGTAGCCCAACCTGGATCAACTCTGATGATGCCATCCATTCCTGATCGCATTGCCATTAATCAGCACAAGTATCACAGAAAGTATAATTTCACTGATGCTTCTCTTTAACAAAGCACTTTAACCTAATGTGATTATGATAAATTTGGTTGCGCTTCATTCCAGTAGCTTTATATTCCTCTTGCCAAATTGCACAAGGGAGAGACTACAGCCTTCCGAGTACTGCAATTCAGTACCAGGAAAATCCTCTCATTGTTGATGAGCAAATACCTCAACTAATTTATATTCAGCAAGTCTGATCATTATAGAGACAACATGGCAACAGGCTTCAGGTGGGAAATCCCTCCATACAGGAAATCATTCATGAGAAGTGTTTTCTCAGAAATTATCAAGCTATGCAGATCAAAAACTACCTCAGGTTCATCTGCCCCTATAGAATCAGCGATATAGAGAAGACCATAAACATTTATACATATTTTTTTAAGCTTCAAATAGCATGTGAATATTTTGTTGTCTGTTTTGTTAACCTCGTAAGCCAAGAGAAAACCCTAGTCGTTTTTGATGTGCTCAGGAACAGCAGCAGACTCAGAACTTCCGTTTTGAGCATGGAACCAAAGGAACCATGAGTGCAGCAAAAGCCAGAATCAAACTAAGGGCTTTGCACAGCTCTTTGGACTACAGCAAAACCAAGCCACAAAGCTGATTAGCTGCACAAAGTAAGTACATGATATTAGAAGCATTTCACCTTCTGATAGTCAATTGCAAACAACATCTTTGGTTGTACATACGATTTCTGACTATAATACAAAGATTTACTGATAAAGAGGTCATTAAAGAAGGAAAAGTCTCTCGGGGTAACTAATTTGAAAACAGCTAGTAGGTATAGCTGGAGGCCATAATTTAATGGTATGCCTCACGGGGTCTATACTGGGGTCTAATCCTGTTTAACTTCTTCAGTAACTACCCGGATGACGAAGCAGAGCATACCCTCAGCAAGTTTGCAGATAACAGAGAACTGGCAGAAGGGACTGATCCACCAGAGGGTCCTGCTGCCATCCAGAGGGAGCTAGACAGCCTGGAGATGTGGACTGATGGGAACCTCACAAAGCTCAAAGAGAAATGCAAAATCCTGCACCCAGGGAGGAATAATCCCAGCTACCAATATACGCTGGGGCCTGACCAGTATAAGAAACGAACAATTAGTAAAACATATGCAAGGTAACTAAATAACTCTTAATGGACTGAAATGAAACCTTAGGTTTTAACTAACTTCAGGCTCCTGAGCACCTTTATCTTCTCATTTCTGGAGCAAAACAAAGTGAAAAGGTAACTGAAAAATGAAGAAATGGTTCTTCACTTCAGACCAATTAAAATAATGACACCCATCCGAACAATTCAGTTGTCCTTAAGATTATTTCTATAGCTACGATACACACACTGAACATGAAATGATACAGAAGGCAATGCTCTTAACATCTTCTCCCCATATTTTTCTTGCAACAGAAACTTCAGTGTATTAAAACGTTCTGCACTCATTTCAGATTGTCACTGTATGCTTGTTTACCTTTCCGTATTGATCCTAATTGTACCGTTTAAACAATAGACATTTAATCTCTCCAATTAAGACAGAACATTTTAGACCCATTTTTAGATATTTCTACTGTGATGTATTTAAATTACTCTTAGCACTGGAGTGGACCAGCTCTGAGTAGGTATCTTGTGCAAGTGTCTACACCTTCTCCCGCTACACATTAATTTTCTTTTATTTAAATAAAATCACAGCTACTACATTTTCTCCGCAAGTCTTCAAAACTAAAAATCAGGATCACCACCTGACGTGTACTGCAGAAAGGTACATAACAATTTAGCACGTTCTCAGCCCGACTCAGCAATAACTTCACTAAGCTTAGCAGACTGGCCCAAGGCAACAGTCAGGAGCTCACCTTATTCCAGTGGTTCTGTTGCAGGGGCTGTCAGTTTAATCATGACTACCAGTTTAATCTCTGTACAGAGACAGCCACATCAGACTGCTGCTATCTGAATTCTGCTGTATGATTAGACTAAGTGATCCACTTCAAGTCTACAGACACGTAAGCATGACAAACCAGCACATCACAATCTAGGGTTCCCATCTGATGGGGAAAACAACGCCTAGTTTAGTTGTGTTCCTTGAGAATGGACAAACTACCAGCTCAGCCCTGCACAGCAATCCTGCCAGCAACATACATTATTTTTGGAAGTACGTAGAACTACTCAAATGTCTTTTCAGGTTAGGGACCTCCACACCTCCCAGATACCTTCTAAGCTTCAGTAGAAACTTCTCTCCAGCATCTACCTACCTTACCTTCTCATCCACTTGCATACTAACGTCACTTCATTTCTACTAAACCACAACAGTCCACATTGAGGAGTTCAGTCCACCAAATCAAGACCAAATATTTACTCGGTTTACTAAAAACAAACAAACAAACCCTCACACCACACCTCCATTTGACTTGCCACTGAAACGCAACTCTCTAACTGGAAATAACCATCTTGTCCAGCTAAAAATTCTTCAAACTTAATATCAGACCAGATTCACAACACTTCTAAAAACTGTTTGTCAACCATAAGAATGCAGTAAATGCTGACCTTGTTTCTTGCATTTAGTATTTCAAGCATCCTTGATGTTTAAGCTTCAGTTAATAACATTTGAGTATGATAGGATTCCACACATATACAGATATTATTTAAACTTCAACAAAATATTTTTATGGGGCTGATAGGTATTTTGTCTTGGTCCCACTGAATTTATATATATTTAACTATGGAAATGAAGATGAGCTGCTGGACCATGCTCTACAGTAATGCTGCAGAATCAAGAAAAAAAGCCAGCATGGCAATGCTTTTGTAGCAGGGCAATTCAATTTGTCAATGACTTCCCTTGCCTTAAAAGCTTCTTCTGTTAAATGTTTGAACTACTGTTTATTTATAAGTTGAGAAATTTCAGATCAAATTGCAGTAAGATTGTTTCTGGAGATGTTTCAGCAGTTTTTTTTTTGTCACTTATGGTGGGGGGCGGTGTTGTTTATCTGCTCTAAACAAAGAGCTCATTAACTAACAGGAACGTCTTCAAAGCACCTGCTCATAGCAAGGGCGTAAGTGCAGTCCAAAAACAACTTACAAATAGCCCTATTCTCCCCCCACCCCCAACACCCTCTTGAAAAAAGTTATACTTTATAGTTGAGATGAAGTTAAACGTAAGTTTTTGTGTCAAACTCCTACTCAGAGAAAATCAATTTATGTCTAGAGGGAAAAATTGCAATTAGAGTTATTTAAGTGTCTTGAAACACACAGAATTAAGAACTCTTAAAATGAACTTTGAAAAACTAATTTTTGAAGTGTGAAATGCCAACCACAACATATATAGCAATTAATATTCAGCACTGCACGTCAGATTGGCATGTATTACCAACGCTTAACAATTCTGTGTATACTTAAAAAGCTTTACATAGCTCTTGCCCAGTTTTTCAAGGCAAGCTTCTAAAGCTTACAGCTTTTCCCTGTAAAGATACCTCTCAGTTTTCTGTTACATTTAACCAAATGTTTAGTTAAACTTCCAAGCTAAAATGTCTTTGCTATCCTTCTACCTTATCAAATATTAGCCACTGCTCAAAATGATATCATGTTCAGTGTAAAGATCTGCTGATTGCCTTTTTTTTTTTTTTTTTTTTTTTCCAGCAGAGGAATTCAGCTAGATTCTCCAATATTTTCCCATGTTTTTATGGCAAATACTATACTTCTAAAAATAGAGATCCTTTGTAATAGTTACAGGAAATGATGGCAAGAGTACAGACTCCTCTCTGAAAAAGGACTTTTAAAGTCAACCAGAAAAGGGGTGACAATGCACTGACAACTGTATAAATTCATTCCATGCCCACAAATTTAGCACACAATAGAATCTGTAACAAATTAATACAATTTCGACGTTATCAAGTACATCAAGAGCCTAGAGGTTAGTTTAGCCTGCATGACCACCCCAGCTACTGGCCTACATTACGTCAGTTTCATCCATCTGTGAAGAGATGCATGTACTGTAAGCAAACCTGCAGGCAGAAAGTCTTTTTAGACATGCTAGACTGTCAAGGGAAGAGATTGCTCTGCTCTGCTTCGCAATCCACAAAAGTGTTTAAACATGGCAAATTTTCATAGAAACATATCTGAGTTAACCTCAACTCTAAGGAATTTGTGCAAGAAAAATGATGCAAAGAGAAATCAAATGACTGACTTTGAACTTCACCCACAAGTATTTTTCCCTAGGTTTCCTCTTGATTTATTAGCAAGATTTTTCCTTGGCTTACCATTGTGTTGTAGCTAGAAAAACGTCCACTGAAATCCCACTGAAAGAATCATGTGGTAACTACAACTTCAAGCATTTTCATTTATATGGATTGGTAAAGACTCGTAAAAATGGTACATTAGTTAACCTACATTTTTATCCACCTACAGCCAGCATGCACCTTTCTAGATATTTCTACACTTCATCAAGACAATCTACATAAACCCACTGCTGAACTAAGAAGCCACCAATACTGTTTAAGGCAATGGATCTCATGTAAAATTCTCTGATAGAAAGATGAAAAAGCTTTTGGCTACAAGCTACCACAGGGCAATATTTTAAAGCCTGGTTGTAAATTAAAATCCATTGAGACTGAATTCACTGTTTACAGACAGGTGGAAAGCAATTTTACAAACTTAGAGTTTTGTACCTCTTGCCTGCTTTTGTCATTCCCAAAGTTGTTCCTTCTTACATGTTTTTACATTCCTTAATTGATAAACCACATTAATTTATAAACAGCATTATAAGTTTACATATATTTGCTGTACAGAGGAAAAGAGTGCACATTTTCTCCATTTGCCTTGAAGCAGAGACCTTACGGCCCAGTGGCACAGCAACCAACCAACCTGCAGAACCCCAGTACAAAAACAAAACTTAAAATTATTTACCTAAATTTCTGCCAGGGACAAAGTTGGCTTTTGCACACATTATTTGCCTCTTTACTCCAAAGTCAGGCCACAAACCATGTGGATTAGACTGTGAACCTTTCTTGTTTTTCCAGAACTGGCCATTTATTTACTGCATAGCATTAACACTGACTGCTCCAGAGACTTCCAACATACCGGTCACCAGCTTTGTTACACGCGTGCCTATCAGACAGAAGGAACCGGCAGCAAGTTTTAAGTATAACAGAGCAAATGGAAACCCACTATGCACACAATGAAGCCCAACTAGAAGAGTCCTTGCCTCCTCCTATTTTTAAATGTCTTTCACACTGCAGCATGTTCTGAACTGTTACCATCTTCTATAGCACGAGCTTACACCGTAACATTTCATCTTAAGCATGCACATTCTTCAGGTAGCAGTAGCCACTGTTGCGTAGTTCATTTCATTTCAACTTCAGATTTCTTTTTAGACTTGAAAGATCCTATGAATTGCTTTTTATTTCTCCTCTCAAGATCTGGCCAGTCAAGGATTTGCACAATTAAGCTAGCTAGCTAGACTTGTCTTTAATCCGCTCAAGATAGCTTGAAATGCTTCAAGTAAAACAAGGCTCAGGTTATTATACTATATATTGGCACCTAGGTGACCAAAGAAGTACCCAAACAGTTAGGTTGAGATCTTGTTTTCTTTGGAAACCTTCTTTACTATTGTCAGAGAGCCCATCTGGAGACACAAGCTTCTACTTTTTCCAGTTTAAACCATTCACAGCATTTGTTTTTGTGGCCTTTGTCTAGTTCTCACAGCCTTCCTAGATCATTTGATGCACTGAAGTTGAGTCATGCTTTTATGAGGATCTCAGCTCCCTTCACAATTACAGGATCAAACCTAAGGTTTGATCTTCTCTATAACCAGTCTGATCATTTTGAACAGCTATTATCTAATTTTGTTTGATCCACAGGCTAAGCTTACTCATTATGACTGATCTTTAAGCTGTATTTAGCACAAAATGAAATGGTGAAGACATGAAAATGTCTGATTCAGACAGAATAAGGCTGTCACGATTCTCCTCTTCATCAACAACGAGGGCACAGTTCTGGGTCACTACATACAGCACCGATATCTTTCCCCTTCTCGACCCTGAACTGAAAACGAGGCTTCCTTTTTGAAAGAACTGTCCATGAACCTCACACCTGGTAAGAATGAAGGCAAAGCTGACAACTTCTTCCCTCGAGTCCTCACGAACATCAGGAGACCTGGGAGACTGCTTCAGCTCAGAGCTCAGGTAAAATAGTACAGGGCAGCACTCTGAGATAATGCACGTGTAAAACTACAGCACTGGTAATAACATTAATTATGCTTTTTACTTTAATAACAAACACACAAAACAATAAAATTGTCCTTCATTTAGCTTTGTTTTGTGTACTGATTCAAATAGCTTTCCAGCAACACTAAGGAGTCTGATCTTCTCATGTGCATTTGGTGTGCAGTTGGATCCTGTCACTTACCTTCCCTGGCAGCTTTTTGTTACTGCTGGAAGAGCTTTCATATTAGGTTTCATCTGTAATTCTTCAGTCTGCTTAGACTGCATTTACAGATGGGATTCCTCAAATACGTTTTCCTTACTTCTTCAGTAAGGAATTCCTTTCAGAAGTCATTAAAAAAAAAAAGGAGTCTTAAACAAAAGACACCACACCCTAGAAAAATCCGCTTAACTTCTTTAGCAAAGCTAAACACATTGGTAGATGGAGCTTCATCTTCAGACAACACCCTATTTGTTTGAGACATCTAGTAGGAAAAAAAAAAATCTCTGCTATTAACTGTCCCTATAGACATATTTTCTAACTGATAATACTCAGATCTTCCTTTTTGCAGAATGTTGGCAGTGTTTCAAAAGTGAGTCAGTCTCTTAAAATATGTATCACATCACTTCAGGGATACCATTCAAGAGTCCACTTAAAATTTACATGGAACATTCTTTCTGAAACTTATTTCCAGAAAGTTGATGCACTTTGTGAGCAAGGCAAGTAAAAGTGTTTCAACTACGGGCTCTCAGGGAGCTCCTAAACACCAACGGAAGAGATGCAACAATTCAGCCATCAGCAGGCAATTCAACAAGCCATTCATGTTCCAAAGATCACAAGGAGCTGGTTTTTGTTGGTTTGAAACATATTGCTGTTGCTTTGCAGATATCCTCGCTGGATATCTGGATAGCCATATTCCTGCCAGTTACACATTACGTATTGCTTCCACTCAACTTGGATATAGCAGGCTATCAGTTCCCTAATGCTACTTTCCATATCTCAGTGTTGTCTCCTCATGCTTTCTCCATACCAGCCCACTGACAAACCAAGCTGTTCCGACTTCAGCTTCATCCCTTGATGTGTCTCCACTCCTCAGTTACTGCAGAAAGCATGAATACACTGACAGAAAAAGCCTGAAAACCCTAGTGCCCTACCAGTGTTAAAAAACAAAATGACAACACCATTTTGTATTTGGACACTAGTGGTGCTGGAAGAAATTAATGACAGTTGTGACTGCTAAAGTTACTGGTGACATCTTCCCTGAAAGCACAATTTGATAGAAAAATGGATAGGTTGTTTAGCTGAACGCAGCCAGAAGGACTTCACCCTAATAGAAATGGCTTACAAGAAATTCTAAAGGAAGAAGAAATGAGATATCTGCTGCCTGCTCCTCTCAACAGCCCTCTGACAAGCAAAGCAATCCACACAAGTCAGCAACTCAAGTTTTGCCTAGACAACCAAAAGGAAAGCACCCAAAGGAAGCCAGTGGTCCCTTCTATCTGCAAAAGGAACTAGGAGCAGTTGTGGACGTTTTGCAGCAGATGATCAAGACTGAATTAGAAATACCCTCTGCATGCCATGAATAGTTTGAAGGCAGCAGCAATGCTTACGGAGGGCATCTCAACCCCTATATCCAGGCACAATAAAGTCACTGACACAGTATGGCATTCTCAGATGTCCAGCCTCCTCCAGCTAAAATGGGATTCAGCTGATACATATCAATATTTTAAAAAGCTGTGCAAGATAAATCCCTAGACTCATGCAGCCCGCTGGAGCTGGGATTCAAGCCTTCAGACAAGCCCCATCATGACACTTCTCTTTTCCTTAAGCGGAGTGACGCTGCAGACTGGGCTGGTGGATCCCTAAACCGACCTAAGGAGCCCGTGTCCCCAGCTGCTCATTCCTGCCCCTGCACTGCTCCCACTGCCATGCCAACAGAAGTATTTGTGCAGCTGCGCGATGAAAAGCAGCAGGGAACTGATCCAGCCAAAGAGTAATCTGCTGAAAAGACTTGGGGGAAGAAGGTCTTAAACTGACTCCGTTTTGTTCAAATCCAGCGTGCAGAGGAACCAGCGCGAGCAGCCAGGAAGCTCAATCTGGCACCGTTTCCGAATTGCAAACTGAACCATAGCCCAAGGTGAGGGTCCTTTTTATCCTCTTCTCAACGGGCTCTTTCTGCTGAGTGCCAAATCAGCTTGAAGACTTCTTACCACCCTCAATTTCTAAGAACCGGTTTAGTCGAGGCCCTATACTCTTGCCTCCTACGCTGATCGAATGGTGCCAACAGCTTTCTGGCCACTGCTGCAAAAGGAGGCTTTAGGAATGCTGTTCTCTGCAGGTGACAGCAGCTAGGATAAATATGTAACTGAACAGCAACCCAAAACAATGCTCACAACGCACTTGTGGCTCTCCCTGGCAAATGACTGCAAGCATTCAAGTAGCAATATTTATAGCTTAATTTTTTGGAACTATAACATTATCCACACAATGATGTATTTGTAGACAGTAGAAATCTTAACAATTTGCAATCAATCTACATATTCAAGTAGTAAAAATATATATATATACATATATATGCTCCCGCTACACACACACACAAGTGTGAAAAAATACTGCTATGAAAATAAGAGCATATGACCACAGGCTGGGGGTGAATGGTCACAGAAACAGGACCTAAATGCAGTCCACTAGAAACGAGCAGCATGTAACTGGCTTTGTAAGTTCTTAACACAGACCAACTTGCAGCAGTCCCTAAATCGCTTTGAACCACCAGATCTCCACCTAAAACTTAAGGTTAAATCTACCACCATGAAAACATGCTGTTAAGTTTTCCCACGTAATTGTGGTTCTGCATGCTGTCTATCCAACTGAAGATTACATGCAGCACGTAATTAACCAACAACTACTGAGAAGCTTTGAGCGTAATTTGTCAATACCTTGTAAGAAACTTTAAACTACAAAGTTGAAATATGATTTTTTCGAGACCTATAGGCAGAGTAGAGAAAGCAAAACATCTTCGGGCATGTGCTTATTTTATTTCTTTATAGAATTAAATCAAGCTTGAACATCACAGGACCATTCCCACCGCAGTTCCCATGGCTTGCCTCAGTCCTCAAACCATCATCACATCATTAGCAGATACTCAAAAGTCCTTTTACCTCCTCATGCATCTGCTATACCGCAAGGAGGCCACCAAGGCTTGACAAGCTGAGAGGAAAGCCACAGCAGAAGTTGCTCTCCTCCAGCATGGAAAGAGAACCAGGACTAAGAGATAGGAGCAGAAGAGCACGGCACCAAATGATGACTCACCCCTGCAACCAGTGCAGTCATCTCCAGTATGCTCCTGTCCATCACCAGCAAAACAACTGGCAGCATCCGAGGCAAGGTCCATCAGGGCAAGGGAAGAGCATGCTCTGGAAGAGCAGGGTTTGTAAAAGGTGGTGGAGAGCATGTGTGGGAAGAGAGGCAGAAGAAGTCAAGCATGAAAGAGGTATGTTGAAACTAGATAGGCTGGGACAAGAGCATAAGTCAAATACTGAGAGACGTCTTAGCAGCACTCTCGCTGCTTGGCAACATGCTGATGATAGAATGAGTTAAATTGTGAAGTGGTGGCTGTTTTCTTGGGGTTTGTGCCTTTTTTTCCCTTTATTTTTTTTCTTTTTGCCAGAGCTTTAGCTGGTCTAATAGGCATACAAACTAGTGATTTTCCCAATTTGAAAGACACTATTGTATTTCTTCCCTTTTTCTGTTTTCCAAGTCACAAAGCTGATACTTTGCCTCAGACTTGCATTCTCCTACTCTGCATGAAAATACTCATATTTCTGAAAGGTTAAGTAGAAAAATTCCAGATTATCTTGTTACTTACACCGACCCTAAAATCCTTGACATGCATACTTTACACACATACTTCATATGAAGACTGCAAAAAGACCTTTCTTTTGAAAGGAAGGAGAAATTTTAGTGCAACAGAAGTACTGCTAAGAGCAATAATCTGAGTTACACTCCAGGCATGTTCTGCTAACAAAACATACTACTTCCTTCTTTAGACTAAAATAATCTTCATGTAAGCTGTCAACTTTTTAGGATCAACCAAATCTAAAAATATACTTCGCATAACATATTCAGAATTTCCCTCCATTACAATAAGTTCCGGTCTTATTTTATTCATAAACTTCAATTTAGGTTGTGCATTCTAGGAACATCACGTAACCCCAGAAATGTGAGTGGCATAATGTTTTTAACAAGCAACGTAATTTTTTTTATTTTTTTTTTCCATCATACTACAGAGAACAAGATGACCCTACATTGAAATTTAACAAGTTTCATTTTGTCTTTCAATCCATTTAAATAAAACCTTTCTTTATAAGAAATCCAGTATCCTGGCCTATGCAAGTCAACAAAAGGCTAATTTGTCCCAGTTAAAATTGCTATGCTCACTCAATTATAAAGCCAGGCACAGAAAGCTAAACAGCAATCCAAATGGCAGGGAACAAGGGGGAACCCACCCCCGCACCAAATGTCTTCAGCCAAATAAATGAAAGTTACCCTATTAGAATAGCAATATGAACAATAAGACATTGAAATGAAGAGCTGCAATTTACTCAGGCAAGCATGCCTTCAAGAAGAGACATTTCTAAGAGTAATAAGCAAATAAACCTAGAAAATCACTCAGTGTTATGCCAAAGTGTGACAGAGTTATCTTAGCAGTAGAAAACTCCTACAAGTTCTTCTGCCGTGTCACAATTTCAACTACAGCGTCAGAAAAGCAGGTTTTCTAATTGCTACTAAGGCACTGCAACTGATTTCCCATATACCAGCCCTGCTCTAGAATTTAAGCTGCTAAAAGTTCAGACAACTAAGCATCTTGAGTGAAGACACCACCCGTGTGAAACAAACCATGCTAATTAGTACAGACTCAACCTCAACCCTGTTGGATCTCCACCAGTTCAACGAGCCACAATACCTCCAAAGCCTGAGGTTGCTGAGAAATTTTATAAGCCAGAGCCAATGAACTACAGCAGATACAACACGGTCTCCAGATTGTGCAAGCATTATCCTATTCCCACCCAAATCCTGTTTTATGGAGCTTACTCCATCCCCTACCAAGCCCTTCCAGAGGCTGACTGTGGCATATTCTTCTGTCTCACAGCTGCCATTACCAAGGGAGTAGATGCAGGTGAAAGAATCAGCACAACATGTACTGAAAGTCATTAATCAAAACTGACTATCTAATGGCATTTGAATCTGCAGTCAATCAACGACCTAAAGCAATAAAGCAACTGAAGGTACTCTGAGTTGGTCATGTACACATCCCACGTAGTCCCCTCTTCCTGTGGAAACCAGCTAAGATTCCCCTACTCAGCGTCTTCAACTCTACCACATCTTTTGGACAGAATTTGGGTGCACCATCACTGCTCCTAGCTGCCTGCACAGTAATGCAATTAACACATCCTTAACGACAACCCACAAGATGATAACCATCCCAGTCACACAAAATCCCTTTTGAAAGCACTCATAAGTGCCTCAATAACACTTCTGACTGCTACAAGTGCTACTTATCACAAATACCCGCAACTTGTACTATTTGACCAACCAGCTTTGAAACATGAGCAAGGTTATTAGAGAGAGCTCTCGCAACAAACTTCACACTTCCCTCTCAAGAAGTGAGGGGTGGGCAAAAGACTGTATCATGACAAGGGAAACTATATCCTATAAACCGGAATGCTAGTTATTTGGCTGCAGCTAAAAATAAACTCCACTTCTACAGTCTCCTACTTCTTTCTAAGAAGCTACCTACTTCCTTTCCACCGCTTATCTTAACACCCAGATAGTGACAGTCAGATAAAATCAATTCCTCCAATGATAATTTGTATCATTTCTATCTTCAACCCACAGGGCTTCTGCTGCATCAGTAAGTCCAACTTGAGAAAAACATTAACTCATCCAAGAGACTAAACATTAACTCATCCGAGAGACTGCGTTACCGGTATGTGAAATGGCTCCAAAAAGCATCCTCAGCAGGACACACTTCCCCTCTATGAAGCCAACCCATCAGTCTCCTGTATCGAGTGCTACGTGTTTCTACATAAGGTGAAGAAAAAAGCACATGGCTTAAATTAAGTTGTACCCAAGCTAAACTCTGGCCTTTGCTAAAAAAGCAAGTTGAGACAAACTGTTTAAGAAATTGTCCTAATATCCTCTTGTCAGATCTATGCTTCAATCCTCCAGTTGTCCAAACAGACAATTAGCTATGCATAAATTCCCTTCCTTTAATTGTTAGTAGGCATAACAAATGCAGAAGAGCTCATTAAACAGTAAGAACTCATCATTAATTCAAGTTACAATTTTAATCAAGTAATCAATATATACTTTTTTTTTTAATCGAGTTATCCATTTCTTCTTCAGCTCTTGAGAACCTGGAGCCATCTCTCCACTATTCCATGCTTGGCCAAATAACCTCCCCCTTTCTCCACAGAACTGGCCATACCTGCATGCAAAGAGTGCATATGAGCAGTAATGTTAACCCGAAGCACTTCCAGTTGTGTCTGATGAACCAGCAGGTCACCTATGTATACATGGAAAGTAATTGCTCTGCTTAACACAACCTTAAAATGCTATTTTCAATGCTGAGGGAACAGGACAGGTGATTTGAGTTGGCGCATTATCAGTATTTTCATGTTCAATCTACCACGATTCTGCACATCTAAGCTTCACATTGAAAATCCAGGCAAAGTAGGTACTAGAGAGATTGGACATAAAACGTATACCTTACACTGATGAGCTGCAATAAATGAAATCCACACGCATGTCTGAACTTCTCTTTCAAACTTCAACCCTCTTCCTCTTCCATTTTTCCCCTTCTCATGTTCTTGCTAGCTCAACAATATTCAACATACACCATTCTGAATCACCAAGCATCTTTTACGTATACTAGAAATTACTGGACTCTGAAGTGGAACAAACCACCATCAAGCATCGATCTCATGCTTGTAATGTCACAAAATGAACAACAGCACCATGTGGATGCCTGGCAATAGAGTTGTGTTCTCTCTAAGTGATTCTTGATGGAAAAGGGGAGCTTGCATGGCTTGGAAACAGTGCATCACTGAAGACAGAGTGCTCCAAAATTTCATTTGTTTTGAGCCACGGAATTAGAGAGGAGAAATAAGAGTTAGCAAAATCTCCCTGTAAGCACTGGTAATTCTTCTCTCATCACTTGTTTTCTGTAGCCCATAAATTCCAGAAGGCTGTTTCAGCTCAGCTTGAGCAGTCTGGCAACTCTGACGTATGTAGCACTTTCATTTCATAGGTAATACCATAATAAGAGGCCATGACTGAGTAAAATTCAGAGAAATCATTAATGTACTGTGGTAACACCACTTTACTTTCTCACATATATATTCATTCTTCTCTGGCTATGAACTACCAAAGACTGCTATGTATTCCTTTCCTCATTTTCTTCAAACAACTGCCCCAAAAGCTGCCAATGTTTGATGGGTAAGAGACAGATATCACACACTCCATTATCATGAAGCTCAAATTGATCAGTTTGAAAAAGGTCAGGATTCTCTTTTACTCATCAAAAGGTCTCCATCTTACTTAAAGAATCTCATGCAATAATTCTGAACAGCAACATATTTTTTTTCGATGTGTCTCTTATTCTTTGCTCACAGATGCCCAAAGCTCTTGCACTTGATTTTCTGACTCTTCTTTCTCAGTGCCATCTGGAGCTGCTCAAACTGACACTTAACACCAAAATCCTTAAGCAGTAATAATCAGACTTGTTTTCAGCTTCATGTTACTTCAACATACTGACACTAATACATGCTTGCACATCCATATTAACACCTCCACCACCACACTGTGATCAGGTGTTTAACAATCCTGCTCTTGAAAGTATTTTCCTGATGCAAGACAGAAAAATACATACTACAGATAGACACAAAACTCTAAACTTGGTCATAAAAACACCACTCTAGTTACTTTGACCAATTTTGGTTGTGAAATCACAATTGCTCATCTATGTTTTTCTCTACCTTTACCTTTTAACCATCAGGGATTTAAGGTACTATTTATTCATTCATGGCTCTACTTGTACATTGTCAGTTCCCTTCTATTTCCACTTTGCGTACTCTTATATGTAGAGACAATCACAGAAATGTTATCTTTTTTTTTTTTTTCTTTTCTTTTAATTCTGCTGCAATTTCACAGAAGCCTTAATTCTTCAATTCAGTTAAGTAGCAGTCCTGCTATGTATCATCTCTCAGATCCTGCCTTTTTTCCTAGATTTTCCAGAGCAACTCTGGCTACCTTTCTTCTTTTCACACATTTACTTTACTCTTTTACCATTAACCAGGCCTACAGTTTTACAATAACACTCCTGAGACAATAGGTAGAAGTATCAAGAATGACAAGACAATTGAACTTTTCATTCAGATTCATTCAGACAATTGAACTTTTCATTCAGATTAATTGTGTGAACCATTTCTGGTTATGATCTGATCTGTTCCTATTCCTGTGTTAAGGAATGTCCATCATGCTGCCAGCATGTATTCTAACAGCTAGTTACTACTGAAGAAAGGCTATTTCCAATGCAAGTTTAGTTAGCTGAAATTACCCCTAATCTATTTTAAAAGTAAAAAATATTACATATTTATTACCTATTCAATCCAGATTCCATTAATGGTACTGCTTCATATTAACACCAAAATTTCTTTTCAGTAAACTTTCCTATTAGCACTAGATGTAGGTTTTGTTGAACATTTATAAAGAAAAAGTATCTTTCCAAAATCAATTCTAAATTCTAAGAAGTCTGTGTTAATCAGCATTGGAGCAGGTAATTCACATCGCCAGATCCACGTTAAATGAATCCACAGAGCTTCTTCCACCTGTGAATGAAATACATCTCAGCACCTAAGAATATTCAGGAAATTTTCGGAAATTTTTCAGACCTATTACATGAGTCATGGCCCCCCGCCCCCAACACCAGCTATTCCAACAACTCTCACTTTATAGCAATAGGAAAGCAAGTAAGCATTTGCCTTACAGGTTTAAGTGGTCCAAGCTGGGCAAACACCGACATTACAGTAAGTTTTTCCAAGGACAGTGTTCAGTAAATCTCCAAGTTACTTTTCTACAACTTTACAGCCAATGTCCCTCATTTACCTGTTCCATTTTAGCACCTCTACTTTCCAGTGGCTCACAAGAACTAACTTTAAAGGATGAACCACCATTACAGGTGAAATACAATGGAGGGAAATGGCTAATGCTTTTGTCAAATTTTAAGTTACAGTCAGAAGTTCACCATGTCTGCAGTCATCGCCAACTTCTCAAACTGGTAATTCATTAGCTGTCATAATTCTTAGACTAACAAAAACAATACACACACCAGCACATACATACATGCTTCTTTTGGTTTCTGCAGCTTAACTTCATACATAAATATATATATATATATTTTGTCTTCTGTGATTGAGATATTCCTTAACACCCTGGCATATCTACTTCAGTTTTGGTTTTGTTCCTTCCTTTAAATGAAGTCATGGCTCAAACATTATGGGACACTTTCACGTCATTTGGTTGTCAAAAGTTAACAAATTAACTCTGTTTTCTATACACTTTTGATCATTTAAATATTTAAGTGAGTCAAGTTTCAAGGCTTAAAACTTCTTCACAATCTGTTTTCTGGATAATATGATGCCCTGCTACTAAGCAGCCTCCTCCACCACTTTGTCATGTGTATCTCACCTCTCACTCAGTCTGGCAGTTCACTTTCTTCTTTAACATCAGGCTTTGAAGGATTCTATTTGAAATGAAATTTCTGAGCATCCCACCTGCTTCTCCCTGCACCATGCCATTACCAGAGTTCACCCTAAAGAAATAACTCCTCCATTGCAAGATAATTTTCAAGTGTTACTCATTTAGTGGCTGAAAGTTCACTGTTCCACATCAGCTGCTAAACCTACCTCTATTCAAGGAACAACTGCGTAAGCTAAGAAGGAAAGAAGGGGAAAATTTAATCACCTTCATTTAACTATGTCTAGCCTAAATAAAAATGCATTTATTTACCTAAATACTTCTTAAAGCTTATCACTTAACTCCTACCTGGAAAATAAGTACTACAACAGTTTGCCACAAAATGACTAAAATCACTTTAATTAATTTTACCTCAAGGGGAGGTGAATATAAGATAAAGATTAGTTTCTACAAAAATTCTTCAGACTTTTTTTTTTTCAGAGCCATTAGACTGAGGCACTCACAAAGATGTTTTAAAACTTTACTCAGCAGTATTTTAGTACTGTGATCATTAAGCTTGCTAATGGAAAATAAGTGTACAGCATTCAAAATCTGTGCGTTTTTCAGTGATGCAAATAAGCCCTCATTCTGCACTTTAAGTGAATTACCTACTTTCAGTAAGTCTAAGTTTTGAGCATTAACTAAAACTGAAGATTTTGTTATTTTCTGGGGGCCATCACAAACTGGTATTCCTGGTGTAGTATTTAACCTTAATTTTGATTCAAAATTATTCAGTTTCAAGACAAAGACACACTGCAGTATTTTCTAAGTGCATCCTGCTTTTTGGATTGAATTTCAAGTGTCTCAAGTTAACAGCAAACTCTATAACAATAATGAACAATAATTCCCACCTGCTTTTATTTAATCCCAAAAGCACTTGGGGAACAGATCATGTCTGAAACAATGCAGATGCAGTTCTGTTTAAGAATATGCCCCCTAACAGAATTTGCCCCTTAACAGAGTCCGGAAATGGCTTTCTTTCATCTCTCTTTTCATGTTAGTATTCAGTTTTTCCACTTCCAACGGTAAAGAATTACTGCTTCACTTGGCTATTGCACTCCTGTAGCCAAAGCACTTACTAAGTCCACATCACTGTTACCTGTGCTTATCCTGTGGTATTTTTGCTATATTTCCTTAACTCAGATGTATTCCAAACGACACAATGAAGTAGCAGGTGCTGAAAACTAACTGTTAGGACTCCTTGGCAGTCAAATCACACAGCCACTAGGCATCACTTGCTGGTTGTTGTTGCTTCCACTATTACATATGAAATCACAAAGGATTAATCTAGCTTGCATCCCAAAACATTTAGTTGGGTGGTTTTACATAATTTTCATTTTTCATACAGTGTCTTAAAGCTGAATCCTTGGGTAAGTAATTGAAACACGTACTTATTTACATTCAGTGTACTAGAGTTCTTAGTTACAGTTTGCTTTTTATTTGTGTTAAGTATACATAAGCTTCTTAGTAGAATACGTATTTTAGCCAGGCCACACCAGCATACAACTTCTTGAACAAGATGAAATAATTTGAAAGTTTTCTTTTTTTGTTTGTTTGTTTTTGACTTAAATACAATTTTTCTCGTGTGCTTCAAAATCATTTCTGTGTTTTAATTTTCAGGTTTCGGCAATAATTAGGCAATAAGGTTACATATAACCTTATATAGCCATAAAGTATCTTACCAGCATTAGAAACAATTTCTAGTGTTCAAAACACTGACATTATTAAATGCTTTTCAAAATGTCATTACAAAACACACTTTTTGAGTTTACTGTTAGTAGGAGCAGAATATGTTCCAACTACAAATGTCTGAAACAACAAGCATTTTTTGCTGTAAACCCAAGCCCTAGAGCAAACTGGGAGAGGGGATTAAGTCGCTGCCATTAAATGAGAACTTATCCACTCAGCAGTGTTATTTGTGTGCTGGCTGCAGTAGTGTTACTGCTAGACAGGCTGCACTAAGCCACTGTACAATTAATACAGTCAAGTATTACATCCACTGCTAACATCCTAAGCAGTAGATCAAGGACAAGAACTAAGGGTGCCCTAGTTTTTCACATCTGGGAGCAGGAAAAAAAGGCAAGTTCATCATTCCAGGACACACAGCACAACTCAAACTCTTGCTGCCTTTTGTAAGAAGTGTGACAAAGCTACTATGAACTTGCACCGCAAGATGTAAACCAATGCAGACTGATACAACAATCAGTGGTAAAGCTGGTTTAGGATATTCTGATTAAAGCAAAATTAAATTGCATAGACCAAATTCAAGAGGTATCACATTGTGACACAGTACACTTAGTAACAGACTAAAAAACCACCACCACCACTTCTTGATTCTGAGAATCATTAGGCCATCACTTGTTAGCAAGAACAAACAGAAGCCCTTACCCAACCTTATCTTTTGCAAGCCTTTAGGATTCCCATGCAATTTCCAAGTGAAAAGTCTTTTACATAACTATGTACGGAGGTATTTAATTCCACAGCTCTGCTTTTTCACACTAGTGGTTTTTTTGCTTTTCCTTCCCTTTTTGGGTATCTACCATTTAAATATACAACACAACAGAACAGTACCATTGGAAGGCACCTTCAAAGGTCAAAGCCCAACTGCTGAACCTCTTCAGGGCTAACCCAAAGTTAAAGCATGTTATTGAGGGCATTGCCCAGATGCCTCTTGGACACAGACAGGCTTGAGGCATCAACCACCTCGCTAGGAAGCCTGTGCCAGTGCTTGCCCACCCTCATGGTAAAGACATTTTCCTCATGTCCAGCCTGACTCTCCACCCCTGGCATAGCTCTGCGCCGTTCCCGTCCTGCTGTTGGTGACCAGGAGCACCTCCCTCTGGTCTTCCCCTCCTTCCTGATCTGCAGAGAGCCACAGACAAGACAATTGACATGTCCTCAGCCTCTCCTCTGGACACTTCCAAGGCCCTTAACATGCTTTCTATGTGTGCAGTTCTGGGCTACATGGTAACATTCAAGGTGAGGCCACACCAATGCTAAAGACAGTAGGAGAATCACCTCTTTTGACTAGCTGGCTGTGCTGTGTTTAATGCACCCAAAACACACTTTGTCCCTTGGCTGCCAGGGCACGCTGCTGGCTTGTGCTGTGCCTGCAGCTGCCTAGCTCCACCGCTCCCTTTCTGCTGAGCTGCTCCCCAGCCACGTACACCCCTGGGACCTCGCAGGCCTCACGCTCTGCTCAGCACACAGTGACTGCCACTGCTGTTACGCGACGTACCTGTTGTTGCTTTGACATCTCAGCTTTAAGGCTAACAACATCAAAATCATGATTAGGCATTTAAAAATGGCAGGTTTAGCTCACTTCATTAAAGTGTCCAACCTCCCCACCTGCTCTGTGAGCTCTACTGTTCTCCTGCCTTCCTTGGCCTACACAAGGTAAGATATGTATATACTCTCTCCTCCTGTCCCTTGAGGAGTGCTTGTTGAGACGCATGGTACACACGCATTTGAGACACTTCCCTTTAATAGACTGTGCTTTAAAGACAGTACAGACATTATTCTAATTAAATAGCATTCAAATTGGTCTACACGCATTGCGCTTGATCAATAATGACATTTTAGTTACTCAACTTGATTTCAACAATTACAACTAACCAATATATCATGAAAGGATTGCCTATTGCCTCTGGTGAGTACCCAACCATGTCAGCAAAGGACTAATTTCATTTGCTATTTAAAATTTAATATATAAACAAAGCCGCTTACATTTTCATGGAATATAGTTAGGGGCAACTAACGAGTTTAATTAATGCTTGAGATGATGTCAGCGTACTGTGAAGATAGACTTAATCAGTACTGCTGTTACTGAAACACCCAGAACAACAGTTTAGGTTGAACTACACACATACCAAGCTTTTACTCATCACTTACATTCTTGAGTCCTTTCTAACACCTGTCTTAGTATGAGGAGGAACATCTTCCTCTCTACCTTTTATTGTAGTAAAAAAGAAAAAAGTTATCAACTCCTCACCCCAAGCAATAGGGAAAACTGGAAAGAAAAACAAACACAAACAAAACCAGGTAAGTTTTGTACTGCTATGACTCACATGAGCAATTGTAATACTGCTTAAAAAGCACCTTCACACTGGAAGGCCTGGAAACCACTCTCTCACTTTAAAAGCATTTAATTAGAAGACTTGTTACCATTTGTTCTAACCAGGCACTTCCCCACTTGTACTACTCTGAGCTGTCTGACGTATCTAGTTAGTTAAACCCTTTCTTAGAAGAACTTCAGCAAGGGGATGCGAAACAAAATAATATGGAGCTTAACTTTGCTAATTCCAACCTAGATATAAATATTATTACTAACTTGAAGTAAATGATTAAAATAAATAAAACAGACACTTTTATAAACTGTGCTAATGTTTCTTTACCTACTTTACATTCAGGCTGTAAGCACTTCATTGAGATGAAAGTCTTCTGCTTGGGTACATACACATTTCAGCAGGGGACATGAACAAGTTTTTCAAGGATGCTACTACTAGGAAGAACACTTTAGTCTAACTGGTATCAGCAACAAGTATTTCCTCAGAAAAGCTGCATCAAGAAAATTAAACCACAACCCCAGTAAAAGCTAACTAATCTAACCTATGCCTTAACAACTCATTTACATAATCAGTAGCTCTCCCAATCTCCACAGACCAAAGAGATGACATTTCTTTCTATAATTATATGTATTCACAGTCAAGCTTAATCAAAAATATTCCTTTGCAACCAGAGCAGCAGCCCTGGCATTAAGCTTCTTTTTATGAGAAACACAGCATGATTAAGGATAATAATGGACTTTTCAAAGTTCTTTATGAAGAAGTACGGAAAAGTAGAAAGAGCAAGCTACTTGCACATAAAGTACAAGTGATTTTGTTCTACATACAAGAAAAGAAATCTAAGTATAAACCTGTGGTAATAATTTTATCCATGCATTCCAAGTTCTTTTACAACTTCGTAATTCAGGAATATCATATATCCCGTCTACTGAATTTCCCATGAAAAGCCTCCCCCCCAAAAAACAATTTTAAATAGAAGTTGCTTCTATTTTACAAGTGCTTTTTTCTTCATTTGCTTCGTATTGCACATTTAGACAGCATTTTCCAAAGCTATTGGCATACTTGACTAAAAATAGACAGCAAACTTCTCTTTGAATTTTAAGTATCTGCAGCTAAACAAGCACTGTCATTTTATCACCAAATACAGGTGGTGTAGATTAAAAAAATGGATTTGGATGAGAATTTCTAAGAGATTTCTTGTCTTCTCCTCTATATAAGAGAAACAGCCTACAGATTATTAAAACTCAATTCATTGGTATTCTCATTCATCATTAAGGGTTCAAATTAATTTAGCAGGACTACACGGAATGTAGGGTAACACTGTCTAAAGTATAGAGTAGTTTGAGCAGACTACAAGATTATACCTGCCTTTACTTCTCTATTATCACTTCTTGTATTTTAAGAACATTTATACTAAACTTTGTCATTACAAGCATATTATATTTATTGCTTATTATCACAAATCATATTATCATTATGATTATGAAATAGTCATAAAATATGCTTATGGTTATTTAAGGAACTTGGCATCTACATCAAATAAAAGTGAGTTAATTCAACTTTTGTAGAAAAAGTATTATCTAAGGTGAATAACACACACAGTGTAACACCTAATATTATATGATCATATAATATTGATAGACATATTAATCCTTGGGAATAAATCTATTTTTAAGTCTGTACCATATAAATTTCATTTAAAAAGCTCATAATGCTTTATGTGTACAATCAACTCTTTGGAGCAGTTTTACAACTAGGTGTAGCTACTGGAAAATGGCCAGCATTGCTTTATTCCTTTCATTTGTTTCTTTCATTCACACAAAACTCTCCCTGCCTTTCATGGACACTGATGTGATGTGCTTCACCAAAAGAAGGAAACATTTCCCTCAACCAGGTTTACTATCCAAACTCTAAAGAGTTAGCTCAAATGGAGGAAAATAAAATAAAATAGAAACATCTTGCAAATTCAAAGCTTGCCCTTCATTAGGCCAGCCACTCCTACATTCTTCCATTCCTCAAAGATGACCATGCATTTAGATGTATTTACATATATACGTGCCAGCACTCACAAAAACAACAACAAAAACTCTAGTCTCAGCAATCAGTTTACCTCATGCACTACTGTGAGTAGGTACAGTAAGATTTTTTCAATACATCCTTCTGGAAGCTGTGGCCATCTGCAAGAATTTGAGAACTGAGTACTAGTATCAGAGCTTAAATATCAAGCCCAGCCCTGAGAACCATTTAAACATCACTAATAACACTGCCACACACCTAAACCACAAGGCATGAGTTTCACTTCACCCTATTTCCAAACAGAAAGAAAATTGTGATAGCATTGGTCTAAATGAAGATAAACTACAACAGCTGTCTTTGAATAAAATATTTGATCATTTTTTTCCTTACAATGAACTAATCAGCTTATTTTACAATTAAACATTACCTTAGAAGAGTATAGAGATCCCTTTGTTTCTATATTCTCTAATAGCATCACTGTCATATTCATAAACCCCAACAGATGCAACAGCATACAAACACTGAAATGACACATTAAACAAGGCTATTATATTACAGCTGTTGCGAAAAACGGATGAGAAGCCATCCCATCCCATCCCTCTGCAAATAAGAAATATACCTGAATACCGAAAGTTTTCAAGGTCAATTACTTCAAATCCTGTCTCTCATAGCTGTTAACTCCTGTTTGAAGAGACTAGAAATAAACCACCTTGCTTTTAAAGATTAAAAACTAATTTCAAATTTTTCTTAGACCCGAGTCTTGCTTCCTGTTATCAGGCAATCCAAGGTCACTAACACTTTCACTTACATTCACAAAAAATGGCTTATAGTTACTGAACTTTTCTTACTTGGGGATGTCGTTTAACTCAGTGCCTAATGCCCAAACTACTTTGGTTCTGATTTGGTGACTGTCTCAGCTTAATTTACAAGTTAACTAAGTATTTTAATCATATTATCTTCAAGGATATGCTCAATGTATGTGAAAGTAAAAGCATGCACACAGAGAAAAAATAAAGAAAGAAAGATCAAATGCTCAGAATTAGTGGGAAAGAAAGAGAGAACACTGAAAACAACATTATACAGCTGTGTGCTCACACCTTCAATACAATCTAGTTCCACCTTTTCAAACAAGATACAAAAATGAAGGAAAGTTCAGCAAAGACCAACCGGGATAATTAAAATGAGTCTTACGCACACACAAACAGATGGAGTAAAACTCTTTGGCATGGAAAACTGGGAAACATGAGAAGGGTTTGATAAAACTGTAAGTGACCTGAACAAGGCAAATTAATTGTACTTAATTGTGTGCCAACTCTTCCAACACACAAGATGGATCTATCAAACAAAACTAGGCAGTAGCAGGTTAAAATGTAAGGATGCCTCTCCTCACACAATGTGTAGTAAAAGCTATGAAACTCTACCACTTGATTTTAAAGACATAAAAGTGTACATAAACCCAAGGGGACACTGAACAAGTTTATAGATAATAAGCTCTGCAGGTCATTGAAAATATAGAAATATCATTTGTCTTTGGAAAACCCAGCTGAGGGAAGCACCACAGAGGTTTACCTTAACACTGTGGAGCATTTATTTCCTCAGCAGTTGTTTTGGCCACCAGCGGAGGTAGGATAATGGGACAGGTGCACATTTGGCTTGACCCAGAGGGACGATAGTTCCTCGAGTTCCTGTAGCCTAAAGACATTTCACAGAAATTTACAGACAGGAGTTTCAGCCACTAATAACAAGTTTCATAACTTAGCAGCACCCACTGGGATACCAATATGATAACATGAGTAAGTAGCATTCTGTGATAACTCTCGTCTGCCATTTATCATCTAAAATGAAAGGTGACCAAAAGATTGCTCTAGTCATTTTACTATTACCTGGAAAACACACCTACGTTACATTACTCACGACAGTGGAACAACAGCTCCTCTCCATCAAGTATTCATCGTAAATACCAAAGCAACGTTTGGTCTTTTCTCCATTTGGATCCATTAGCCAAGTAAGTGACTGGGGATAAGGGATACTTTTGAGAGGCTCAGCACTCAATTCTTGGCAACCTACAACAGAACTTACACTGGGGGACAGGCAGAATTCACATGAACCAAAGCTTGACATTCCCACCAGAGCTCTGCATACTTGACTAAAACCTCTGCTGAGATCTCTTCCTTGGTATTGACATGCATGTCTGCAGAATTCGGCAGCTCTGTCACCAAGGGACTTTCTGCCCTTGTAGCACGGACTGCAAAACGGAATGGTCGAGTGGGCTGTAGGAGGGAAGAAAAGCATCCCATAAATACTCCCTTTTCTCTTCTCTTTATAAACACAACTCCAAACATGGCAATCCTGACTCTGTAGGGAATGTTTTCAATCATGCTTGATGATTTCGATTTTACAAATGGTCTATTAGCAGAGCCACGCAAATGACTACAACTGCTTACCCATCAGAGGAGAAAAAGATGCACTGGAGTTTGGAGCACTGGGAGCTAGCTGCACAAGAAAGCTAGAATATACTGCAGCCTGAGGTACCCTTTTCTGTCCACAGATTTCTTTAATATCTAAGCAAACTTTAGAAAAATTGTTGCACTGTCTCTGAACAGAGGTAAAGAGAATGGGTGAGGGTCTACTCTCTCCTGGAAGAGTCAGGCAGGCTTATCTATACAAGCCCCTTTCACGCAGAGGTTACAGGCAGACTTCCAGTCACAGCATTTTCCTTTCCCTGCGAAGGGAAGAGTTCACTAAAGTTCCCTGTCAGCCCAAATTGTAACTGTGCCATTAGACAATAAAGTCAAAGCTAAGCTCTACAAACAGGTTTATGAAACCAACAGCAAGTTGTGAATGCAACCAAAGAAAGCAAAGGCAGACTGAATTCTTTCCAAAGACAAGACTTCCCTTCACACCCCTGACTCTGGGATGAAAGAAAAAAAAAAACACAACGCCATTTTCATGCCACAAGACCATTTGTAACACTGCCATCTTAAACATATTGTTATTTTCTTAAATGTTCTTTGGTTATACTCACTTATCCAAGATTCAAACTAAGTCTATTAATACAAGTATTTATCAACTACCCACTAAGTCACACCATTATTTTAACCTCCTTCTCAAGAAATGAAGCTGTACATCCAAATCTGCTTACAGCTCACCAAGTTAGGGTTAAAGTCCAGGAGAAAACAGATGGTGGCTGGCTGTTGATGCATCAACACACAGGCACAGAAAGAATTGCTAGAGGAATACGGTTTGCATCATCCTCCAGCAAAAAATCACAATATTAAGGTACTAAACAGAAGGTAGCAAGATACATATCACAAATAGTTTTTAAAGATGCAAATGTATTGCCAAGAATGTACATCATTCTGACTGGGCAATCTCACTGACAGTGTCAAAGACTTTGACAGTTTTTCAAATTCAACACTAAGTCTTTCTACTTTAGAACTAAGTATAAAACTTACACCTGGAGCTCAGAATCTAGAGGAGCGGTTTAGTCATCACTTCCAAAACTTAAAAAAAATAAGTTTTCTATCCTAAAGTTAATTTAAATTACATTGTCATACAATGTTAACTTACAAGTCATGATAGATTAAAAAATAAGGTGCGTGCCTGTGCCACACCTTCTCTCCAGAAAAATTCACAAATGCAAATGAACTCACTCACAGCAGGTCTTGGGAAATTCAGATTTCCACTCTAGTCTCCTGTCACCCCCTTCCTAGGCAATGCAAATAAATTCAGCAGCCAAAAGTTTTGAGGCCTTGAAATTTCTTTAGTTGGCAGCAGCCCTTGAAGAGCCTGGATCTCAACAAATCCTAACTGCCAGCAGTGACCTTCACTAAGCCCTTTAGCACATATGCATTAAGTGCTCCACACAAGGATTTTTAATCAGAATTCATCAGTGTTGCTTACAGTTCTTCTCTTCTCGAGTTATCCTGACATCCTCCTGTTCCAGAAGACACCCAGAGAGAAGACAAATGGGAGTGCTGGCACCTCCTCTGAAGCGCAACCTTGCAAACCCATAACCCAGTGACATTTGAACTAAGCTACAACGAAGCTGCAATCAAACAGCTGAGACTTGAGAACATACTCAGATAACTCTACTACGGAGATGTAAACTCTGGCAGATGGGGAAAAGAATTCAAGTCCAGCTAACACAGCAAGCGCATTCAAGCACCAAGTCCTATGCTGATGCCAGGTAAATTTATAACACTCAACTCCAAAATTTATCTAAGTATTCGGAGAGCTAACAGTTTATGCCCATCAGAACAGGCATAGCAAAAAGAATTACCTTCTAAATAATGTTATCCTTTGGGCAGTGTCATACTTCTCCAGCTTGCTCCAAAAACACTTCACAGATGGCAATGAATTCTACAATAATTTTTAAATTAAAAAAAAAAAGTATGGGCAGAACTCAACTATTGAAGGCAATTTAGTTACTGAACTCCTTTCTGAATAAAAAACTTTGGAGAAACTTTTGGGGTGAGAGTAATTTCTCCAGTGTATCTGCATTGGAGAGTCAATTCACGTCTACTTCTGGTTGTCTTCTTCCTACAGGGTTTTAATTGCTGCTTGACTTTGAGCAGCTCTACAGAGAAACATTTTGACATTTTCAATAAACGCAGGAGTGGGAAGTATATAGTTATCTTCTTATTCATGCCTCCACCATGTTTTCTCTATGACTGGATGTGTGGATGAAGAAAAGATCTAGTCACACAGGGTAGACAGGAACCTTGACTGTCTATCCTTCTCTAGAGCATTAGTGAGCAACTTGTGCCTTTCATACACACAGAGCTCCTCACAACTTGAAGCACAGGTCCCAGTCAAAACTAGGGCTTGCACTAGAGTGGTGCTGACAGGAAATCGAGATGTCTCACTACAGAAGCTAGTACAACTGCAATGGTGGCTGTGCCCCATGCAGCACCATGTCCCTCATCTCTTACCTGTAAATTGAGCAGCCACCTCTTCCCTTCCTTCAGCATTCCAAGTCCTTGCAGTCCCAAGATATCTGGATACCCAGAAAGGCTGGCTGCCCTTAATCTGAAGCACAATGCAGTCCTTTAGAGGGATCACTCAATTCTCACAGTAAATGTAAGACTCTGTCACTAAAAAGTCTTTGTTATTTCATTTGAATGTCTGCTCAGTTTCAGGACATAACCTGCTGGCTGCCCTCTTTGGCTGAGTCTCCATTAGCCTGTTGTGCAGCACAACAGAGGAAGGTCAGTACAGCAAAATCTTGGTGCTGAAGACTCATTTTTTGCAAGAGGTTTTACTTCAGACTAGCTGTTTTCTGGTTGCGTTCACTCGATATCTATTTGTAAAGAGAACATGTCTTTTAGCTTAATTTTATCTGAAAGGAATCCTGTTTGTGCACTTCCAGTGCTCCACAATAGAGAGTGGATAACTATAAAATGGGACAATCACAAGATGCGCTTCAAGAGCACGCTTTGATCCGAACTAAAATGCGAATGGGAAACAGCCATTTAAGGCTCAGTATGCAGTACCAGGCCTACAGAATGCTGGGGAAAGTAACCCTTTTTACCCTAATTTCTGTACACTGAAGAAACATCTTTTCCATTATATCATACCACCAAGATACAATCTGCCTATACGTCAAGGTTTGGACAGATACAGATATTGCATCTATGGTACATCTGATCTATGGAACAATGCAGTTCGAAGCTTGAATTGCGCTATCTTTTATCTGAAAGGAATCCCATTTGTTAGTTGGTGTCAGTTACGGTACCAAAAGTACCATAAAATAGTTTTTCAGTGGATCAGGAAGCTGAGTGCTGGAATCAAGCAAGCTGCACAGTGAGCCCTGCTGATTTGGAACCACAAGAACAGATAAAGTCTATCTTGCAGTCTTTCGATAGACTAAGATGCTACTGACCAGAGTACCATCAAAGTAAAGCAGACAGTTTCAGAAGCTTGCCTTCCCCTACAGAAACGCAATTCTAAAAAAGCAAACAGACCTCGTACGTTAAAACAGATTGTTTTTGTTGTCTTCTTACTACAGCACACCGGCACTTTGTGCACGTACTACTACAGTTATTTTTGGCAAAGGTCACATCAAGATGGCAATCTGATTCAGCTAGGGACTTCCTCAAATTGCAGACACCTGGAAGTTGTTTATATCTTCCATGGCTGACATCTAGAATTTTCTTAACTTTAGAAACAGGCTACACAAATCTGAATTTTCATGCCACAGAAATAGAAAGGAAGCCACAATCTCTCTTCTGAGAAAGCCACAAATGAAACAGTTCCCAAGGGAAAACTGTAATCATGAAGGTATTTTTCCCTCATTTTAATTTTCAATTTAAGCTGGCAACAGGAGAACAAAATGGACATGTTAGACTAGGCCATTAAAAAGCCAGTCTCTTCTTTATGAAATCTTACCAGGTCAAGTTACACACAGTGCTCTTCCTCAGACCGAGACAAGTGTTTATTTCCCTTTTAGGAGCTTTAACTCAGTTTACTCACTCTTTCTGTGATGCACAGAGCTCCAGGCATTTCAGCAGCATGGCAAACCAGTGAATAACTTGAACTAAACTAACCATCAAGTTTTTCTGACTGCAAAGAAGCTATTACAATTTTGATGCAAGCCCTGCTGCAGCGGGCAAAAGATCCGGGTGGAAGCAAGAGCAGTTTCAAAAATACATGTAGTTGCAGGATGACTTTGCAAAGTAAGACCCCAGAGTTATCTATCCCTGTTAGTTATCATTTGAGGACAGACATCGATTATCTCTGCAAACACAAAAAGGACAGTGCAGCTTTTGAACAGCAGTAGCAAGGCGAATAAGCAATTATTGATTCCTGTGTTTGCCAAACATTTTCACCCACTCATAACAAGGAGAGTTTAAGGGGATTTTCACTACATAGTTGGTAATAACACAACCAGCCTCTCCGGCTCATAAAAGGGAAGTCAGAGCACAAGCCAGATGCAGAATTCTCACAAATACTGATTCACAGCTCTAGTCACACTCAAAGTCACGTACGAAACAAGCAATGCAGTCATCCAATAAGCCAAGAATGGGAAAGAGAGGGCAATTATGTCTCTCTTTAACAGAGCACCATTTAAAGTATTCCTTCTGATTCAGCACCAACCCTTGTGATCAGTATTCTTGGCCTACCATCAATGAATTTAATTATACAATTATTGAAAAAATGCAGTGCTCTCCCTTCCCTGCTTGCCCACAACCAGTTCAATACCAGTCACAGAAGTTAGTCAGAGAGAAAATGTAGAGTAGCTACCTCAAATTTTACTTCTGAAGCTCAAGTCACAGAAGTGCATGGATATTAGCTCAAGCATTACTGAAAATTAGGCGTTTCCTTTAACTAAGCATGTAGAGCCTAATCTTCTGTATCAGCTGATACAATGCAAGCTGACACCAAGTTTCCTAGCACCCCTTGGTTACTTCGCTGAGATTCATCTCAACTATTTAGCTGGCAGCTGTGTGCTTGGATCCAGATCACCTAGCACAGCTTGGCCTGGCTGTTGGATCTTCCTCCACCGCTGTGCTCCCACAGGCAACAGCTTCAGCCCCTCCCAGGTCCTGCCTTCTTTTAACTCTCCATGCATCAGATATGCTTTCACAGCTCTGCCACCAAACAGACTTGCTGTCCCACAGCCAATGCCTACTTAGCTCCTCTTTTTTTGTGACCTGAAACAGCTGCACCGATCATTTAAGATAGATAGCGTGGTAATAAGCACAATGTTCCTACAGCTCAAGCTGATATAACTATATTTTAAAGACAATGTTCTCAAACAGGAAGGAATTCAACACAAAGAACAGGATGTTGAACCCATATTGTTCTACCGCTGACACATTTGTTGCTGGTTGTGGAATGAGATGCTCTCCTCCCTTGGTGTCAGCTTGGGGCTTTTTCCTCCTGTACATGGGAGCTGGTGGAGAACAGAGCACAAGAGGGCACCAAGTAAGGAGCATACAGCTCTCCTCTCTCAACTTGCATTGTCTTCAACAGATAAAGTATGCCTTCACCTTTGTTGTTACTAAGTAAAAATGAGAAGCAAGGTTCAACACTAACAATACCTTAATGTAATAAGGATGTGCCTTGTTTTCTAAGTTGACCATTTCAGAAAGCCTTTGAAAGAGACAATGTTCTTTTCAGCGCTACAGTGTCACTAGCAGTCCCAAGTGGCAATTAATTTTGGATCCTGACTGATGCCCTAATGTTCCAGCTATACCAACTACACATTAAGCAAAGGACTTCCTTCAAAGGACGGGAATTTAATTGAGGCTATAATCAAATAGGTCTCTGAAAGCTTAAGGGAAAGGCAGAGATGTGGTGACTAAAAATGTCTTTCAGAACACACGTACAACCTTTTTCCCCTCGGGAATTCAAGTTGTATAGCCTATATTCAACTTTCTTTGACACACAGGAGCCAGTCAGACCACAGGATCCTTGTAACTAAAGACCATAAAATCCAGCATATCACCTTTGTTTCAAAAAAAAAAAAAAAAAAACTTTCACACCTGCACCAAGAAGCAGGGCAACAGGCAAGCAATTCCATATATTCAAAGAGTCGAAGAAAAAGTGCAGTATTATCAGACAGCATGCCTCAGCAAAACTTGACTAATCATTTCTAGCCTTAGAAGCAACAACAACGTAAAAGTCAGATCACAGCATGTTCACAGGGAGAACTACCAGCAGCACAAGGGAAGCAACAGTACTTATTTTCAGGTTTTCTGGTTAAGCTGGGCTCAAGAAGGGAATCTGTGATCCTGTTTAGAACCATGCATTGATTGCTATAAATTGCTGCTCTCATACATTTGTTCCTTCTTATCAGCATGGTTTTTCAGTTTACTTTTTTCAGTCTACTTTTTTTCAACTGTGTATGAACACAAGCCTCTTTCTACCTGTGCTTCTATTCTATTAACCGTTTTTCCACTCCTACCATTATAGGATACCATCCCTTTAAGGCCAATTTTAAAGGAAAAAAATAAAGTTAGCTCATTAGTACATAGCTATCTTTATAAAACCTATTCTGTTAATTAAGAACCATTTTCAAGCTATCAGCCAATTAGTAATTTCATACATTTGGCTACCTGACAATTTCCTCCACCAGATTCAAATAAAAATCAGTACTGTGACATGTCATCTTTAAAACACAGACAGAAATACTTTCAATGGAATCAGAACCCTGACCAAATACAGCACAAAAGCAGGACAGACAATAATACCATCACGTATGCCTCTTAAATTAAAGGCAGCGAGCAAAACGTATGGGGTGTGATTTGCTTATTTCTTATGCCAATCTATTTCTCATTTTAGAAACATTAATGCTGTTAGCATGAGATAATCTGCACAGAAAGCAGCTATTGAAGTAGATGTTATCTGAAAAAAATAGCTCAGCCACACTCACTTTCTGCGCTAAACTGAAGTCAGTTAAAAGTATTTTAAATATCACAGGGAATGACAATTCTAATTGCACACTGCAGGACCAGATCCAAGATTGCTGTCAAAGCAACTTCTCAGAATATGCTAACTTGGAAATTACTGTTAGCCCAGCAAGTAAACTGGAGTTAGCTCTTGTTTCTTCACTCAACCTCAGTTTTTCAGCTATGTGAACTGCCCTTTTTGGAAACCTATCTTTACATTAACAGTGTCAGCCTTTCTTTCAATGTTCTTGACTACAAGGCAACAATCAAGATGAAGGTGACTTAGTTGCCTCTTTATAGGTTCAGTCCAATGCAATTAATGTTTCACATCTCACACTGCTTCACCAACAAGAACTTGTGACCACAAAGAAGAAAAAAGTCCCTGAGAAGACGTCAGCCTGAAATTAGTCACAGTTCCTTTTTATTAGAGAGCATAAGTTTCCCAATTCAGGAGGTTTAGATCTGCCTGCTGAAACAGAGGAGACTGTCAGCAAAACAACGAGTCACCACCCACATTTTCAAACAGCTTTATTTTCCTACAGCTATGACATTTCTCTAATTAAAAGATGTGATTAGCAATCTCATCTGAACACAACAAGATGATTACCTAGAGATACAGTTCAACATAGCTTCGGAGATTTGTATGGCCTCTTACACATATCCTCTGCAGTGCTCCTGACAAATGACACTGTGACAGTGAGGGGACTGACCACACAGTTTTTCATGTGCCAGGGTCCTTGTGGACCTAAGACTGCGCCAATGTAGTTCAGGGACAACTGAGCTGCTCTTTCCACAAAGGCCCGAATAGTACTTCTCTGCTGCAGGTGGCAGGAAGAGTGAGAGTAGGAGAGAGATAGGGAAAAGGTCATTTTTAAGGTTAACACAGGTTAACAGTAACATTCTTAAGTCGACGAGATTGCACTTTACAGTACAAAATTAAGACTTTCTATGAAAGTTTTCCTTTCCTGGTTCTTGCTCTTTTCTTCAGGGTATGAAGAGATGTTAGGCCCATCTAGGCCATGACCTATTAACAGCTTGATTCTCTTATATTAGCACATTATCCCTGTAATACAAACATGTGAGCAGCATGGTGCATACAGGAGGCAACCCACTGCCCCATTCCTTTCAAGCACTGGTCCTCTCAACAACCTCACAGCACTAGCAATTTCAGGTTTCCTGCATTAGGTACCCGTTGTCTCCCTCCCGTTCTTCCACCTAGGCTCATACTGGTCACGCTCTATTTTAAAACAACAAAACCTTCCTTTGGGCCTTGAAATCAGTATTTGCTTCAGGGAAACAGTACATTTTTGTCAAATGGCCTGTGAGAATTTAGGCGCCCTTGCATCTATTACTCTGCCTGTGTACATCAGTAAACCATTTAACTCTGCTCCAGTATTCCTTTAAGACCTTAGCCACAAGAGACAGAGGCCATGAGAACAGAAAGGTGGTGTGGTGGCTTCCAGTATTTGTGTGAGCAAACCGACCCTCACCCTGAAGTCTCTCAGTTCTCTCTTTACCTTCCTAGATTTCTCTTTGATCCCTCATCACCTTAAGATACACTCCAGCCCACCCCAAAGCCAAGTATTGCTGTCTTCTCAAAGACTGTTAGTGCCAATCTAGAGTATATTTGGGCAGACATAAAATAAGGACAGCAGAGCTTACTCTCTGGAGCTCTATTTCAACCACTGGATGCTCAAAAATTCAAACCACAGGCCTGCCTCACTGCATATAAATTGCTCAATTACTCCTTAATGTGAGCAACTGTTTTGCTCATTTCTCCCTCCCTTTCTCCACAATATCAACCGTGTAACTGAAACCTGAACTTTGACTTGGATCCTGACCTAATTCTTCAAATTTGCTTCAACAGGAGTGGACACCCACTGAAAAAATAATATTCAGGTTGGAAAAGACCGTCAAGATCATCAAATCCAGCCATCCTGACCTACGAAGTTCCACCACTAAACCTGGTCCTTTAGTGCCATGTCCACACATCTCTTATATACCTGCAAGGATGGGCAACCTACCACTTCCTGGGGAACCCATTCCAACAGAATTCATTCATGCTTGTTTTTTAATGTGGATGGCAATACTGCCCTTATGTTACATGCTGTTCAAAAGCTAAGAGAACCAATGTCCAGAACAAGAACTTTGAAACAAACGAATACCAAAGTTATAACTAACATTTCCAGATGTTTGTCAGCTCTGACATTCAATGCCACTATGGAGATTTCCTCTCTGATAACAATCTCCCTAGCCATTTTTCAATAAAGAACCCATTTCAATGCTGTACTACATTTAGCTTACTATGAAGCAGAAGTTATTTTACATATTCAGCCCATTTCTGTTTCACCAGACAGGAGTTACATGGCTTTTGCACAGCAACATAATTCTTTTCTATCCCAAGGGGAGGCATCCCTTCGTCCGCATTCGGGTCCTTTCTTCAGAAGTTCAGCTCAGTTCAGTAAGTTTCTTATTAAAGCAGAAATTTTACTGCTTGCATGCTGGCAAAAATTCTAGTGTAGTAACTTATGTCACTTACCAACATGTATATCCACTTAAGCCCTTCAGTGCCATTTGCGCATGGAGGGGTTTTGCACATAAAACCTAGGCTATAACGCAGTAGAAGTTTTCCCTCATCTCAATACAGTTTATGTCTTTTAAGATCTTAACTACGATCTAAACTTCGTATAAGCTTATGCAAGCATAATGTACCATTTGGTTCCTTTTTCCTTCTTAACGTTTGACAGTATTTTAGATCTTGCCTGGCTTAGTTTATACAAGCATGGCAGAATTGACCTGGGGCTCGAGTGAAACAAATAAAACCAAGATTTTTTTGAACAAGCTAGCAGATGTAATGGTTTAGTGTATTCAGGTTATTAGTCAAAAAATAAAAAATAAAAAATGCTGCCTCCTAGTAAAGTACTTAACTTGTGTTTGTTTAAAGAGATGCTTTCCTGCAATCAACATCTCTGTTTAACAAAGCAGCTTACATATCCACCCTCCTTAATATCATACAGTGAACTAATGCACTTCTACTCCCAAAATAACTCTGATATAACACAGTAAACCAGCACGGTCTGCTAAAACCAGTGTTGTCTATTGTCATCCACTAAGGCATTTAATAAAAACTTAAAACTTAAATAAAAACCCTAAACAATGACTTAATTGAACTAGGACCAGGCTTGATAAAAGTTGTCACAAAAAAAAGCACTCAGAAACTAGGTAATGCAGCACAAAAGCTGCCTGTGCAACCCATATTAGTCAATGCAGCACACTTGCTATGCATCACTTTTCCATATGACCCCCTACTTATCTCTGTACACATAATGGACCTCCTATGGAGATGAACACTGATGCCTAGTGATTGAGCTCATTGTCTGTCGGACCTCTGTCTTATTTATTGAGCAAAAGGAACAAAAGAAGGGATCACACATGAGAGGACAACAATTAAGACAGTAAAAAGCCACTCTGGAAAAAGATGGCTATCCTTCCTCTAATCTCTCCTGCCCTTAGAAGAGTCTCATTAAACCAGGAGAACCCAAACCAGACAGTTCTGTACTCACCTCTGAAGTTCTGTAGCTGCAACACAAGCCAGAACACAATGTATTTGTAGAGGAGGTAACTGGGAGTGAAATTCCTATGACAAGTACCGGAAAACACTGCAGGAATGAAAATTCAAGCCTAGAATACTACACTGCCTGCTAGCGAACACACACACACACACACACACACACAAAAAAAAAAAGATTGATCTTTTTGTCTGCTGTATCAACACACACAAACGCTGCTGTACATGCAGACAAAGGAGCTCAGGCTGCCTAGACAACTCAAAAGCTGTCCCTCAGTGTTCTACCCTAACATCAAGGTATATCCATGCTTACCTTCCCACACTCAAATACAGGACTCTACAGCTTCCTTTTCACTGCCTAAAGACCATCTACAACATTACGGAGAGCTGTATCTTCTTGTTCTTTGATCCCCCTCTTGTTGCCTCAGTGGACATGAACTGCAAGTTCAGCCCTGGCACAGGTTCCAAGTCATAAACTTGCCTACAAGCAAAAACATCACTCATTAAGTTTGCAACTCAGCTAACCAACTGGTCTTTCAAAGAGCTTTTACAGCTTTAATTTCAGAACAGTGGTTAGCACAATGAGAACAACAACATGGGCAAATCCAATTCAACACCACGTTACAAAAATGAGATTTTAAAAACAGTAGTTGTAATGCTTTGCTACATCACAATATACTTCATAAATAAGTTCAAATTGGCATATTGTACCACTACTGTAACTAGTCAGGTCATTCTTCTACAAACTGTTTATTGCTTTAACAGATAAATTGCTGCTTGGAAGAGATACTATTGTAGTTATCAAAGACAGCAAAATTTGTTCAAAACAACCTTGAAAAAACATTCTTAAGCTCCTCTGGAAAACCAAACAAAAACAAACAAGAGCACAACTATTAATACATCTGTCAAGTAAACATTCTTCAGCAGGCAACATACTAAGAAAAGAGAAGACATTAAATATAAAACCTTACCCCTCATCTGTGGGGGAGGCAGGAGGGAGTGGAGACAGCTACTGCTTAAAGTTCTAGACCATAGTGCTACCATGTTTACCCACAAATTCCTATTGCACTTACTATTAATTATGCTTACAAATAGAGTAACACTTGCTTTACCAGCAAAGTACATGTCCCCCCAGAAATGAAGCATTGCTCCAAAAAGAAAGACAACTTATCTTGACTTTGATGGCACTTCTGTGGTCATCCAAGGAAAGTAATTTAGATTGCTCTTTGTATATGAAGATTTTTTTTCTGATATTCTCTTCCAAAACATAAATTTTAAGCACCCTGAACAAGCTGATTTTTCCTTAACCTCAGAGAAGACTTGATAGCTTCCAAACCAAGGTTTGTGGCAGAACAGAAGGCAAACCTTCTAGATATTCCTAGACAACTGAAAATCATGTCTTAAATGCCTGGGTTACCACAACTCTCTTTTCTTTATTATCATAGAATGGTTTGGACTGGAAGGGACCTTAAAGACCATCTATCTAATTTCAACCCCCTGCACCATGGGCAGGGACACCTCCCACCAGACCAGGTTGCCCAAAGCCCCATCCAGCCTGGCCTTGAACACCTCCAGGGATGGGGCATCCACAGCTTCTCTGGGCAGCCTGTGCCAGTGCCTCATCACCCTGTGGGTAAAGAACTTCTTCATTATATCTAATCTAAATCTACCCTCTTAGTTTAAAAACATAATTCTTTGTCCTATCACTACACTCCCCGATAAAAAGTCCTTCTCCAGCTTTCTTGTAGGCCCCCTTTAGGTACTGGAAGCTCTCCCTGGAACCATCTCTTCTCCAGGCTGAACAAACCCAACTCCCTTCAGCCTGTCTCCAGCCCTTTGATCATCCTCACGGCCCTCCTCTGGACTCACTCCAACAGGTCCGTGTCCTTCTTGTGCTGGGGGCCCCAGAGCTGAACACAGTGCTCCAGGTGTGGTCTCACAAGAGCAGAGCAGAGGGAGACAATCACCTCTCTCACCCTGCTGGCCATGCTGCCTTTGATGCACATAGGATACGGTTGGCTTTCAGGGCAGCAAGCACACACTGCTGGCTCATATCAAGCTTCTCATCAACCAACACCTCCTAGGTCCTTCCCCTTAGGGCTGTTCTCAATCCATTCTCTGCACAGCCTGTACTTGTGCTTGGGATTGTCCTGGCCCAGATGCAGGGCCTTGCCCTTGGCCTTGTTGAACCTCATGCTGTTGGCATAGATCCACTTCTCAAGCCCATCCAGGTCCCTCTGGATGGCAATCCTTCCCTCCCGTGTGTCGACTGAATCACACAGCTTGGTGTCACAGACAAATTTGCTGAGGGTACACTCAATCTCACTGTCCAACTCAGGAAATATAATTTCCACAGTGGAGCTAAAAAAACAAAACAAAACAAAAAAAACCCACACAGTAAAATCTGCATTCCACTTTTCAAGAGAATTAAACTGGGCTATAGAAATAATCAAGAAATGATTAGACTTATGAGTGCTGTCTCGTATTTAAGGCACTTTGAAAGCTCTCTCACAAGGCTTGACACAATTCTTCACCTGAAGTTGTCCACTATAAAGTTTAACAAATGAAAAACCAGAAAAGGGTTATACTACTCGGTTATGTAAGTTACAAAGGTACAAATTTGGATTTATATTTAGTTCTTCAATTCCCACCCAGAGTTCAACTCAGTAAACTGATCTATATTTAGCTTTTGACTCTTTTGGACATTTCCTTCCTTCATCTGTGTAAATGCGTCACAGCTTCTCAAATGTTTCCCTTTGGCTAGAGGAGGATGCATCTGATTCCAAGCTTTAAAAAAAAAAAAAAAGAGTTAACACACATGCCAAGTGGTTATTGTTGGACGAGTTGCACCCTTATTCTGAGTTAAGGACAGGGAAATCTGACTGCAACCTTTGTAGCATACAACAGATAAATGATACTGCTCTTTCTGCACCAACGGACAGCAGCACTTCATGGCTATCCTCTGCAAGGATCACCACAAGCCAAACTGTATTTTATCACTTTCTTATAAGCAGGCTTGCCTTAGCTCTGCTGACTTAGTAATTCAATAGACAAGCAGTAGAATTTTTCCACAATGGGAACAGAAACGAGGTTCAGCTTTTTACTTTTTGCTAAGCCACCAAAACAAGAAATTCAGTCAAGTGAGTGTTCTTGTTTTTCTTTCAAATGCAACCTTATTCTAAATTTGAGAAGCTGATGTCTTTATATATAGATAGATATAGATGTGTGTGTATATATTTTTTCTTTACTAAAGCATCAAGAAGCCAACCAAGTTACTATACTAGATAAGCGATTATGGCTCATTTGGTCTTTCCATCTGAAAAGGTGTCACAGTCCTAATGAATTTGAGTTTGGCTTGCCTTTGTTGTCCTTACAGAAGCCCAGCTCACAAGAAACCCTGTCAGTTAAGCAACGCACAGCACTTATTTCCTCTCTGAGCTTTGCAGGCCACGACAAGTCGAAGTCTAACAACTATCCTTAACTGCAGAAAACAGCTACTTGAGGCATACAAAAACGTGAGTTTAAGGGGTGCAAAGAAGAGCATAAACTAATGCTGTAACCATCACATTTCCATTGTTTTAGGGCCACCCTGACATGCAATTGCAACCGAAGTGGACTTGCTACCTGACGTCAATAAAATAGATAAATAAATGAAGTCAGGGATAAAAGCTCAGATATTAAGGCTGGACTTTTTCAAAAAGGACAACCATGGTTATTAATTTTCTTTAGCAGAGAAACCATATCCTATTTTATTTCTGTATAGTAACAGAGGGAGGCTTCAGAAGGGTGGGGTTTGACATCTAATGTTTGATCAGCTTTTGCATAGAATAGTACCATCCACAGCCAACTTACATATTGATTCACCTTGCTTTGCTGCAGCTTTCTATGTTTTTCCTGTGCTTTCAACTGCAGATAACCATTTCTCCAATTCCAGAAGAATGAGAAAAAGCAAAGACATTTCAACCTTAACCCAAATTTTTTAGAAGAGGGCGGAACGTTTTTACGTTCTCAGAAAATGATATCATCTTTGCTTCCAATGCTGCACAACCTAACATGTCCAGAAGTTAGTAGCATGAAAAACATTTGGAAAGCAAAGGTCTTACAACCTTAATGCTCCGCTAGAAAATTCTATCCAGTACTGTACAGCCAAGTCTACACAATGGCTACAGCAAAGCACATTGTGCAGTGTAAGAGGCTAGCTAAGTAATGCCTAGTATTTAAACACTCCATTTATTCTAACTCACTTCTCAGGATGTTCTTGATGTATTCTCCTGCTGTTCGTATGTATCCTCCCTTTATTGTCTCAGCCAAATTTTAAGACACGTCACCCCATTTAATCCAAAAATTTAACATCTGCTTTGGCTCTGAAAATAAGCAGTCCTCAAGACTTCAATGTTTGACAATTACTTTTTTCAAGAAATCTCAGCAATAACATCTCTTGTTGTTTGATGGCCTCAAAGTTATTTACCAGCTATGCGACAATCACAAAGCTTAGAGAAAACCTTTGACCAATGCCTTGACAGACTATCTCAAAAGGCTGCAGGTCTCGCTGATGCACAACAATGCAGGAATTTCTTACATATATATATATATATATATACACGTATATATACATATATATACGTATATATATATATATATATATATATATATATTTAATTTGCTCCTTTAAACAAGAAGTGAGGTATGGGCTATATAAAAACAAGTAGGAACTTTATACTTCCTTGTGAGCCTTACCGGCCATAGTGTACTTCCCTGTTCATTTTCAGCACTTATGAAATCTCTTTTCACCACGACCCCAGGCCCTCAACCTCCAATTACTAAACACTTATGTATGAAGCTAACTACAGAAAGCACTGTTAGTTGTTCATATAGTCTACAGACACCTTGAGAATGACTTTTATTGCTCATATACGTACTAAGACAGCAAGGAAACATGAGTAATTAAACTTTGGCTATTTTCATGGCAGACCAGAATACAGCACTATTAGTCACAACAGTGCTGTTAGGCACCTACTGCCCACAATACTTTCCCCAACTTTTTGTTAAGATTCATCAAACAAACTCAGTTTTCAAGCCACGCAGAACATTCTGTTTGCCAGCATACACACACACACACTTATCTATATATTTATTCCCAGGCAAATTAGTTAAACAAACCTTCCTGAATCTGAGCCTCACATTTTGACTGTTGCGTAAGTTGATAATATTAACTACACTCCTACACAGATTTGTAGGAATGAATTATCTGTGCACCCTGTTGAAATACTTCCACATAAATCATAACAGACAAAGCAATGCACTGGCATATTTCAACTGCTGGAGACCTACAATTTTCTTCTGATCATTTAAATCTTGCTTCCTAACCATCCACAATACTACTAAGGAATTTTCTCACCTCACCTCTTTGCAGAGGTCCTGTTACAAAAAGGAAAAAAAAAAAGGCAGCACTATAAAACACTGAAGAACTGAGATCATTATTACTAAGGCCCAGGTTACAAACACCACATTCAAAGTAGCAGCAAGATGCACAGGTGAGCACTGCACACTAGGAAAACCTGTTTGATATATGCAGGGTTTCTCTACCTTTTTTTAAATATATATATATACATATCAATCACTGCTACAGCCATTTATGCATGGCAGTAGTAATGATGTAAGGTGATGAAACAATTTGACAATGCTTTGACAAGACTCTATTCAACAACCATGGTAACCAGCCCTATTTTTTAAATAAATGCCCAAAGACAATTAGGCCATCTCCAGCTCCTCTGTGCAACCACAAGCATCTAGGATCCACAGCTCCAGTTTCAGGTAAGTTAGAACATCCACTTGGCAGACAAGCGACTGGAAGGGGCTTGGTATCATTAAAGAGCTGAGTCTATAGGATCTTGCACACAGACTGCTTGGTAAAACTTTGTGGACACAAGTAATTTATGACCCTCCTCTTTGTGTATCAACCTATTCTGGAGATTCAAAAGTGGATGCTTTAATGTAGTGTCTACTGCTAAAAGCACTTGAGCTGTTGTTCCTTGTCATTTCAATTCCTCCTCCTCACTACTGGGAAAGTGATCTGTTTTCTCAAAACAGCAGTATCCTTCCTGAAGGAACATGACTCAGCTTTGCAGATCATGTGTATTACTTCACCATTAATCTACTTTTTGATTTCACTGCACCAAGAAAAAAAAAGTTAAGTTAGACAAAGTTTCTTCTCCAAATCAAACAAATGTCCTTATGAGAAGAACCAAGTATGCAACCATTTTAGTGATTAGTTTTAAAACAGCTTGCTAAGGCTTTAATTTTTCATTTTAACCAGTAGCCCTTTCATAGACCTCTTCTTTTTAGACTATACTTGTTTCTTACAGCATCAAGAAGAAAAATTAGTTTTCTTTGTTCTCATAAAAATCATCATTTAATTTCAAAAGAATGTCACACACCTACCAGTGCATTTCCACAGTTTGCATGTCTTTCCTGTTTTAACGCTTTTGCTGACCATAAACAGCTATTTCACAATGATCTCATCTCCTTCTTCAAGCTGCAGAGCAAAATCACAGTGCAGTTTCAGCCTATTAATAAACTGACCAAACTGTCTGCATCTAAAGAGGCCTATTTGTTCACACTAGAACTATTTTTTTAATTGAAATAGAGTAGAGAAATAGTAATATTTTCTCTTTATATTGGGATAGGGAAAGTCTTTTCAATCCTTGTCCAGATTTTATTTACTTTCACAACCATTTTACACTGAAAAGTTTTTGGAAGCCACGTGAAATTTCAGTTTGAAGTTTCATACTTGGTTCTGCAGAACACATCTAGCTGGATAAAACACACTTTAACAGAAGTTTACCAGCAATGAAGCTCTGCAAACAGTGAAAGCCTGAGCTGCAACAAGTCTCTTTTCTAATTCTGTCAGCTCCTTTCTGAGCTTAGTTCTGAGCACGTCAGTGTTTCATGCCTGCTCAAACTTACTCCTCTCAAGAAATGGCCTGGCTTTTCTCTAGCTCCCATTTACCTTCCACTTCAAAAGTGCATTTAGTTTATCAACTGTCAGCTGTCACAGATGTTACAAGTAATTCTGTTTCCTCCTGGTAATGATCATGACTTCTGCCTCTCTTGCACACAACCTAACCTCTACCTTTCCCTATCCTTCAGTACCCCAAGAAGTTTGGCTCTTCCACGCCAAACGAAGTTGCACAACAGCTGTTGCATCTCACACCGACACGCGCTGTCCTCTTGCTCGTTATTCCAGGAAATGTCAATCCAACAACACTATTCCCAGGGTAACTTCTCCATTGTATTGTTTCTGTAGTTATTTTAGTCCTGCAATTACCAAGCTGTGACATTTCATTGGAGCTGGACTTGATGATCCTTATGGGTCCCTTCCAACTCGGGATATTCTATGATTCTATGTCTTTTAGCTTTTTCAACTCCCTCCCCCTACATCTTATTAAAATGGATGCTGTGGAATCCAACTGAAGACTTCACAAGAGGTCCCACTTCTTCCCCAGCCTGAATCAGCCCTAATGCCAGCAACGTTGCTGCAACTTCCTCACTGACCAATGCAACTCCTAGGACAAAATAACAGAGTCATGAAAAGCAACAGCCAGCTTGTTTTGTAGCTCATACTCTCTGCATACCTCACCACTTCACAAAACCCCCAACATACCTCAGCTCCTGACAGCCGCAGGGCCCCGAATGAATACTTGCAGAGAACAGCACGGAGATGCCATGTGGGGTACCACCAGTCTTCCCTGCCAACACTTTGTTTTTGGCTTCCCTATTAGACTATTTTTATTAGATGTTTGTAGCTATTCTGTAGCTAGTCCAGATGCCATGCCGAGTAACCCACACAACCACAGCTCTGACTACATTCACTGTAAGTCAGCCACTACATATCGACGGGAGATGGATAAACGTTCGTAGAAAGCCACTCTCTGAACCTTACACGTTGTGTGTTCTGCTCCACAGATTTAAGCAGAAAATTGACCTTGGTTTTAAAATTTAATGCCTAGTATGAAAGTTATTTTGTATATGATCTAAAAGGTAACATGCTTCTGATTAGTAGTATTCATGGAAAAGTTTACTGCACAGCATGCATACTTTTTTTCTCTCCATTTCTTTTCTTCCCTCTTTTCTTCCCCTCTTCCAAAAGATTTTCTTTGCTTCACTAGCATTTTTAATATCTAGTGCAGACAGCCTTCCTAGCCACTATTACACAGGACGCTAATGTAAAGCAACAAGACATAATTGTATAAAACAAGGTGACAAGGAAGAAGCAAAATACAGTTCCTCACTTTAAACTTGAAATCCTGCATTTCTCAACAAATCTTTTGATTTTTATCTTTACATTATTATTTAAGCGCTATTCACAGAAAATAAGCAAGCCACAAATGCATTATGTAAGAGGAAGAAAAACAACTAAATGTTTTTATGCTATTAATACTTCCTATACGGTTTTACCTACTCAGCCTAGACTGCAATAGGCAGACTTGTACTCAGGCCTTAGGCAGACTGACCAAAGTCTCTCAGGCCACTAGTACTTGCAGAAGTCTTCAACCTGATGTCCATAACCACAATAGAACTCAGCATCCCATTTTCCCAAAATACTCACATAAACATTTTAGTGGCCACATATATCTCAAAACCAAGTTTAAAGTTTTCCTACCATTGAGCTTACAATAAGCAGCACCTACAGGAAAGGCTAGGCATACAGAATCACGTGCCATTCAAAACTATTCTGGCAACCACCTCCTTCTCTGACTTCCCGTCGGGGAGAAGTGGCACACCAAACCCTGTGCTTCAGACACCATTCTCCTCCAGACCTACTCCTCTTCCATCTCAGAGACCTCCTGCGGAGGAAGGACTTCTGCCACCTGCGGAGACTCATTTTTAACACGTCAAGTCCTCCACCGTTGTGTTTTCCTAGATCAAGTTCTGAATTATGATTGACAGTTGTATTTGGATTTGATCTGGCAAAGACAGAAATGTTTCAAAAAACAAAGGAAAAATAAGACGCCCTGGAAGTCTTGTCAGTAGGATGCATAACTGGTGAGGTTTAGCCAGAGCAAGGTCCCTCAGAATGTAAATTTTGCTGCTTCTGTAAATGTGGTGAGTGTTGAAATAAACAGTGGTAACAATCAGAATCTCCTCAGTGGCTTCAGAAACCGTACCATCGGTCCGTGCGTGAATGAAGTTACTGCACAGCTCTCTGAAGGCTCTGAGATGTAATTTATCATACAGGAAATAATTACATCCACTTTCATCACAAAACAGTGAAGAGTTATCAGTTGGCAACTTGTCTGTTTGTTTTTCCACTGAGAATTCTCAGTCATTTATAAAGGCACTTGCTATATTGTCTAGCTAAGAGTTGCCTAAGTGTCTGCAAGCCTGTCCTCTGCATTGTTTGGTATTCACAGACCTCTACAGCATCCCAGGAAGGTAAATTTAACTGTAATGTACAATCACCGTCTCTTATACTTAGCTAAGATGCTAGATGGAAAAAAATGTTTAGTTCTTATTGCTTAAAAACAAAATTAATGAACTTCAATTTGCAATAATCATTTGGCTTGGAGGAGGATGTTATAATAGCATGATTAAACTTAAATGGACAGCTCTCGTTCTTGCATCGCAAAGATGTCAGCTGACTGGTGCACCACCTTCCCAAAAATATTATGGACTTGAAGCTCTAAAGATGGAGATTTAAAAACAGTATCAACGAAAATACAGAATAAACAAACAAGTCTTCTGTATGTTTACTGCCCTGTAAGCCATGCCTTGATGACAGTCTCTCAATTCCACGTTGTACACTTATTTCCTGAAAGTATGCTCACATGATTTTTAGTTGAATCTTTGAATACAATTTGAGAAGTTTGTACTTAATACTTTGACACAGAATAGATCTTGTATACTTAACACATGCATCAATACCCTGCAACCCAGACTCTTAGAATTATAAAACAAAATTGCAGACTAAGAGGTTTTATTCAAGTCGCACAACTTTAATTAGACAAAAAGGGACACTTGTCTATACATCTTCAGCTCAAAACATATCCTCTCCATCAGTTACACTGTCATCTCTAATCTCCAGTTTACGTATAGCACAGTGTTTTCTGAGTCAAAATGTAATCGCTTTACTTGGCACCATCTCTGCTTCTTAGCGGTTTCACTCTTAATCGTGCCACAAAGAAGGTGACAGATCTAACAAGGTGCTCTCGCCTTTTTATCTTCAATTAATAAGATTTGGATAGCAAATACATAACAAGTAAGCTGCCCCTATTTCTTCCAACTCCAGTACATCTAATTTTAAATTGAAATTCAAGACACGTTATCTTTGTTTTTATACTACTACCTCACTTGCAGTCCAGCTTCTTTCTTCAGTAAGATTTCTTTGTGTTTTGGTTGCAACCAATTTCCACAACAACTCAGAGGGAGTTTACATTTACATAACCAAAGCAGAAACTGGAAACATGCACATTTCAAGTGAACATGGCCACTGTTCAATATCCTAATAAAACATCTTCCAAATGCTGAAATTCTGTTCTTCAGGCTACTTCAATTCTGCTTCAGGCTTTGTCTTTCAAAAGGACAGGAGGAAAGCTAACAAACCCCCTGGCTGTACAACTGACCAATTTAACTAACCTAGGATTAGAACTGATTGTTCAGGCATTGTGGTTTTCATTTTTTTTTTTTTTCCTCCCCTCTCCTGGAAAACACTGTAACATTTTTACTCATTTTCTCTTTTAAGTAACAGCTACAGCTTTGCTGACATTCTCTGCAAGTGACAGGAAAAAGGAAGCATTTGTCATTGTAAATACTGTAAAGAGAAAAATATTTTGTCTGCTCCCACGTACACCAAACTAAGCTTTGTGCTTGTTCATTGATCGCTGTGTCCATTGTGTTTCACTGAAATAAAAAAAATTGTACCTCCTGTCCAAACAAAGGGAAGCACCACGATCTTTTAATGGACCCTTTTCTTACAGAAGAGTGGATCATGTAGGGGTGCAGAGTTTAATGAGCTCTTCCCAATCCTGATCACCTACAGAGATGCCAGAACCTTTTCCAGCGTGTGACGCTGCCCTGGCTGAACCAGATCACCTCCATACATAAATACAGAAGTGGGAATGCCACTTGTTAAATATTGTAAAAGAGTTCTTCAATAAACACGTGATATCTTTATCTACTGCTTTCAGATTTTCAGCTGCTGCAAGACTAAGCTCGGTGCAACTCCCCTACTATCAGAAGCTATCAGCATCAGAAGTCATCGCTGCACCGCTTACGAGCATATCAAGTCTGTGTCATCCCCTACCCACACACCAATGTGGAAGATGACTATTAATACAGCTGGCTGGGTCGTCCAGAACTGCCACATTACTACACAACACGTACCTATTTGTGACTACGCAAGCCTACTATTGGAACCCATTACTTTGATTTTAGTGTTAAAATGACGTCCAGAGAATGGCAGAGCTCAGGACGGCAGAGACCAGCCCTTCTTCCACGACACAACCCACCACGGCCAGCATCTTGACAATGAGTTTCGTGCTCGACGCTGTCACGCGAGACAGGTTTCTGGGAAGCACCAGGCCCTCGGAGCCTCAACCCACCGCTCGGTCCATCTGTCCGTGCAGAGGCGGCTCTGAACCCCTCTTCAGGGATGCCTGCTGCGAATCACACCTCCTCCTTCATCCCCATGAAGCCCAGCACGACCAGCGGCCAGCACCGGCCGCCAGAAGCACCGATTGCGCCGCTTCCCACTTCCCTCACCGACTTTCCTTAAAAAACCCCCATTAACGCAGCCTTCGTCAGCATTGTTCTTACTGCCACCGGCTTTATTATTTTATTGTTATTTTTCACACGCAAAACCGGCAATCCCCCTTCATCTTTCCCGGCGGTGAGTCTGCATTTTCCTCTCACGCCGCTCCTTTTTAGGCAGCCCAAGGGAGCAAGCGCCCGGCCCGCCCGCCCCGCCCGGGGGTGCCCGGGGGGACGAGGAGCCGCCGGCGGCGAGGAAGAGGAGGAGGAGGACAACGAGAAGCAGCCGCCACCCGGGGAAGGGCCCCGAGCAGCGGAGGGAGACTCGGCCGCCGCCGCCCCCTCCCCGCCGCCATTACCGGGGGCACGGTGCGGGCGGCGGGGCGGCGGCCTCCATGTTGCACCCCGGCGGCCTGTCAGCGCCGCCGCCCCCTCCCCGGTGTCCCCTCGGGAGCCCCGGCCGGGGAGCCCCGGGGGCGGCTTGCGGCCGCCTCCCCGTTACCACCGCCCGCGGTGCCTTGCGGAGCGCCGTCATCTCCCCCCCGGCCGCCGCGCTGCCCGCAGCCCTGCGGCACGCCGCTGCCTCGGCTGCCGTTCTCCTCCTCCTCCTCTTCCTCCCCGGCGGCAGCCAGGTGCCGCCGCCCGGTACCGGCAGCCGCACCTGTCACCGGCGTCGGCTCCCAGACCCAGCCCCGGCGGCCGGGCCGCGTCCAGCCCGCAGCAGCTCCGTTGTCCGCCGCCGGGCCCCGCCGAGGAGGAGGCGGCAAGATGGACACTGCCGAGCCGGCCGCGCTCAGCCCGGCGGCTCCCACCTGGCCAGCCCGCCCCGGGGCCACCTGACAAAGCCGGCTCCCCTCGCCCCCGCTCCCCGGGGGGAAGATGTCGCTTCACATCTTCCCCCCCCCCCCCCCCCCCCCCCACGCCCCGCTCCGCACTCACCGGATCGGAAGAACGCCGCGATGTCCGCCGAGTCCTTGGCCGCCTCCTCGGCCCCTTCCCCGGCGCCGCTGCCGGCCGTGGCGGTGGCGGCGGCGGTGGAGGAGGAGGCGGCAGCGGTGGCGGCGGCGCTGCTCATGGTTGCGGCGTGCGGCGGCTCCTCGGGGCGAGACCCCCCGGCCCCGGCGCCGCCGCCCCCGGCTTCAGCCCCGTGCGGGCGCGGCTCTCAGGGCGGCAGCCGGAGCGAGCGGGCGAGCGGTGCGCGGCTGCGGGCGGCCACGGCGGGCGCAGGGACATGGAGGTATGCGCGGAATGGCAGCGCCGGGAGCGCCCACCCCCCGCAGCCACCTAGGAGGCGGCGCGGGCATGCACGGAGCCGGAGCGCAGACAATTGCGGGAGGAGGAGGAGGAGGAGGAGGAGGAGGAGGAGGAGGAGGAGGAGGAGGAGGAGGAGGAGGAGGAGGAGGGCGACGACGGCATGGGGAGGGCCAGCAGTCAGCGCAGCGAGCAGCCGGGAGGAGGAGGAGGAGGAGGAGGAAGGAGGGAGACGCTTCCAGCCTTTTTTGCCTTTTTTTTTATTATTTATTATTTCTCCCCCCCGCCCCGCGCGAGGCGGAGGAGCGGCGGCCGCGCTAACGCCGGTGCCCGCAGCAGCCGCCGGCCTCCATCTTGTTTGGGAGGCGGGGGGGTAGGGGGGGGGAGCGGGGAGGGAGGGGGGGAGGAAGGGAGGGAGGGGGCGTTCGGGATTCTCCGGCTGCGTCCGCCGCCGCTCGGCAGGGGGGCGGGGCGGCGCGGCGCATGACGTCACGGCTCCCGCCGAGCCCGCACCCCATTGGCTGCGGCGCGGGGCCGGGGGAGCCCGCGGGGGGGGGGGGGGGGGGGGGGACTGGGGGGTGTGAGGTGAGGGCTGGGGGTGGCGGCTGAGGGCTCACTGCTCGATTTGGGGAAAAACGAGGATAAACCTTGGTTTTTCCCCCCGGAGGAGTGCCTTTAAAAGATATTGAGGCGATCCACTGCATAAAATTCTAACCATTGTGTGTTGAAACAATGTAATTATTTTATCTTCCACTGCGTTAGATTCTAACTATGGTCCGTTCAAACAGCGATAATAACTATATTTATTTATTTATTTTCAGCGATTTCGGGGAAGCTTTGAAGCGTTTTCTATCGTGCACCAGCCTGACGAACAGAAAATAAGCCAATGGCTCGTGATAGAAAGTGCAATCGGGTGCCTGGTTCAAGCACGTCCTAGCACAATCCCGTGTTAACCCGTCAGAATAACGTGACGGCAGGGTTGAAGAGCGAGTGGAGAAGAAGGCGGCTGAGCAGTTGCACAAATTTATAAAGCTGAATACCAGATATCAAATGCTCGTGATCGATGGTCAGAAACATTGCAGAGCATAGCTGAAACAGTCGTAGCTGAATGGTCAGAAACATTACAGAGCACCGTTGAGAAGCAGTACAGCAGCAAGAATTAAACTCCTGAACCTTCCCTAGGTGTTAAAAGCAAAGGTAACTTCAAGAGAAAACCGTGGTTCTGTTGGTTTATCAAAGTCAGATGATGTGGAAGTAATTTTCCCAAGGTTTGTGTTTGGTCAAAGTCGTGTAGCTTGATGAAAAAGCTTTTGTGCGACTACCCTTGCCCTAATTTCTCTTACAGGGACAAGATTAGTTTGACTGAAAAGATTTTTTTTTTATGTTTTTCTTTCAGACAGCAGGTACAGGAAAGAGTTCCAAATTAGCACCCCACTGGCAGAAGTGGTTGCAACGTGAATTCCTTTCTAGCTGGCCTAGCAGCAGCCACCTAGCATTAAAACAACTGGTACAAGTGCTTCTGCTCTTTAGCGAGCAGCAGTCTGACCTGGGAGTAGGAATAGGGTGTTTTACATCAGCACTGAGGAAATTGTATGAGAATGAGAGAAAATGGGATAGGTGAATGAAAAGACTTAATACAATGAGTAAAAAAAAAATACAGGTCCCCTGAAACTTCAATAACTCAAGTTTTTGGTGACTTGAGAACAAGATGGTGCTCAAGATGATTTGTTTTCAGTTTTAAATTAAGATTGATACCTTGTTCAACAGTGCAATTTAATAGTTGTAGTAATAATAATTGTAGAAGCAGGAGGTTTGAAGTCACAGGTTTGAAGTTTACTGATTGCCATTTGTAGCCAGTTATGCCAGTGTTAGCTTTGGAAGACTGGTCTGTCCAAGAGCTGTTGAAAATGAGATATTGACCACTTGTTTCCACCTAGTCGCTTGCCCAGCATACTGCACAATTGACTGTCTGTGGCTACTAAAAAGCCAAGGTTCTTTTGAAAAATTTTGCAGGCTGTGTGACTGAGTTTTTCTCCTTTCTCTGTTTCCCCCATCTGCTGAATTGCGGGTGATGATGCTTTTGTTTTTCTTTAATATGTGGATGCCCTAAGCTGTGTCTCCCACTGGAAGAGCCTCTCATCAATACAAAACTAAGAGAATCTGGAGTGGTTCCCAGCTCCTAGGATTTAGTTCCATGCATTGACTGAGATCAAATAGCCACAATTAAAGTTCCTTACCTGCACCAGAAATGGTCCATACAGAGAAACCTTCAACAGCCAAATAAATTGATATCCTTTGCAGCATTCAAAGGGATTGTAGTACAGTTGTTACAGTCACATTCACGATGCAACATTTACTGAAGGATAATTTATAATAAAAAGACAAATATAGGAAAATGACATTATGACCAAGTTACTTAACTCTTGTAATAAAGCAAAGACTTCATTCACAGGTATCAACTTCAGATCTCAGATTTAATATTTTGACATTAGAGAATCAAGTTTCTTAGTCCAGTTGTTCTTGATCATTTGAGGCATAAAAAAGAGGGGGGAAAGAAAATTAAAAAAAATAGAGTAAATTGTCTATGTGGAGAAGGTTGCATATTGAAAAGTTGTGCAAGTTTGCCTACTTTGGAAGCCTGGCGTTGGAGAATAGCATTGTTGTCCATCCTCAGCTCCTACTTTGCTTGTCTCAGATTTTTTCAGTCTACAAGTGTTTTTGCACCAATTGGAGTGGTTAATGCAGTAAAGGAGAAATGCCCGTATTCACAAAAGAGATACTTTAAGGTTGCTGCAACCTGCTAAATATCAGCACTTGTAAAGCTGAGATTCAAATTAAAATGTTTTGGGTTTTTTTTGTTGTTGCTTGTTTGTTTGTTTTGTTCTTTTTAATTGCTCACCAGGAGCTTTAAAAACTAAAGATGTTGAAACCATGCTTAATTTTTATACCTACTTTATACATATATATATAAGTTATTTAATTTTATGAAAGTAAATTGTTCAAAAGGTTTTACACCTGGGAAAGATAAATACTCCAAAAGAAGTGTTGCTTCATTAGTTTGTCCTTTATGTTTCTTTGTGTGGAGTCTTACTTGGGCTGAACAGTCACTCTAAAACCAGTGTATCAATGCACAAAGATCTTTATTCCAGGCAAAGAGATCTATTGTGAGTAAAGAAGCTTGCACCATGTCTAGCCTTGAGTATACAAGCTGAGAAGTGCCACGTGTCACCTCATGTTTCATCCCTAAAAGCATATGCAGACTGGTTACTGGTCAAGTTCTTTTCCTACACCATTTGCTGTCCACTTAATGAAGAAAAAGAATTGCCTCATTTGGTAAGACAATGAAGAAAGCAGGGCAACAGCTTGATTTAAAATCAGCATTTTTAAGTTTTTGGGAGAGGTAAACTAGAAACTCTTTAGTTTGGATGAGCATTAGACAGGATACTGATCTCTCTGGGTGGTCAATCTGATTTGTCTCATTGCTCAAAACCAAAAAACCCTTCAATTATGGGAAGAAAAAAATAAAAGCCAACAGCCAGATTTTTACATTAGAGTTCACTTCCCATAGTTGTTCACAAGCTCTACCATCCACATTTATCTTACAAGCTAATAAATAATAGAACATAAAAGTGTGAGGGACACGGACAGCTCTTTAAGAGAAAATATACGTTGACCTAGCCAGGCTGCAAGAACTGCTTCCTACGAACAGTATTTTTCTGCAGCAGGCTTTCAGGGAGTTCCAAACAAATGTGTAAAACAAGGCAGAATCATTTGTGGGAACTACTAGAGAATGCTGTACCAGTTGCTGCTGCTCTTCTAAGATGACGAGGCTTCTTTTAAGTTTGTAGCAGTTGAGGAAAGCAACCAAAGTTATTAATGTGTACCACCTCCAACTTGCTATCTGGATTCAAATCTGCATTGTGCTTGTGTTATAGCAACATTTGTCAACTTCAAATTATCCTTCAAGCACAAGATACATCTCTGTTATCTGTAAAGCAGCACCGAGGCATTTTCCAGCAGTTATGATTATTATCTCCCCCTTTTCTGCAGAAGCATCTGTGTCTTTTTGAAAGTGCACTGCAGTTGTCGAGCAGTATTGAGTCTACATGCTCCCCTTCCTTACGCTATAAATCCAAGTTCTCATTTCATTATATGAGTTCCATCAGCTTTTGAAACTTCTGCCTTTGACTTTTCTACTTTTCTGAAAAACAGTTAATTTTTTAGTATCTGATAGTGGATAAACTGACTATCACCTCTATAAAATATCGCCAGTCTCCTTGGAAATATTTCCCACCTACTTCCACTGGTAAGGCCTTTTGCATTCTTACATTTGTTGTAAACTTAGAGCAGTACTGCCAGCACACATCAGGACATAACGCTTCATGAACGGCTTAGTGCCTGCAAAGAGAGGCTTAGTGCACTTAGGTCAAAAACTGTGTAAGGCCAGGGTTTGGTGGTTACTACAGCTAAAGTTTTCCTGCTCATGTCCTTGTGACTGTCAAATCTTAAGCACAAAATCAAGCGTTTTTTTAATAACCTACAGACCTACTTGTGCATTTTTGCATGCCATTTACCAAAAAAGTTAAGCATCCTGATTTTATTTATAACCAAACCACAGTTGTTGTTTTGTGTGTGTGTGTTTTTAATTCTCACCATTTCAATGATGTGATATCTCTATAAAAATCCAGCTCCCAGTTCTGCTACGTGGCATGTACTGACTTGTCAATGTCAAGGACACTTCTGTTATGTGTAGAAATTACACCACCCATCTGATATTTTATAGACTATTGGTGGTCTATACGCCATCTGTTGACTAACCTCAGCCTAATGAAGTGTTGGTTTTTCTTTTTACACTTAGGCACTCGTAATTCTACATTATTGTACAGTTATTGGCGGCTGAACTGCTCGGCTGCATCTCAGACAAGTCATTCCGTTGCCTTTGCTGTCCACGTCTTGAAAAATGCATTTTCTCACCATAAGGAAGCGTGCATATATGTAAATGGACACACACAGGCACACCCTCATTTCAGATTTTCTATCACTAGCATTACAATTTAAGCTACACTGAGCTTTCAAAGAGTATTTTCCTATGTGTCCAAGGTTTCCTGGGCAGAAATGTGTGCAGTGCTTCAGAGACCTGCTGAAAGAATTGAACTTATGATGCCTGGCTGAAAACAACACGCACATTCAATGTAAGATCACAGCCCAGCTGGATCATGTCTATGGTCACTGTTGGAGAGTGTCCAGAGGAGGGCAACGAAGATGGTGAAGGGCCTAGAGGGGAAGACGTATGAGGAGCGGCTGAGGTCTCTGGGCCTGTTCAGCCTGGAGAAGAGGAGGCTGAGGGGAGACCTCATCAGGGTCTACAACTTCCTCATGAGGGGGAGTGGAGGGGCAGGCGCCGACCTATTCTGTTTAGTCACCAGTGATAGGACCCGCGGGAACGATGTAAAGCTGAGGCAGGGGAGGTTCAGGCTGGATATCAGGAAGAGGTTCTTCACCGAGAGGGTGGTCGCACACTGGAACAGGCTCCCCAGGGAAGCAATCTACGCACCAAGCCTGTTGGAGTTTAAGAAGTGTTTGGACTATGCTCTTAGTCATATGGTCTGGATTTTGGGGTAGACCAAAGTTGGACTCGATGATCCTTACAGCTTCCTTCCGACTCGGGATATTCTATGATTCTATGATTCTGATTCTATGATTCTATGATTCTATGTACAGAAATCCTAATAGCTGGACAACACATGCTAAAGACTCTATAGATGGGTTACTTCCCTATTTTAATCAGTTATTCTCAAGATGGCATAACCTGCTTGTAAAACAATTTTCCTGAACAGAACAACAGGTCAAATTGCATATGATCATTTAACACTTTTATACCACTGCTTTCATCCCCGAACTCTCAAAGTCTATGCTTTGATTAGGGTATGCTGCCAGGTAAGAGAGATGTAGGATTTTTTGTTGTTGCTTAGTTTTGTTTTTCCTGGCTAAAGATACTGGCAATACTACGTGTGTTCATCTTAACTGATGAAGAGTTTAAGATATCTACTCAGTCTTTCTTTGACTTTCACAGCATTCTGTGAAAAAAGCTCAGAGAAGAATTCAACACTATCCTCTTCTTGTTTAATTCCACCTTGCATTGTTTCACACATTGATCCTAACAAGGAAAACCATCCTGTTGCAAGTCTTCATAAGTTTAAATTAAGAATTATTAAGAATTAAAATTATAAAAAAATAAGAATTTGGGCACCAACTGAAGCAATGAGGACTTTGTGTGGCTGACTTCAGAGAAAAAAGATGTAATAGCTGTTGGTTGCGCTTCAGAAAGCATAAGCAGCCTAACACTCTATTTCCATCTTGGCCTTCCAGGATGTTGCTCTTTTTGCTTTGTCTTTCTAAACCAGGTAACTGACCTGTGCAACCTCGTGGCTTGTGTCAGATCATTTTCATGGTTCTGAACATAGCATTTGGTTACGTGCTGTACGTACCTTTAAACAGAGCACTGCTGTGTCTCATGGTGATGGAGGCTCAAAAAATAGGTCACCAATTAATCTAAGATATTATGCTAGTGATTGCCAACAGATCAGCAGACAGCCTTGTTATGTCACTTTCTTATACCAAGCGTTTAGACACACCCTGTACTACACCTATGAGAAAACTGTTCACTTAGTATCAAAGCAATATTAAGTCCAATAGAAAATTATCCTTCTGCTTTAACAGTTCGTTAATTTTACCGGCTTGTCTGCAATCAATTGTCAAAATAATGTGCTAGAGCAGGCATAGAGCGGCACATAAGAGCCACGCATAAAATAGAATTGTAATCTATGAACTTAGACAAAGTGAAAAGTCAATCAAAAGTGAAGCTTAAAACAAATGGCATCCTGCTTCAAGAATTATCTCCTAGAAGAAGGCATTTAAATCAGTTCTGCTGCTTGTGTACTCGTATTCATGTAACTTCATCAGCATGCTGGTTTAGAGTTGCCCAGATTGGAAAGCATCTTGGATGCCTATGTCTGTATCACTTCTGTCAATCAGTATCTTCTCACAGGGTTTGAAGAAATTTGAGTAATTGCTTATGCAACAAACAAACCAAAAATGCATAGTTCCTTTTCTATGCACAGAACTGAATTGCGATTTGAGTCATTTAAATCTGCCAATTTAATATATATATACATATTTACAATACTTCTGTATCTGGTGCTAGGCAGTTAGCTTTCATAGCAACTTGTGTAACTTCTAAGTTTGTTGGTTTTGTATGACTGAAGTCTTCACAGCTTCGTAGCTCTCCCTGAATGCATTCGGTGCCTGCTGACTTCACTGCTTTGAAAGGCAAAGAGTTTAAGTTTGTCAGCCAGGTAAGATTCACAACTGGACCTTGAGGTTTTCCAGGTTCACTTGAGAATTCATTAAAGAGCCACTTTCAAGGGGTTTTCAGTCAAGGTACCAGTCAAGGCTGTTCTGCTGTGCTGGTGCAAGCATTTTTAACTAGACAGCAAGAGCGTGCAAACAGGCCCCTCAGATTTGTTTTACCTGGAGAGAATCAGTTTGCTCAGAAATAGGGTTTCCAAATTCCCAAGGACATTTCTTGAGACCCATGGCTAGTCCCATCCTGCCCAGCTATTGCCCCAATTGATCTCTTCTTTCAAATTCTTTCACATTTTGCAATTTTATTTCTTTATTTTTAGATACATACATGTTTAAAGATTTCTTCCTTCTCTCTCTCTCTTTTTTTTTTTTTTTTTTTTTTTTTTTTTTTGTCAAGGCTTTGTCTCCAGATTGATTATTTTAGGATATTCTTCACTTTCTGTGGGTATTTCACGATTGCCTACGCACTATTGTCTTTGAGCATAGTATGGGATATTCTCAGATCAGTAAGTCAATGGTTTTATTTAGGGAGGTCAGCTTCTAGGTAGGGATTCATTCGTACCAATCAGCCAAAATTGTCATCCTAGTCAGTTACGCTATTTGTTAGACAGTAGCAGCAGATGTTATTTCTGACATTGCTTGGTCTTAACAAATTTTGTGAGGGTGCGCAGCCATGAACTGCCAACGTTGCTTTCTTCTAGGAGCTGCTGCAGTGGGAAAGAGCTGACCAGCGTGGAACAAAGTTTCCTAGTGTTTCCTGTATTCATAATCAGAAAGTCAAATTCCTTGCCATGTCTGGGCAGCCACTTGGCTTTCAGCAGCAGAAAAGCAGCAGCTGCAGCAATGTTCAGTGGACAGAGGACAGTAAATAAATTGTTTTTATTTTTTTCTGTCCTCTCCAGTTTTTCAATCAGAAGACAAACCCTCTTTTATTTTCCTTCATCCTGCCTGGTATAATCATCTTCCCTCATTATATCACAGTAAACTAATTGAGCAAAATGCAACTGTTTGTTAGCATTTTGCTCCTCACGTGCTTGCTTTCTTCTCTTTTCTATTTAGCAGCTAATTTCACGGGTAGTCCCAGTTTCCGATTTTCAATAGAATAAGCTAATTAGAGTGGAACTCTTGGGGACAACAGTGGCAAGTTTTTGATATTCACCCTGAAAGGTATCCAGCACGTACTGCTATTGGCATGTTAACTCTAGTTACAGCCAGTTGCTTCTGAAGATGTTCAGCAACTGGCAAACCATTCAGGACTTACACAGTCGCTGGGTCTTCCACATTCCCTCTGGGGGCTCAGCTGCTGTGTCTGAACATAGAAACGCAGAAGGGCTTCAGCTCCCAAGTGTTTCCAGACCATAGTCTCTTTGTGAGTACACAAGACCAAAGATGTTATCTATCTGTGCGTTCATTCCTGAATAGATAAAGGACTGCTTGGTTTGTACATGAAGCAAGTTTACAGATCAGATGCTCAGCATGGCTTACGCTGTATTCCTGCCTCCCAGTTCTCAGAGAGGAGAAGATAATGTGGGACAGGAGCTGTTTTCAGTTGGCAGCGCTCCCAGGAAATGCCCACAAACTTCTGGGCCTTGGCATACTTGTAGGACACATACTAATTTCTGCATTTTGCTAAAACGATCAATGCAGTTTAATAACAAAAATAATCCTTTGACAGGTAGAAGGCTACACCCAGTCATTTCAGTTGCCATCAATATTAGTGTATAGCCTTAGAGTTTTACCAGTTCTCTCTTTCATGTTGATAAGAGGTGCAAAATAACTCTTTGACAGTAAATTTCTAACAACAGAGTAACCAGACGGAGCAAGTGGCATGCCATAGTTAACCCATTTCAGTTTCTTTACTAAGCCCATTTTTTAACCTAAACATTAAAATTTAAATTATCAGTACTTCTTAATGAAAGATTGCATGTTGGATCTCATGAAACAGATACTTGAAATTTTGCTATTCAAATCATGTACATGAATTACATTCCTATTTACTGTTTCCTCATAACAGAACTACTTCCTGTGTGAGACCTACCAAGTGTATTGGCCCAGGTTTCCCCTGAACTTAGATGTTTCTCAAATAGGTTTGGAGATTTGCACAGTTTTATGAAGCTTTTGATTTGCCTTATCTGTAAGGGCTTCACAAAGATGCCTTCCATAGGAGCTACAGCAGCTCATGTGAGTACTTGTCATTGCAGCATGCAGCAAAGATTGAGAATAATTTTGTCCTCTAGCCAAATATGAAGTTTGAGCATCTTAATTACACTACAGAGATTGTGTGACAAGCAATGATTTCATTACAAAAGCAACTTTTCTATGTTTGGCTATTTCAGGTAACATGTTGCTTCAAGCTCCGTGTGCTCATTTAAAACATTCTTCATAGGCTTTGACTGCTGGGTTGAGCCATGAATGAATACCAGTGCTAACACAACCTGCCCCTGTGTTTTGTCAAAAAGAAAAAAGAAGAAAATAATAATAAAAAGGGCAATTCTTTTTTTGATCTTGCTGCAATGTGTACTACATTTTGTCACTTCACTTGCCTTCCATTTTTTTTTGGCTGTGTGGCGTTTGATTACTTTGAATTATTGTCTGATTCTGCAGTTAACTACAGTAACTAACCTCTAAGCTTGTGTAATTATTAAAAGTCACATTTAACAACAATGTGATATAAAATTATTGTTATGCTACAGGGAAGAGCAAATCCAGTCAGACACCGTGGGGTTGATACTAGTTTTATTAAAGTATTAGCTCACCAAGAAGTATGATTTCTGATTTAATTGATTGTGCTTTTTAGCAGGGATAAATATCAAAAGCCTTGCACAAATCTGACAAATCCAAAATTCCACAAAAATAATTTCTTAAAAATGAAGATCATATTAGGCTATAAGAAGCTACAGTAAGCTATAATTGTGATACCTGGAGGAAAAGATCTACTGTGATGCTACTTTCACTACCAAGTGTCAGTCCATTAGAGCCTAAACTAGCTTAGAATCATAGATCATATAATCCTGAGTTGAAAGGGACCCACAAGGATCATTGAGTCCAACTCCTGGCTTCATACAGGACCAACCAAAAATCAGACCAGGTGTCTGAGAACTTTGTCCAAATGCTTCTTCAAATCTGTCAGGCTCGGTGCCGTGACCGCTGCCCTGGGGGGCCTGTCCCAGTGCCCGACCACCCCCTAGGTGCAGCACCTTTCCCTAACCCCCAGCCTGGCCCTCCCCTGTCCCAGCTCCATGCCGTTCCCTCGGGTCCTGTCGCTGTCCCCAGAGAGCAGAGCTCAGCGCCTGCCCCTCCGCTCCCCTCGTGA